>NC_077233.1:164210894-164555931 GCF_027887165.1 Monodelphis domestica | reverse complement strand
GGTCTCTGGCAAGGGGAAAGACTTAGGTTCAGGGCTAATCTTTGTTCCTATGGAGTACAATCCTAATTTCAGTTCCAAAATCTCCTTGAGGCTTGAGTTAAAGACACCTCCAACACCTGAAACTGAGATCAAAAAACACAAAAAGAAAACAAAATTTCCAGGTTTATTTCTCAGAGTCGAATTTAAAAAGAGAGGGCAAGAAAAGAAGGCCCTTCCCCTTTTGTGGGTTCTACTCATGGTACTTCATCAGGAAAGAATGCACAGGAAAAAAAGATTGGTGGAAAAGAGCAGCAGTCAAGAAAGAGAAAGGCCAACTATCTCTGTCTCACCTGGTATAAAAAAGGCAATCAAATTATAAATTCTTTACACCAGGTGAGGCTGAAATAGTTGGCCTCTCTCTTTCTTTACTGCTTATTTCACTCAGCTTCAGTTTCTGTTAGTCTTTCTGGGGTTTTCTGAGTTCCACCTGGTTGTCATTTCTTATAGCTGTGGAAGAGGCATGAAGAAAGAGAGAATTTTCAGGCATGCAGGACAGAAAGCTGGGAACATCATCTGTCAATCAAATGTAACATTCCATTTGGAATGTTCCTAGGAAGAGGCAGTTGGAAGCTAACCCCACAGTGGAACTGAACTAACTCTCTTGGTTTTGGAGAGAGAAGTGAAGTAGAGACTTCCTTGGCTTCTGAGCAAGGGGGAGACTGGTTTCTTCTGACCTAGGCTGAGGCTTTGGTGTGTCTGATGTTGGTGACTAACCGTTATATACTCAGCTGATTAGAAGAAGACAGAAGAAAATCAAATGTCCTTCATAGCTCCCTGACAGACTTTTGTGTCACAGCTGTGACAGGACTGACATTTCCCAAAATCTTCCTAATCCTCATTATAGACTAGGGATAACCCCACCCCTCTCACCTCATCTTCCATCCTTGTCCTGTTGTTCCCAATAAACCCCCTTACTTGAAGAAAGGAAGAGAAAATAATTTTTCTTCATAAACCTCATAGTCTACTCAGGGAAGGAGAGGGTAGGGACGAATCTAAAGGCTTCAGAAGAGGGTGGTGAAAAGAGGTATTGAAGGGAGGAGGAGGGTAGGAAAAATATTAATCAATTATCCATCTAGGGATATGATAGACGTTCACAAGTATTCCCTTAGTATATCTCTCTATTACAACTAGGCACCTTGAGTTTTCCCCTAGTACTAGTAGTATCTCCCTATTACAACTAGGCACCCTCAGGTTTCCCCTAGTATCTCTCTAGTCAGCCAGAGTATCTAGTTATTACAACTCGACGAGCACCTGTATCATTTCTAATACACAGCATAATAGTATTCCATTGCAATCATACAGTATTACTTAGCCATTCCCTAATTGATTCACCCTGATTTCCAAATCTTTGCCCCAACTAAAAAGATATGCCTTAAATATTTTTGTATATATAGGTCCTTCTTCCTTTTTTATCTGTTTGGGATACATCCCTATTAAAGGAATTATTGCATCAACGAGTATTACTATTTTTCAGCTAATTGGGTATAGGTTTAAGTTGCTCTCCTAAATGACTGAATCAGTTTCACAAATCCCCCAACAATATATTCATATCCCAGCTTTCCCATATCCTCTCCAACTTTTGTAATTTTCCTTTTCTGTCATAATAGCCAATATGATAGATATTGGGTGGTATCTCAGAGTTGTTTTAATTTGTATTTCTCTAATAAATAGTGTTTAGGGCACTTTTTGCATGATTATAGAGAGCTTTACTTTCTCTGAAAACTGCCTGTTCATATCCTTTGACCATTTATAAAATGGGAAATGAATTGTATTCTAATTTATTTAACTTATTTCTCCATGTATTTGAGAAATGAGGGCTTTATTGGAGAGAAATGTAAAAAAAAGTGCACCTATATGATTACTATGTATTACTCTTCATCCTATTTATGCATTTCATTTCTGACCTCCATCTTCCCCAATTTGCCACCTCTTCTATAGCACCTCCCCCCTTCTCTTATCCCCTTGCCCTCCTGCTTTCCTGTATGATAATATAGCTTCATTTACCCAGTTTATTCTATATGTTCTTCCCTCATTGAGCCAATTCTGATGAGAGTAAGGTGCACTTGCTTTCCTTACCATCTCCCTCATCTTTCCAGTCACTGTGAATGTTCCTTAATGTCTTTTTTATGTGCATTAATTTACCCCATTCTATGTATTCTTTTCTCCCTTCTTCCAATGCATTCTTCCTTTGTGTGCATTAATTTAATTTAACTTTTTATGTCATCTCATTGTATGCAACTCATTCCCTCACTGTCTTTTTATATATACTTCTTCTTATTGTCCTAATAATGGCAAAATTCTTTGGCATTACAAGAATCTTCTCCCCATCTAGGGATGAACACAATTTTTTTTGGATTTATTTTTTTATTATTATTTTTTAATTTTTATTTGGTCATTTCCAAACACTATTCATTGGAAACAAAGATCATTTTCTTTTCTTCCCTCCCCCCCTCCCACCACCTCTCCCATAGCCCACGTGTGATTCCATTGGGTATCACATGTGTTCTTGATTCAAACCCATTTCCATGTTGTTGGTATTGCATTAGAGTGTTCATTTAGAGTCTCTCCTCAGTCATATCCCCTCCACCCCTGTAGTCAAGCAGTTGCTTTTCCTTGGTGTTTTTACTCCCACAGTTTATCCTCTGCTTGTGGATAGTGATTTTTAGATCCCTGCAGATTGTTCAGGGACATTGCATCGCCACAAATGGAGAAGTCCATTACCTTAGATTGTACCACAATGTATCAGTCTCTGTGTACAATGTTTTCCTGGTTCTGCTCCTTTTGCTCTGTATCACTTCCTGGAGGGAACACCAAGCAAAAAACAGAAAACCCAGCAAAATACATACAGGAACTGGAAGAACTCAAAATACAATTGAAAACTCAATTAAGAGAGGCTGGAGATAACTGGTAAAAGCACTTAAAAACTAAGAAAAGCCATCTGGACACAGAGGCCCATGAATTAAAACTAGAAAATAGTGTCATGAAAGCCAAAATCAACCAGCTTGAAAATGAGGCAAAGGAGATGAAAGATGAGGCAAAGAGGATGAACGATGACCTCCAAAGAAAATCAGACTAAAAGGAGAAGGATGACCAAAAAGCCAGGGATGAAATCCAGTCATTAAGAACCTGAATAAAACAACTAGAATCAAGTGACTTCACAAGGTAGCAGGACACTATAAAACAAAGTCAAAAGAATGAAAAAAAAATTGAGGAAAAAATGAAGCACCTCATTCACAAAACAGAAGTTTAGAAAATTGTTCCAGGAGAAACAAGAATCATTGGTCTACCAGAAGACATGACAAAAGAAAAATTCTGGACATCATTCAAAAGGAAACTATCCAAAAAAAACTGCCCCAATATTCTAGAACAAGAGGGGAAAGTGAAGATTGAAAGAATACACAGATCACCTCCTGTACTTAATCCCCTACTGACAACACTTAGGAATGTTATAGCCAAATTGAAGAACTATCAGAGCAAGGAAAAAATATTACAAGCTGCCAAGAAGAAGTCATTCAGATACCATGGAACCACAGTGAGGATAATACAGGATCTGGCTGCATTTACACTGAAGTACCAAAAGGCATGGAATATGATATTCTGGAAAGTGAGGGAACTAGGTCTACAACCAAGAATCAACTACCCAGAAAAACTGACTATATTCTTACAGGAGAAAGTATGGTCATTCAACAAAATAGAAGAATTTCAAGCATTTGTAAAGAAAAGACCAGACCTGAACAGAAAATTTGATGCCGAAGCACAGAACTGAAGAGAATCATCAAAAGGTAATTTAAAAAGAGGGAAAAAAGAAAAACAAAACAAAACATACAACCCTCCCCCCTTTTTAAAAGAGACTGAATAAGTTAAAATTATATGTATCCCTATAAGAAGAGAGGTCATTGGTAACTCTTAAAAATTGTTATTATCACCTGGGCAGCTAGAAGAATTACACTTAGAGAGAATAGTGACAAATACAAATTGTATAGAATAAAATGACAAGACATAAATATTTATATAGATATATGTATGCATAAATACATATATATGTGTGTGCATATATATATTTCATATATATATATATACACAACTAGAGCTAAAAAAGAGGTTAATACTAAAAGAAATGGGAAAAGAAAAAAAGGGGGTAAATTTATATGTCAGAAAGAAGCTCAAGGCAGGAGGGGGGAGAACATCAATAAACTAGAAGTGTGAAGAGGTTGGAGATAGGAAGTTCTCAACTCTCATGTGCCTTGAAATTGACTCAAAAAGGGAAGAACAATCCAATTCATTGGGGCAGAGCATTGACTTGCACCATATAGGGAAGTAGAAGCGTAACAAACACTGGTGGGGAGGGAAGCAGTATAAGGGAGGGAGAAGATGGGGGTAGTTTAAAAAGACTGTAAAGAAAATAAGGGGAAATAAGGGAGGGAGGTAGAAAGGGAAATAAATTTAGGGTGTGAATTAGAGGGGTCTGATTAAAAAGAAAACATTGGTGTGTAGGAAATGGTGAAAGAAGAAATGGCAGGACTAGGAGTAGAAATCAAAAGGCTAGGAAATACACAGCTAGTAATAATAACTCTGAATATGAATGGAATGAACTCACCCATAAAACACAAGCAAATTAGCAGAGTGGATTAGAATCCAAAACCCAACCATATGCTGTCTACAAGAAATACACATGAGGAAGGTAGATATGTATAGGGTAAAAGTAAAAGGATGGAGCCAAATCTGTTGGGCATCAACTGATAAAAAGAAGGCAGGGGTCTCAATCATGATATCTTATAAAAGCCAAAGTAAAAATAGATCTAGTTAAAAGAGATAGGGATAAATAATTGCTGATAAAAGGCAGTATAGACAATGAGGAAATATAGGTACTCAACATGTATGCACCAAATGATATAGCATCCAAATTTCTAAAGGAGAAACTAGTCGATCTCAAGGATCAAATAGATAGAAAAACACTAGTGGGAGACCTGAACCTTCCTCTATCAGAACTAGATAAATCAAACTAAAAAATAAATAAAAAAGAGGTAAGAGAAGTGAATTAAATCTTATCTTAGAAAAAATAGAGTTAGTAGATATGTGGAGAAAAATGAATAGGGACAAAAAGGAATATACCTTCTTTTCAGCAGCACATGGTGCATTCACAAAGATTGACCATGCATTAGGGCCTAAAAACATTGCAAACTTGTTCAAAAGAGCAGAAATAATAAATGCATCCTTCTCAGGCAAAATGCAGTGATAATAATAATTAGTAAGGGTACATGGAGAGGCAAATAAAAAATTAATTGGAAATTAAATAATATGATTCTCTAAAATCGGTTAAAGAGCAAATAATAGAAACAATTAATAAATTCATTGAAGAAAATTACAATGATGAGACAGCCTTTCAAATTTTATGGAATGCAGCCAAAGAACTAGTCAGGGGAAAAATTCATATCCTTGAGTTCATATATTAACAAATTAGAGAGAGCAGAGGTCAATAAATTGGGCATGCAAATTAAAAAAATAAACAACAACAACTAGAAAGTAAACAAATTAAAAATCCTTAGAGGAAGACTAAATTAGAGGTCATACAAATCAAAGAAGAAATTAATAAAATTGAAAGTCAAAGAACTATTGATTTAATAAATAAGACTAGAAGCTGGCACTTGGAAAAAAATAGATAAAGTACTGACCAATCTAATTTAAAAAAAAGGAAGGAAGAAAACAAATTGTCAGTATCGAAGATGAAAAGGGAGATCTCACCTCTAGTGAAGAGGAAATTAAGGCAATCATTAAAAATTATTATGCCCAATTATATGGCAATAAATATGGCAATATAGCTGATATGGATGATTACTTACAAAAATATAAATTGCCTAGACTAACAGAGGAAGAAATAGACTACCTAAACAACCCCATATCAGAAAAAGAAACTGAACAAGTCAACAAAGAACTCTTAAGAAAAAATCCCCAGATACAAATGGATTCACAAATGAATTCTATCAAATATTTAAAGAACAACTAATCCCAATATTATATAAACTATTTGACTGAATAAGCAAAGAATGAGTTCTACCAAATTCCTTTTATGACACAAATTTTATACTGGATTCCAAAGCCAGGTAGGTCAAAGACAGAGAAAGAAAACTATGGATCAATCTCCCTAATGAATACAGATGCTAAAATCTCAAATAGGATACTAGCAAAAAGACTCCAGCAAGTCATCACAAGAGTTATTCACTATGACCAGATAGGATTCATACCAGTAATGTAAGGATGGCTCAATAACCACCCACATAACTGACCATATGAGCAAGCAAACCAAGGAAAAATTACATGATTATCTCGAAAGATGCAGAAAACCTTTGACAAAATACAACACTCATTCATATTGAAAACAATAGAAAGCACACAATACTAGGGCCTTTCCTAAAAATAATAAACAGTATCTATCTAAAACCACCAACAATCATCATGGGCAATGGGAACAAACTAGTAGCCTTCCCAATAATATTAGGAGTGAAACAAGGATGCCCATTATCACCTCTATTATATAACATTGTATTAGAAACACTAACTGTAGCAATTAGAGAAGAAAAAGTAATTGAAAGTATTAAAATAGGCAATGAGGTGGCAAAGTTTTGCACATGATGTGATGGTCTACATAAAGATACCCCGATAATCAACCAAAAAGCTAGTTGAAATAAACAACAACTTTAGCAAAGTTGCAGGAAACAAAATATACCCACATAAGTCATCAGTATTTCTACATATCTCCAACACATCTTAGCAGCAAGAATTAGAAAGAGAAATTCCATTTAAAATCACCCTAGACTATATAAAATACATAGGAATCTATTTGCCAAGACAAACACAGGAACTATATGAAAACAACTACAAAACACTCTCCACGCAATTAAAACTTGATCTAAACAATTGGAAAAACATGAACTGCTCATGGGTAGGATGAGCTAACATAATAAAAATGGCAATCCTGTCCAAATTAATGAATTTATTTAGTGTAAAACCCACTGAACTACCAAAATACTTTTTTTTTACTGAATTAGGGAAGAACATAACAAAGTTCATTTGGAAGAACAAAAGATCCTGGATATCCAGGGAAATCATGAAAAAAAATGCAAAGGAAGGTGACCTTGCAGTACCAGATTTCAAAGTATACTTTAAAGCAGTGATCATCAAAACAATATGGTACTGGCTAAGAGACAGAAAGGAGGATCAGTGTAATAGACTTGGGGTAAATGACCTCAACAAGACAGTGTATGATAAACCCAAAGACCCCAGATTTGGGGACAAAAATCCAGTATTGATCAAAATCCCCTCTTTGATAAAAAACTGCTGGGAAAATTGGAAGACAGTATGGGAGAGATGAGATTTGGATCAACATCTCACACCCTACACCAAGATAAACTCAGAATGGGTGAATGACTTGAATATAAAGAAGCATGAACTAGAAAAAAAATCACAAAATATAAAATCAATAATTTTGATTAAATTAAATCAAATTAAAAACTTTTTGTAGAAGCAAAACCAATGCAACCAACATTAGAAGGTAAGCAACAAATTGGGAAACAATCTTCATAACAAAAAACCTCTGACAAAGTTCTAATTACTCAAATTTATAAAGAGCTAAACCAATTGTACAAATAAACAAGCCATTCTTCAATTGATAAATGGGCAAGGGACATGAATAGGCAATTTTCAGATAAAGAAATCAAAAGTATTAATAAGCATATGGAAAAGTGTTCTAAATCTCTTATAATCAGAGAAATGCAAATCAAAACAACTCTGAGGTAATATCTCACACTCAGCAGATTGGCTAACATGACAGCACCTGAACGTAATGGGTGCTGGAGCTGATGTGGCAAAGTTGGGACATTAATGAATTGCTGGTGGAGTTGTGTACTGATCCAACCATTCTGGAGGGCAATTTGTAACTATACCCAATGGGAGCTAAAACAATGTCTGCCCTTTGATTCAGCCTTTTCACTGCTCGGTTTGTACCCTAAACAGATAATAAGGAAAAAGACTTGTACAAGAATATTTGAAGCTGTAGTCTTTGTGGTGGCAAAAAATTGGAAAATGAGGAGATGCTCTTCAATTGGGGAAATGCTGAACAAATTGTGGTATTTGTTGGTGATGGAATACTATTGTGCCCAAAGGAATAATAAAATGGAGGAATTCCATGGGAACTGTAATGACCTCCAGGAATTGATGCAGAGGAAAAGGAGCAGAACCGGGAGAACATTGTACACGAAGACTGATACACTGTGATACAATTGATTGTAATGGACTTCTCTATTTGTGGCAATGAAGTGATCCTGAACAACTTGGAGGAATATACAAGAAAAAAAAAAACATTATCCACATTCAGGGGAAAAACTGTGAGAGTAGAAACACAGAAGAAAAACAATTGCTTAAAGATGTGTTGAGGGGATATGGCTGGGGATGTAGACTCTAAATGAACATCCTAATGCAAACACCAACAACATGTAAATAGTTTATGATTAAGGCCATATGTAATACCCAATGAAATTGCATCAGCTATGGGAATGGTGGAGGGTGGGGAGAGAGGGAAATAATGTGTTTCTTGTAAACAAGGAATAATGTTCTAAATTGACTAATTAAATTAATTGAAAAATGTTCAACATTGTTTTTCTGAAATCATAAGATCCAAATTGTCTCCCTCCCTTCTTTCCCTGCACCCCTCTCATAGATGGTAAGCAATTTGATATATATTATACATGTATTACCATTCAAACCAGAGTTACATATTGATTATTGTTGTAAGAAAATACTCATATAAAACCAAAACCCCCAAATAAAATATAAATAAATAAATGTGAAAGATAGTATGTTTTGATCTGCATCTGATTCCAACAGTTCTTTCTTATGAGTCCTTCGGAACTGTCCCAGATCATTGTATTGCTGAGAGTAGTTAAGGCTTTCACAGTTATCATTGTACAATACTGCATCATAAATGTTTTTCTGGTTGTTATTTTATTCTGCATCAGTTCATGAATATCTTTCCACCTTTTTCTGAAATCATTCATGTTTTTTTATATCACAATGGTATTTCATCACCACAATTTGTTTAGTCATTCCACAATTGATGGACATCTTTCGATTTCAAATTCTTTGTCATCACAAGAAGAGTTGCTATAAATATTTTTGTATGAGTAGGGCCTTTTCCATTTTTCATTATCTTTCATATAGAGAACCTATAGTGGTATTATGGGAATAATGGGTATGCACAGTTTTATAATCCTTTGGCTAGATTCAAATTTTCCTCCAAAATGGTTGGATCAGTTCACAACTCCAACAATACATTAGTGTTCCAATTTTTTCCATATAAACTTCAGCATTTATCATTTCCCTTTATTGTAATATGGGCCAATCTGACAAATGTGAGGTTGAACTTCAGAGAGTTTAAACTTACATTTCTCTAATCAAGAATGATTTAGAATATTTTTTCCATCTGATTACTAATAGCTTTGATTTCTTCATTTGAAAATTGCTTGTTCATATCCTTAGACCATTTGGCAATTGGGGAAGGCCTTGGATTCTTACAAATTAGACTTAGTTCTCTATGAATTTGAGAGATTAGAGTTTCATCAGATAAATTTTATAGGAATCTCTCCCAATTAGTTGTTTCCCTTTGAATCTTGGTTACATTGATTTTGTTTGTATAAAACTTTAAAATTTAATATAATCAAAATTATTCATTTATATCTTATAATGTTGTCTATCTCTTATTTGCCATAAATTCCACTTTTCTGCAAGGATCTCCCAGGTAAACTATTCTATATTCTTCCAATTTATTTATGATAGCAATATTTATATCTAAATCATATACTCATTTTGACTTTATTTTTTTATAGGGTGTGAGATATTGGTCTATACCTAGTTTCTGCCATGCTTTTTGCCCAATTTTATCAGAAGTTTTTGGTAAATAGTGAGCTGGGGTTTTTGTGTTTATCAAATCCTAGTTTGCTAAGGTCATTTGGCCCTGTATATTGTAAAGCTAATCTATTCCACTGATCCACCATTCTCTTTCTTAGCCAGTATTAGACTCTTTTGATAATTACTATTTAAAGTACAATCTGAGATCTGGTACTGGTCCAATTCTATGTTTTAAGACATTATTTTCTTTAGGACGCTTTTGGACCTCCTTTTTCTTTTGACCAATTCAAATTTTTAAGAAGTTCTTTCCCTCATTGAATTTTTGCACAACCTTCTGGCCAATTCTGCTTTTTAAAAGAATTCTCCAGTAATTTTTTTGTATATTTTCCCATTTGTCTAATTCTGTAATAGGTTTTTCTCTTCAATAAATGTTTGTGTCTCTTTTTACCAGTTGGCCAACTCTGTTTTATAAGGTATTATTTTCTTCAGTATTTTTTGTGCCTCCTTTGTCAAGTTTTCTAATATTTTTTCATGATTTTCTTGCATCATCCTCATTTCTTTTTTCAATTTTTCTTTTATCTTTGATATTTAATTTTAAAATTATTTTTATACTGTATGCATAATTTTTAAACTCTTAAAATTTGATTTTTAAAATCTTTTTTGAGTCCCTATAGTAGTTATTTTTTAGCTTTAAGACCAACCAATATTTTACTTTGAGGCGTTGAATGTAGCAGTATTTAGCAGTATTAACTTTGTTGTCTTCTTTTCAGTTTGTGTTTTGATCTTCCAAGTCACCAAAATACCTTTCTATATTGAATTTCTTTTTTTTTGTTTTTTTTTGTTCATTTTCCAGCCTTTTTTTTTTGTCTTTTAACTTAGCAAAAATGTTACAGATATGTTCTATACCTATGAGGAGGGAACACTTCCCCAAGCTTCACTTTCTTTGAGTAGTTATTTTCAGAACTAGCTCTGGGGATCTATATGATTTCAGTTTTTCCAAGGTGCAATGATCTAAGGAGAGTTGTGTTTAATAACCTCTTGACCTATCCTCTACTCTGTGTGCAATCACAAGCACTCTTTTTTGTCCTACAACTGTGACCAAAGTCCTCTGCTATTCTTTAGCAGTAATAACTGGTGTGTGCTCAGTTTTCTTCTTATCCTGGGATTAAAACTTGGTACTCAGACCTGGATCTGGGCAAAGAAACAGAATCCTAGATTCAGCACCAAGATTCAGCAAAGGGACTTTGGTAATCTTCTGACCTTTTGTCTAACCTTCTTCTGTCTGTGGCAGAGAAGTCTGAAGGCCACTGATACTGATTCAGTCACTCCAAGGCCTATACTGGTTTGTCAGGATGGGGCAGCTCTCTGTGCTCTGTTCCCATTAAGGTATGACAAACCTCTCTTGGCAACCTTCTAGGTTGTGTTGACCTGCAGTTTGAGATATCTCTTTCTTTTGTGGGTTTTGTCACTCCAGAATTTGTTTTGAGATGTTACATCCAAATTGTTTGGAGGATAATTTCATAGAGATCAGGAGTGTCTCTGAACCTTCTCTGGATCTTGGACGCTGCCTCCATTTCTAATTGTTTTCATGAATGGTTAAATGGATTTATAGTTCCACAGCTATGAATTAATGTGTCTCATTTCACACATCCCCTCCAACATTTAATATTTTTGTCTTTTGTCATTTTTACCAATCTGATGGGGAAGTTGGAAAATTGTTTTATTTTGCATTTCACTTTTTACCAATGATTTGGAGCATTCTTAAATACCTTTTTATTTTTATCCCCCTGTCAAAAGATTCCTTAGCCTATATAATAATTTGTTAGCACTAGGTAATAGCATTGTTTATTATCCTTCCTTTGCTTCCTGGTGAATAGAATTCCACAAATGGAGGGCATTTTACTGGATCTATGCTGGAGTTTGACTTATAGATTAATGCAAAACAACTGGGAGGAAAATAAAAATACATTCTGAGGATGCCACTTTCTTTAATCCCAGCAAGGTCTCCATGAAAACCAAATAAAAAAAAAATTCATAGAACTTGCAGATTGGGAGGGCTTGAGTATTCCAGAATCACAAGGGATAGGATTTCAAAGGCTATTTCATGGAAGATAACCTAATGTCTTGGATTATGAATACTCAGGTGAACCTCAAATGTCATGGGTAGCAAGCAGATCTGTAAGCTATGATTTCATGAATAGTACTTTTTTATATTACTACTATCCCTAAAGGTTCTACTCGGACTCAAACTTTGGGTCTGCTTGATGATAGTGACTTTAGGAAGTTACTGATAAAAACTAATACACACCTATCTTGACAGCATTAACACAAGGAGGAATTAGAAAACAAAAATTGGTTAGTATGTTTTACTGAAAGTGAGTATGAAAATTCAAAGAAAGGAAAATTATAGAGGCATAAAATAGTGTAGATATGCTTTTGTCTTGGCCCAATATATCATCAATTTCCCCCGAGTCTACATAATCTTTTTCTGGGTAAAACATTTAGAAAGGAATCATAAGTTACCAGGTCAAGAAAGAATCAAGTACCAGAAATTGGGATTCTGCTTACAGAAATCCAATAATTTGTAGGATATAGGAATAGATATTAGAAATGGTTGAGAAAAAAATGATCCTGCTAGTCTCTCTGGGCTCCTAGGTTTTTTATCAAAGTGATCAGAACCCACATTCCTGACTATGTTCTTGGCTTCCCCTTGCATTTGAAGAGGACAACATGAGCATTTAAAACAGAGGTAGACATTCTCACTCCCCCTTCCCAACTTACAAAGATAGGAAAACTGGCATGGCCCTTTGTTCTCTTAATCACTGTATGCTAGGAGTGAAGGGAAAATCCCTAGATCATGGTTAAACAATATATATGTGTATGTATATATATATATATATATGCGTGTATATATATATATATATGTATGTATGTATGTATGTATGATTGCACTATAACATAATGCCTGTGGTCCCTAATACCTGGTTTACTTACACTTAGGTCCCTAATACCTGGTTTAGATTCATCATCTATTCAGCCATGGCTCTGAGCCCACATTTTCTCTCTCTGCACCATGCATCTCACCCAAACCAGTCTGGGTATCACATGTGTTCTTGATTCGAACCCATTTCCATGTTGTTGGTATTTGCATTAGAGTGTTCATTTAGAGGCTCTACTCAGTCATATCCCCTCCACCCCTGTAGTCAAGCAGTTGCTTTTCCTCGGTGTTTTTACTCCCACAGTTTATTCTCTGCTTGTGGATAGTGTTTTTTAGATCTCTGCAGATTGTTCAGGGACATTGCATTGGCCCTAATGGAGAAGTCCATTACCTTCGATTGTACCACAGTGCATCAGTCTCTGTGTATAATGATTTCCTGATTCTGCTCGTTTCACTCTACATCACTTCCTGGAGGTCGTTCCAGTCTCCATGGAATTCCTCCACTTTATTATTCCTTTTAGCACAATAGTATTCCATCACCAACATATACCACAATTTGTACAGCCATTTCCCAATTGAAGGGCATCCCCTCGTTTTCCAATTTTTGGCCACCACAAAGAACCCAGCTATGAATATTCTTGTACAAGTCTTTTTCCTTATTATCTCTTTGGGGTACAAATCCAGCAGTGCTATGGCTGGATCAAAGGGCAGGCAGTCTTTTATCATCCTTTGGACATAGTTCCAAATTGCCCTCCAGAATGGTTGGATCAATTCACAACTCCACCAGCAATGAATTAGTGTCCCTACTTTGCCACATCCCCACCAGCATTCATTACTTTCCTTTGCTATCATGTTAACCAATCTGCTAGGTGTGAGGTGATACCTCAGGGTTGTTTTGATTTGCATCTCTCTGATTATAAGAGATGTAGAACACTTTTTCATGTGCTTATTAATAGTTTTGATTTCATTGGCTGAGAACTGCCTGTTCATGTCCCTTGCCCATTTATCAATTGGAGAATGGCTTGATTTTTTGTACAATTGATTTAGCTCTTTGTAAATTTGAGTAATTAAACCTTTGACAGAGGTTTTTATGAAGATTGCTTCCCAATTTGTTGCTTTCCTTCTGATTTTAGTTAGATTGGTTTTGTTTGTACAAAAACTTTTTAATTTGATGTATTCCAAATTATTTATTTTGCATTTTGTGCCCCTTTCTAAGTCTTGCTTGTTTTTGAAATCTTTCCTTTCCAAAAGTTCTGACATGTATACTATTCTGTGTTTGCCTAATTTTCTTATAGTTTCCTTCTTTATGTTTAAGTCATTCACCCATTTTGAATTTATCTTGGTGAAGGTGTGAGGTGTTGATCTAAACCTAATCTTTCCCACACTGTCCTCCAATTTTCCTAGCAGTTTTTATGAAATAGTGAATTTTTGTCTCAAAAGCTGGGTTCTCTGGGTTTGTCGTATACTGTCCTGCTGAGGTCATTTACCCCGAGTCTATTCCACTGATCCTCCTTTCTGTCTCTTAGCCAGTACCAAATTCTTTTGATGACCACTGCTTTATAATATAGTCTGATATCTGGGACTGCAAGGCCCCCTTCCTTTGTATATTTTTTTTCATTATTTCCCTGGATAGCCTTGATCCTTTGTTCTTCCAAATGAACTTTGTTATGTTTTTTTCTAAATCAGTAAAAAAAAATTTGGAACTTCAATGGGTATGGCACTACATAGAAAAATGAGTTTGGGTAGAATGGTCATTTTTATTATATTGGGTCATCCTACCCATGAGCAGTTAATGTTTTTCCAATTGGTCAGGTCTAGTTTTAGTTGTGTGGAGAGTGTTTTGTAGTTATGTTCATATAGTTCCTGTGTTTGTCTCAGGAGATAGATTCCTAAGTATTTTATTTTGTCTAAGGTGACTTTGAATGGGATTTCTTTTTCTAGTTCTTGCTGCTGAGCTGTGTTGGAATTATATAGAAATGCTGATGACTTATGTGAGTTTATTTTGTATCCTACAACTTTGCTAAAGGTTTTGATTATTTCTATTAGTTTTTTGGTTGAATCTCTAGGATTCTTTAAGTAGACCATCATGTCATCCACAAAGAGTGATAACTTGATCTCCTCCTTGCCTATTTTAATGCCTTGAATTTCTTTTTCTTCTCTAATTGCTACTGCTAGTGTTTCTAGTACAATGTCAAATAATAGAGGTGATAATGGGCATCCTTGTTTCCCTTCTGATCTTATTGGGAATGCATCTAGTTTATCCCCATTGCATATGATATTAGTTGATGGTTTTATATATATACTGTTTATTATTTTTAGGAATGACCCTTCTATTCCTATGCTTTCTAGTGTTTTTAATAGAAATGGGTATTGTATTTTATCAAAGGCTTTTTCTGCATCTATTGAAATAATCATGTGATTTTTGTTGGTTTGCTTGTTGATGTGGTCAATTATGTGGATGGTTTTCCTAATGTTGAACCAGCCCTGCATCCCTGGTATAAATCCTACTTGATCATGGTGAATGACTCCTCTGATCACTTGCTGGAGTCTTTTTGCTGATATCTTATTTAAGATTTTTGCATCTATATTCATTAGGGAAATTGGTCTATAATTTTCTTTCTCTGTTTTTGGCCTGCCTGGCTTTGGAATCAGTACCATGTTTGTGTCATAAAAGTATTTTGGTAGAATTCCCTCTTTGCTTATTATGTCAAATAATTTGTATAGTATTGGGGCTAGCTGTTCTTTGAACATTTGATAGAATTCACTGGTGAATCCATCAGGCCTTGAGGATTTTTTCTTAGGAAGTTCTTTGATGGCCTGTTGGATTTCATTTCTGATATGGGATTATTTAAGAAATCTATTTCTTCTTCTGTTAGTCTAGGCAATTTATATTTTTGTAAATATTCATCCATATCACCTAGGTTGGTATATTTATTGCCATATATTTGGGCAAAGTAGTTTTTATTTGCCTTAATTTCCTCTTCATTGGAGGTGAGGTCCCCCT
Source organism: Monodelphis domestica (assembly GCF_027887165.1). Lineage (NCBI taxonomy): Eukaryota > Metazoa > Chordata > Mammalia > Didelphimorphia > Didelphidae > Monodelphis > Monodelphis domestica. The sequence continues at coordinate 164,540,050 of NC_077233.1, read as the reverse complement.
TTTCATCCTTGATGCTGTTAATTTGCCTTTCTTCTTTCATTTTTTTAAAATTAGATTGAAGACCACGTATGGTAGGGTTTTGGGTTCTAATTCAATCTGCTATTTGTCTACATTTTATGTGTGAGTTCATCCCATTCACATTCAAAGTTATGATTGTCACTTGTGGATTCCCTGGCATTTTGATATCTTCCCCTAGTTCTGACCTTTAATCTTTAGCTATATCCCTTTTGAACCAGTGTTTTATTTCAGGTCAGTCCCCCTAGTCCTCTCCCTTGATATACTTCCCTTTCTAGCCCCTCCCTTTTTATACTCCCTTCCCCTCCCCCCTCTCCTTCCCTCCCTTTTTATACTCCCTCTCCCCTACCCCTCCTTAATTTTCCTTTTTTTCTTATCCTGTTGGATAAGATAGAATTCTGGATCTCATTGGATCTAGATGTTCTTCCCTCTCAGAGTTGATTTCACCGAGAGTAAGGTTTAAGTAATACCACTTCAAGCTCTCTTCCTCTCATCATATGAGAGTTTTTTCCCTCCCCTTCCCATGTGTATCTTTGTATAGGAAAGATTATTCTATTTAGTCCCCCCCCATTTCTTGAAGTAAATCTTAGTATTATAGATGGTTTCCTCCCTCCCTTTTTCTTACTTTGCCCCCCCTTTCTCCAAATCTTCTTAATGCCCCAGTCTTTCCCTATGCATGATTCTTCTAATTACTCTTATGATGCATACAATTTTTGAGAGTTACACAATACATTTTCCCCTCATATTAATATATATAATTTGATGTAAATGTAATCCTTATAGAAGAGAGTTTGACTTAAAGAAAAAAGATAAGATTTACCTTCTTTTCCCTTTCTTTCATATTTACCTTTTCATTTTTCTCTTGCTTTCTTTGATTGGATATCAAACTTTCTACTAAATTCTGGTCTTTTCTCAGGAAAAGCTTGGAAATCTTCTATTTTGTTGAATGCCCATACTTTCCCCTGGAATTATATAGTCAGTTTGCTGAGAAGTTGATTCTTGGTTGGAGACCCAGCTCTCTTGCCTTTCTAAATATCGTGTTCCATGCTTTGTGGTTTCTTAGTGTCTTAGCCACTAAGTCATGTGTGATCCTTATGCGAGCCTCCCTGTATCTGAAGCTCCTCTTCTTGACTTCTTGTTGGATTTTCTCCTTTTCTTGGAAGCTCTTGAATTTGGTGATTAACTTCCTGGGGGTTGTCTTTTGGGGATTTAGTATAGAGGGTGTTCTATGAACCCTTTCTATTTCTATTTTGCCCCCTTGCTCCAGAAATGTGGGAAATTTTCTTCTATAATCTCCTGTAGAATAGCATTTAGGTTTTTGTTTATCTCTGGTTTTTTGGGCAGACCAATAATTCTCCTGTTGTCTCTTCTTCCTCCATTTTCCTGGTCTGTGACCTTTTCAGTGAGATATTTTATGTTTTCTTCTAATTCATTAATTTTTTGGCTTTGATTTATTAATTCTTGCTGTTTTGCAAGCTCACTGTCTTCCATTTGCTTAATTCTGGTCGTTAGGGACTGGTTTTGCTTTTCAGCTTTGTCTGCCCTTCTATTAGATGCTTCCAGATCTTTCTCCAATTGTGAAGTCTTGTCTATCAAACTGCTGATCTCTTTCTCCCATTTTTCTTTCCAGAAGGTTTCCATGTTTTGGATAAGCTCCAATTTGAGTTCTTCCAGTGCTTGTAGATAGTTTCCATTTTGGAAGGCATGATTTGATTTTGTTTGGATTTCATCCTCTTTCTCTTCTTTTCCTTGGATACTCCCACCATAAAAGTTTTCAATAGTCACTTTTTTCCCTTTCTTCTTGGAGGCTTGATTTTGGGCCGTGTAGAGACTCCTTTGGTGGTTTTATTCCCCTTTCCTTTTTGGTCTGGTTTCTGGATGGTATGGGCAGGTTTTCTGTGAATTTAGGTTGCCTCAGACTAGTTCTTCCCAGCCTCCAAGGTTTCTTAGATTATAGACCCTTGTACTCAGAGCAACTGCCCCTGTGTTCAGTGCAGCAGCCCCTGTGCTCAGTGCAGGATTCTCCCATGGAACCACCCTGAGAGGTCATTTCCTAGCAGTCTTTAGATCCCAAGGACCCTGGTGTGCCCTCCCCCCCCCCCGACAGAGAAGTTTCTCACTCACTTGCTGTCCCAGTGAGCACTCTGATACCTTACTCTAGTTTAGTGGGGGATGTGGGGGGGAAGGGTGACTCAGTTTACATCTTTGTGCAAGCTTTTCCTCCTTCTTATAGTGTGAAAATGTTCAAACCCCACTTACCTTCATTTCTGTGGGGTACTGGAGAGTCCCTCCGTTCTTCCAAAGGTGATTTTTATGCTCTTTTGAGGTAGTCTATTTTGTTCAGTGCCTGGGAGAGGAAGCGATTCACGTCTAGATTGTAGCCATGTTTATCCGAAGTTATCTTTGACCTTTCTTCCAAAACTTCTTATATAGCTTCCTATACAACATTATCATATGATGAATGTTCATGATCAATAACCCTTTGTAGCTAGATGGATGTGAGGTTAATCAGTCCATATTAGTTTTGTTTGCTTTTGTTTATTGTATAAATAAAGAGAAGTTTTCTATTGGCATTGGGCTTCCCTGCAAGGTTTTTATTGAATCTTTCTATGACTTACCTGATTTCTGGTTTGTATCCTATATAAATTTCATGCTTTACAAACCTCTTTGAATCTTCAATTTGGGAATTTTGTATTTTTGCTATTGTATACATAGTAGGTACTTGAATAAGTATTTGTTTAAAGAATGAATAGAAGGTGCCTATCTATTCCCTATTTTATTTGGTAGCTAGGTGGTACAGTGGATACAGCACTGGGCCTACAGTCAGGAAGACCTGGGTTCATATCTGCCCTTCAAGATTAACTATGGACCTTAGGCAAGTCATATAACCCTGTTTGTTCTGGTTTCCTTATCTGTAAAATTTTCTGTAGAAGGAAATGGCAAACTACTCCAGCATCTTTGCCTAGAAAATTCCAAATGATGTATGCAAAGTTGGACACAACTAAAATGACTTAACGACAAACTTTGGGTTGGTTACTCTATGTTACTCAATTTCCCCAATGACAAATTAAGAATTATGAGATCCTTTCCAGCTCTGTTACCTATGAATTGACTCAAAATTATTTTAAAATTATGTCTTTTGACCATTGAAATCAACCTTGTTGTGATCACTGTTATCTACTGGTTTATTTGCAAATACATGTGAATAAATTTTTGCCACAAGCCAGAAATAAATTCAGTATATTTCCTTTTTTTGTGTGTAATTAGACTAGATTAAAAAAAGAAGTAGAGATTTGTTTTATCCCAAGATTTTATCACTAAATATGATACAGGTAATAGATTCTGTTGACTTTTGTGGCTAACCACAGTCTTCCCACCTAATTTTGGAAGACTCTAAAAACAGTGTGTCTACTCAACTTGATCATAAAAATCAAAATGTCTATTATATAATATCTTTGCAATTGACTAGGGTTGATGTAATGAACAACTTATAGAATTAAAGCAAGAGGAAAAGACACCAGCAGGTATTTTGACCAAGTAACAACTGAAATAAAGTACTCAATATAATAAGCCCAATAAGTGGATAGAAGTCAGTGATTAGATGAATACAAAAGTGGAATGGACATCTTAGGAAATAATGAGTTATCCTTTACAGAAAGTATTCAAATGAAAGCTAGATAATCACTTCTTAGGTATATTGTAGAATAAGCTACATGGTACAGTGATAAATGCTGGACCTGGAGTCAAGAAGATTGTTGTACAAATTTGATCTTAGGTACTTACTGGCTATGCAACCATGGGCAGGTCACTAAATCTTCTACCTAAGTTTTCTCAACTATAAAATGGGGATCATATTATCACTTGCTTCCCAGTGTTGTGAGGACCAAGTGAGATTTTTGTGAAATGCTTATTATAGTTTCTGGCACATAATAAGTGCTTAGTGAATGCTTGTCTTCTTTTGAAAGGATTTCTTTTTCAGGTATGATTTGAACTAAATGAATTCTTAGGTCTCTTTTGACTGAGATTCTCAGATTGTTTGATTCCTAATATAAATGTTTTAGGTATGCAAATGTTTGTTCTCAGTGCAGTAGCTTAACAGGCTACTGTCAAAGTCCTGAAAGCTGTGAACTCTGATATGTGAACTAACAGTGGGGATGGATGAAGAAATAAAAGGGGTTTTTAAATGAAATAACTCAGACAGCAGAATGAATTGATATAGGCTGGAGGGTTTCACAAGAATACATTAGTTGACTTAAGACCGGTCAGCATGAAAAATCTTGAAAGAAAGGAGCTGCTACTTAGGAGAATTTGTCCAGGCAGATAGACAGAGTCCAGGGAAACCTTAATCAAGAATTTCTGGGTGGGTTACAGGAGAGTGGAGAACAACAAATTAGTGTTCAGATGTCTACAGAGAGCAGCAGTTGTATCCTTTCACCTGGATCTCAACAGTAAAGAACTTTTCAGTCCAAAAAGTCAGGAACAGAGGACATAACTTAGCAGCCTAGTAATAAAATTTAGTGTAACAACTTGTAAGAACTTGATTGATGTTTTAAACTGTGGCAGACTAGTTTAGTTAGTCAATCGATGCAGAACACATTTACTAAACACCCTTCACATATGAGATAGTTTTTCATGTGCTGAGGGTTACATCAAAAAAACGAATAAGACGAGAACTCTGGCCTCAAAGACATTATGATTTTTAAAAATTTTTTATTGTCTTGCAAAACATACTTCCATATTGGTCATTGTTGCAAGAGCACAATCATACATAACCAAACCCCACAAATAAAATCAAAGATACACAGTTGTGAAAGATGACTGCAACAGTTCCTTTTCTGGAGGTGGACAGAATTCCCTTTCATAAGTCTTTCAGGTTTGTCCCAGATCATTTCATTGCTGAGAGTTTTCACAGATGATCACCATCTAAAATTTCCATTGTGTACAATGTTCTTCCAGTTCTACTTATTTTGCTCTGCATCAGTTCCTGCAGATCTTCCTAGCTTTTTTGAAATAATCTTGCTTATTATCATTTCTTATAGCACAATAATATTCCATTACCAACATGTGCCACAGTTTGTTCAGCTATTCCCCAATTGATGGACATCCCATCAATTTTCAATTCTTTACCACCACAAAAAGAGAAGCTATAAATATTTTATTGTAAGACGATCATTTCCTCTTTTTTTTTAATTATCTCTTTGGGATACAGACCCAGTAGTGGTATTACAGGATCAAAACTTATGCACAGTTTTATAGCCCTTTGGGTAGATCCCAATTGTCTTCCAGAATGGTAGAATCAGTTCATAGTTTCAAATTGCCACCCAGAATGGTTGGATCAATTCATAGCTCTACCAGCAATGTGTTAGTGTCCCAGTTATGCCACATCCCTTCCAACCTTTATCACTTTACTGACATATTGGCCAATCTGATATGTGTGAGGTGGTACCTGAATGTTGTTTTAATTTGCATTTCTCTAATCAAGAGTATTAGAACTTTTTAATGTGATTATTGATGGCTTTGATTTCTTCATCTGTAAATTGCTTATTCATATCCTTTGACCATTTGTCAATTGGGGAATATTCTTATAAATTTGACTTAGTTTTTTATAAATTTGAGAAATTGGATCTTTATAAGAGATATTTGTTATAAATTTTCCCCAGTTTGTTGTTTCTCTTCTAATCTTGGTTATATTGGTTTCCTTGTACAATTTTTTTTCAATTTAATATAATCAAAATCATTCATTTTACATCTTAAAATACTCTCTATCTCTTGTTTGGTCATAAATTCTTTCCTTCTCCAATGATCTGCCAGGTAAATTATTCTGTGTACCCCTAATTTAGTTATGGTATCACTATTTATATCTAAATAAGACCTTATGATTAAATAGACAAGACACAACATGAATACCAATATATTTAATATGGAATGTATCAAACACATAGGAGAGCTTTGAAAAGAATTCAATGAGAATCCTCAAGAAGGAAGATCTTGAAACTTCCGGTTAAGATGGCGGCTTAGAGAAAGCTAAAGCTCAGATCTCCGGAAAACCCTTCCCGACCGATCTCAAACGATAAGCTCCTAAGGCGCCGAAATTCAAAACGATCAACAGCACAGACCCTGGGAACCCTCATCCTGGACCTGGACCCGGATCAAAAGGTACGGCTCCCCTTAAAAGCCAGAACCCGAGATCCCTCGGACCTCAGGGGTAGGAGCGCAGAGTCCAAGGCTACCGGAAGCCGCAGCCCGGCCGGGCTCAGAGAGCAGAACCCTCAGGGCCTTCTACAGTCCCGGTGAAAGTTACTGCCTGGGGCTTCCGCTGCAGAGAGCTGGTCGAAACAACAGCAACCCTCAGGGCGGGCAAGACAGCCTCAGGGGCTGGATCCTGCTATCCAAGTCTCAGTGAAAGTCCTCGCCCTCGGAGCTTGGGCTAGCTGCAGCCCATCCCCCCGCAGGCCGACGAAACAGCCTCACGGCCAGCGATTCTGAAGGCAACTTCCGGAAAGCGAGCCAGGGGGAGAGTGTGGCCTCGTGGTCCGACCCTTCCATTCCAGTTCCAGTGAGGCATATTCAGTTTAACCCAGGGAAAGCTCATAGAACCATCTGCCCAGGACTAAAGCCTCTGAACACCAGCCAGAGACAAGAAAAACTAATCCTCCACATTCAGAAATGGCAAACTCCACAGAACCACAGAAGCCCCAAAATACCAAGAAAAATAAGAAGAAAGGGGCGACTTTGGATACATTCTATGGAGCCAAAATACAAAATACAGAGCAGACAGAAGATAATATAAAAGAAAATGCTCCAAAACCTTCCAAAGGAAATGGAAACTCTCCACAAACCTATGAAGAATTTGAATCAGAAATGACCAAAAAGATGGAAGCCTTCTGGGAGGAAAAGTTGGAAATAATGCAAAAGAAATTCACGCATCTACAAAACCAGTTTGACCAAACTGTAAAAGAAAACCAGGCTTTAAAGGCCAGAATCAGGCAGCTGGAAGACAACGATCGTGTAAAAGAGCAAGAATCAATAAAGCAAAGCCAAAATACCAAGAAATTAGAAGAGAACATAAAATATCTCACCGACAAGGTGATAGATCTGGAAAATAGGGGGAGAAGGGATAATTTAAGAATAATTGGACTCCCAGAAAAGCCAGAAATAAACACCAAACTGGACATGGTGATACAAGATATAATCAAAGAAAATTGCCCAGAGATTCTAGAACAAGGGGGCAATACAGCCACTGACAGAGCTCACAGAACACCTTCTACACTAAACCCCCAAAAGACAACTCCCAGGAATGTAATTGCCAAATTCCAAAGCTATCAAACAAAAGAAAAAATCCTACAGGAAGCCAGAAAAAGACAATTTAGATATAAAGGAATGCCAATCAGGGTCACACAAGACCTTGCAATTTCTACTCTGAATGATCGTAAGGCAGGGAACATGATCTTCAGAAAGGCAAGAGAGCTGGGTCTCCAACCAAGAATCAGCTACCCAGCAAAACTGACTATATACTTCCAAGGGAAAGTATGGGCATTCAACAAAATAGAAGACTTCCAACTTTTTGCAAAGAAAAGACCAGAGCTCTGTGGAAAGTTTGATACCGAAAATCAAAGAGCAAGGAATACCTGAAAAGGTAAATATTAAGGAAAGGGGAAAATGTTATCTTCTTCTTTTACTCAAACTCTCTTCTATAAGGACTACATTTATATCAACCTATGTATACTAACATGTGGGGAAAATGTAATGTATAAATAGGGGGTAAAGAAAGACCAAATAGAATAATCATTCTCACACAAAGATTCACATGGGAAGGGGAGGGGAAGAAAACTCCTATAAGAAGGAGAGGAAGAGAGGGGGGGGGTTACTTAAACCTCAATCTCAGGGAAATCAGCTCTGAGAGGGAAAAACATCCAGATCCATTGGGATCTTGAATTCTATCTTACCCAACAAGGGTAAGGAGAAGGGAAAACCAAGGAGGGGAGGGGGAGAGGGAGAACAAAAAGGGAGGGAAAGAGAGGGGGGAGGGGGAGGGAACAAAAAGGGAGGGACTAAAAAGGGAAACATCAAGGGAGGGGACAAGGTGGACTGTTTCAAAGTAAATCACTGGACTAAAAGGTAGAGCCGAAGAAGAAAAGGTTAGAATTAGGGAAGGCAATCAAAATGCCAGGGAGTCCACAAATGACAATCATAACTTTGAACGTGAATGGGATGAACTCACCCATAAAACGTAGACGAATAGCAGAATGGATTAGAATCCAAAACCCTACCATATGTTGTCTTCAAGAAACACACATGAGGCGGGTTGACACCCACAAGGTCAGAATTAAAGGATGGAGTAAGACCTTCTGGGCTTCAACTGATAGAAAGAAGGCAGGAGTGGTAATCATGATATCTGATAAAGCCAATGCAAAAATAGACCTGATCAAAAGGGATAGGGAAGGTAATTATATTTTGTTAAAAGGGACTATAGACAATGAGGAAATATCATTAATCAATATGTATGCACCAAATAATATAGCACCCAAATTTCTAATGGAGAAACTAGGAGAATTGAAGGAAGAAATAGACAATAAAACCATACTAGTGGGAGACTTAAACCAACCATTATCAAATTTAGATAAATCAAATCAAAAAATAAATAAGAAAGAGGTAAAAGAAGTGAATGAAATCTTAGAAAAATTAGAATTAATAGACATATGGAGAAAAATAAATAGGGATAAAAAGGAATACACCTTCTTCTCAGCACCACATGGCACATTCACAAAAATTGACCATACATTAGGTCACAGAAACATAGCACACAAATGCAGAAAAGCAGAAATAATGAATGCAGCCTTCTCAGATCACAAGGCAATAAAAATAATGATTAGTAATGGTACATGGAAAGCCAAATCTAAAACCAATTGGAAATTAAACAATATGATACTCCAAAACCGTTTAGTTAAAGAAGAAATCATAGAAACAATTAATAATTTCATCGAGGAAAATGACAATGGCGAAACATCCTTTCAAACCTTTTGGGATGCAGCCAAAGCGGTAATCAGAGGTAAATTCATATCCCTGAATGCTTATATTAACAAACAAGGGAGAGCAGAGATCAATCAATTGGAAATGCAAATGAAAAAAACTGGAAAGCGATCAAATTAAAAACCCCCAGCAGAAAACCAAATTAGAAATCCTAAAAATTAAGGGAGAAATTAATAAAATCGAAAGTGATAGAACTATTGATTTAATAAATGAGACAAGAAGCTGGTACTTTGAAAAAACAAACAAAATTGACAAGGTACTGGTCAATCTAATTAAAAAAAGGAAGGAAGAAAAGCAAATTCACAGCATTAAAGATGAAAAGGGGGACAGCACCTCCAATGAGGAGGAAATTAAGGCAATCATTAGAAATTACTTTGCCCAATTATATGGCAATAAATACACCAATTTAGGAGAAATGGATGAATATATACAAAAATACAAACTGCCTAGACTAACAGAAGAGGAAATAGAATTCCTAAATAATCCCATATCAGAAATTGAAATCCAACAAGCCATCAAAGAACTTCCTAAGAAAAAGTCCCCAGGGCCTGATGGATTCACCTGTGAATTCTATCAAACATTCAGAGAACAGTTAATCCCAATACTATACAAACTATTTGACATAATAAGCAAAGAGGGAGTTCTACCAAACTCCTTTTACGACACAAACATGGTACTGATTCCAAAACCAGGCAGGTCAAAAACAGAGAAAGAAAACTATAGGCCAATCTCCCTAATGAATATAGATGCAAAAATCTTAAATAGGATACTAGCAAAAAGACTCCAGCAAGTGATCAGAAGGATCATTCACCATGATCAAGTAGGATTCATACCAGGGATGCAGGGCTGGTTCAACATTAGGAAAACCATCCACATAATTGACCACATCAACAAGCAAACTAGCAAGAATCACATGATTATTTCAATAGATGCAGAAAAAGCCTTTGATAAAATACAACACCCATTCCTATTAAAAACACTAGAAAGCATAGGAATAGAAGGGTCATTCCTAAAAATAATATACAGTATATATCTAAAACCAACAGCTAATATCATCTGCAATGGGGATAAACTAGATGCATTCCCAATAAGATCAGGAGTGAAACAAGGATGCCCATTATCACCTCTACTATTTGACATTGTACTAGAAACACTAGCAGTAGCAATTAGAGAAGATAAAGGAATTGAAGGCATCAAAATAGGCAAGGAGGAGACCAAGTTATCACTCTTTGCAGATGACATGATGGTCTACTTAAAGAATCCTAGAGATTCAACCAAAAAGCTAATTGAAATAATCAACAACTTTAGCAAAGTTGCAGGATACAAAATAAACCCACATAAATCATCAGCTTTTCTATATATCTCCAACACAGCTCAGCAGCAAGAACTAGAAAGAGAAATCCCATTCAAAATCACCTTAGACAAAATAAAATACCTAGGAATCTACCTCCCAAGACAAACACAGGAACTATATGAACACAACTACAAAACACTCGCCACACAACTAAAACTAGACTTGAACAAATGGAAAAACATTAACTGCTCATGGATAGGACGAGCCAATATAATAAAAATGACCATCCTACCCAAACTTATTTATCTATTTAGTGCCATACCCATTGAACTACCAAAATACTTCTTCACTGATTTAGAAAAAAACATAACAAAGTTCATTTGGAAGAACAAAAGATCAAGGATATCCAGGGAAATAATGAAAAAAAAACACATATGATGGGGGCCTTGCAGTCCCTGACCTAAAACTATATTACAAAGCAGCAGTCATCAAAACAATTTGGTACTGGCTAAGAAACAGAAAGGAAGATCAGTGGAATAGACTGGGGGAAAGCGACCTCAGCAAGACAGTATACGATAAACCCAAAGATCCCAGCTTTTGGGACAAAAATCCACTATTCGATAAAAACTGCTGGGAAAATTGGAAGACAGTGTGGGAGAGACTAGGAATAGATCAACACCTCACACCCTACACCAAGATAAATTCAAAATGGGTGAGTGACTTAAACATAAAGAAGGAAACCATAAGTAAATTGGGTAAACACAGAATAGTATACATGTCAGACCTTTGGGAGGGGAAAGGCTTTAAAACCAAGCAAGATATAGAAAGAATCACAAAATGTAAAATAAATAATTTTGACTACATCAAACTAAAAAGCTTTTGTACAAACAAAACCAATATAACTAAAATCAGAAGGGAAACAACAAATTGGGAAAAAATCTTCATAGAAACCTCTGACAAAGGTTTAATTACTCATATTTATAATGAGCTAAATCAATTGTACAAAAAATCAAGCCATTCTCCAATTGATAAATGGGCAAGGGAAATGGATAGGCAGTTCTCAGATAAAGAAATCAAAACTATTAACAAGCACATGAAGAAGTGTTCTACATCTCTTATAATCAGAGAGATGCAAATCAAAACAACTCTGAGGTATCACCTCACACCTAGCAGATTGGCTAACATAACAGCAAAGGAAAGTAATGAATGCTGGAGGGGATGTGGCAAAATAGGGACATTAATTCATTGCTGGTGGAGCTGTGAACTGATCCAACCATTCTGGAGGGCAATTTGGAACTATGCCCAAAGGGTGCTAAAAGAATATCTACCCTTTGACCCAGCCATAGCACTGCTGGGTCTGTACCCCAAAGAGATAATGGACACAAAGACTTGTACAAAAATATTCATAGCTGGGTTCTTTGTGGTGGCCAAAAATTGGAAAACGAGGGGATGCCCATCAATTGGGGAATGGCTGAACAAACTGTGGTATATGTTGGTGATGGAGTACTATTGTGCTAAAAGGAATAATAAAGTGGAGAAGTTCCATGGAGACTGGAACAACCTCCAGGAAGTGATGCAGAGCGAGAGGAGCAGAACCAGGAGAACATTGTACACAGAGACTAATACACTGTGGTATAATCGAACGTAATGGACTTCTCCATTAGTGGCGGTGTAATGTCCCTGAACAACTTACAGGGATCCAGGAGAAAAAAACACCATTCATAAGCAAAGGATAAACTATGGGAGTGGAAACACCGAGAAAAAGCAACTGCCTGAATACAGAGGTTGAGGGGACATGACAGAGGATAGACTCTAAATGAACACTCTAATGCAAATACTATCAACAAAGCAATGGGTTCAAATCAAGAAAACATCTAATGCCCAGTGGACTTACGCGTCGGCTATGGGGGGGGGAGGAAAAGAAAATGATCTATGTCTTTAACGAATAATGCTTGGAAATGATCAAATAAAATATATTTAAAAAATAAAAAGAAGGAAGATCTTTTCCCTTTGGAACCAGAAGGAAAAGGTTCAGGACAGAGGGACCATTTGAGCTGGGTCTTCCTTGAGAAATAGAACATTTCAAGCATAAAAAGAGCAAGCAAAGACACATAGGTAGAAAAGTGTAAATTGTGTTAGATGATGAGTGAATGCTCACTTGGTGAATACTAATTGTGTGATAAAATTGGAATGGTAGGTTGGGGTCAGGCCATAGAGACTTGATAGGGAATGTTTTAGAGATGGAGTGTTGCCCTTTCCCCAGACTGAGGGTTATGGTCATCCTCAGACCTCTTACTGTGTCTTCCCCCCCCCCCCAAACCAAGCGCTGGGTGTGTGTCCTCCTCCATCTCACACAGAGGAGGGAGGAAACACTCCCATTAGGTTGCTGGGCAGAAGCATGGGGGATGGGAAAATGTTATCTGGTGTGGCAGAGAGGGGGAGGGGAGCAGCTCTACCCCAGTCCCTCTGCCTTTCTAGTAAGGAACTCTGGGTGGAGGAAAAGAGATGGTGGCTGTGTGCCCACAGAGAGCACTCTGCATGCCATCTTTAGCACCTGTGGTATAGGTTCACCATCATTACCATAGGTCAAGAAAAGGATTCTCATAGTGAATAGAGGGTCAGCGAATGTTTTTGAAGAGAGTTTGTGACCAGTGTCATGCATTAAGAAGATTAATCAGGATATTCAGAACAACAACAACAACAAAAAATAAACTATCTTTTTGCATGTAGCATGCACCTCCTAAATCTTTACAGATTTATGTTGTTTTGAAACTTCAGTATCACTGACAACCACTGCTCTATCTTAGCACCTTCATATTTAATATTACCAAGAAACCACTTCGTAATTTAACTCAAAACCTGATTTATTCCTCTCTTGAACTGTTATTTTAATCCCTTCCCCTCCTTCTCTAAAAGGGGTTAGCTTACAGGTCCTTGGATTACCCTAATCACTAGTGTATTTTTTCTGGTTAAAGGAGTCTAACCCTGGTTAACTAAGGGAATGGTGGTGTCCCTAATGGAAATACCATTCAGGAGGCTTTGTTTGTGTAACTTACTTAACTCTAAATAATTTGTACCTGGGGGACCTATAAACTCTGAAAAGGTCCTACATATGTTGACAAATGTAAACCTAATAATATAGAGAATGACTTGGGTTGTTCTAAGGATACAGCTTTTAATGACCTTGGACAACCTCGTCTATTAAAGGTTTTTTGTTTTCTATGTACATGAGATTTTGGGCAACATATAATATATGTCTCACAGGAGGTTTCTCTGTGAATGCCTATAATAAAGCAAGTTACTTAGGAATAATAGACCACGGAGTCCCCTCATCTTTGCAGCCAGGGTCCTCCTCTGTCCTCTCCTCCCTTCAATTCTCTTTTCTTTTCCTGTCTTCCCTTCTTCTTACCTATTCACCCTCCTCTCCTTTCTTCCTTTCCAGACATTTAGCCCTGCATCTATTTCATTAAACTGTGAAGAAACCTTAGGGCATGTTGCTGCAATGTCATTGATCTGAGGAGATAGGAAGATAGTATCTGTTGTCAATAACCTTAATAGTGGCACTAGTCTCTATCCTTCTCTGAGACTGACTATAGGAAATAGATAACCTCAGAGATAGACAGTACTTTGGGTTAATATTTTTGTTTTCTTTGTGTCTGGCATTGCACACACACACACACACACACACTCACATAGTCACACATTCACACATTCACACCACATACACATTCATATATTCATGTGTATATATAGTTTTTCCTCCCCCCAAAGCTTATAAAGCATAGACTTGTCAGATTACTGAGTAGGGAATGCTATCTTAAGATCTTTCTAAAGGCTGTATCAGTTTCTAATAGTCCTATTACTGACCATAGCTTCTATCCTGAGGTTGCCCACAGGAAAATGATTTTTTTGAAAAGGCATCAGAATTTCTGGTCAGATTTCCTGTATATATATATGTGAATATAGTTTAGATGATCTTTGAAGCCCCTTTCACACACACTTCCCCATCAAAAGATATCAGGCCACCAAGCATTAACTAACATTTCTCCCTGAATATGTTTATATTCCCTAAAGTCTCCTGACCCTAGAGTGAAATATTTTTGAACACCCCCTGAATGAATGAGCTTATGTAACACCGAAGTTCCACAAAAAGATCAGGATTTTTGGAAGAGAAACTCTAGATTCATTGTAGAAATAAATGATGTGTCTTTATGGTTGGTGGTAATTGTGGGTATGATGGTATGTTGCTGTGGAAACATGTTTAATGTACTTTTTGGATTATAGACCTCTAAATGAATCTAGTGGGAGGTGAATATGATAAAATATCTAGATAGAATTTTTTAAATGTGGAGGAAACTGGGCTGGTAGTAATGCAGTCTGGAAGTTGCTGGGAAGGATCAGGAAGGTCAAAACAAGGATGGTATTAACAGTTGTGTTGAGAGAATGGTGTGCTTGAGGCAGCATTCACTGATTTTACTGCTCTCATGTGAAGTAAATCCCAGATAAAGTTGATGATGGACCTCATATCAAATAGAAAACTGATAGAACTAAGCAAATATATATTTGACTACTGGGCTCAGAGAAGTTATGTCTTCCCCAAAATTATAAAGCCGAGAGGAAGAATTTGAATGTGTCCTTCACAATGTATCTCCAGCCTACCTTTTGAGGGAGATTTCAGTGTACTCACCTCATGTACTCAATGCTGCAGCCAAACTGACCTATGGGCTATTTCTCCTATATGACATTTCAGCTCCTGCTTGGTGCCTTTGCATTAGATGCCTTCCATGCCTATGAAGCTCTTCTTGTTCATCTCTATGTCTCGAAATCCCTGTGTCCTATCAAAGTTTAGTTCAGGTGTCATCTCCTTTGAGAAACCTTTCTTGACATATCAAGTTGTTTGTATTAATGTTTTCTACCATTACTTTGTATTTATATTATAATATGTTTTTTAAAATTTATGAACAGGTCTCATTCTTTCCCCATTTGCCCCTCCCCATTAGAATATTAGCTTCCTTATGACAGGTATTAAAGGTTGGTGCATAAAAAGTGATTAATAAATATTTTCAATTGGCTGAATGTGACATTTTAAGATTAAATATATCATGTTCCTCAAAAGGACATTAGCTGATGCTACCTATTTATTATATGAAAATCAGCTAGAAATGTGGAAGGGGAAAAGTTCTTGTGAGAAGACACTCTCCCCAGGCTAATTCTGATTTATTTTTCATGCTAAATAAAGAATTTACATAAAAGTCATTAAAGTGACCATAAAAGGCAGATTCATATCATACATAGGTTACCAGTTGGTTAAGACAATGGAATTTTCCTTCAGGAGTTCTCATCCTTTTCAGCTTCTGAGTAGGCAAAGCTGCCTGAAAAATTGCCTTTCTCCCACATGAGGGCATCAGAGCTCTAATAAGCTCAAGAATCACCCACTAAGTAATTCTACTTTATGAGTTCTAGTTTGAGACAATAGGAGCCATTTACACGCTTCATACATCTTTTATTTTGCAGGAAGGGGCATTTGGTTTCCTTTTTTTTAAAAAGAAAAAGAAACAAAGAAAGAACAAGATACATTTTGGTACTCCTGTTTCTATCCTACCTTTCAAAAAATAAGGTCCACCCAAAACAAAATAACTGTCTTTACATGAAATGATGGATAATTAATTTCTGGTAGATAGAAAATGATATTTAGAATATAGAGTTAATGATCTTATTAGACCCCATTTGCATCTTTATAGGAATGAGTTTCAAATAAAAATGAATCTATTTGAAAGAAAAGTTGCTTAGTAGTTATTTCTTATATTTTTATAGGTCATAGACTTATTTTCATAGCTTAGCCCTACGCTATCTGGGAGAGAGCTGTTCAAAGTAACGATGTAGATAAAACTAATGTAGATAGATTCCTCATGACTAGTGCACTCTATCTTATAGCTTAGAATGTTTTTTCCCTCTTTAGAGTGAAAAGGCAACAGAAGCCAATGAAAGAGCAATCTAGAAAGATGAAGATGAGAAAGATGTCCCTGACTTTAGAGTGGAGCATCCAAATGCCTGAGATCCCTTTTTGTTTCAACATCCTTGCCTAAGTCTTTGAAATTTATCTCTTGGGTGCTCCAGACAACATAATTTTTATTTTTCTATAGAACCCCTTGCTATAGTCTCTATTTTGTGAAAAGAACCACACTGGATGATGGAGCCCCTTTGTATGAAGAAATCTCTCTCAGTGATTCTTCTACCCCTAGGGGGTTCTCAGAGCCTCCATTGGCTTGTCTGTAAAATGGAGATAATAATACTGGCATTATCTCTTTAATGGGGTGATCCTCACAGGGGAAATGTTTTGTAAACTAGAAAGTGCTATGTAAATATTATTATTACAAGCATGTACTAACATAGCTTATTTGGTTCAGGAGCTCTGAGCATCCCTGAGATATCAAGTATTACACTCTCTGCCTATAAGAATACCTGGAATACTGTGGAATATAGTAAGAAACTCTTTTGTTCCTTCTTTTCCCCATTCCAACCTTATTCTTTTAGGACTAATTGCTTCTAAGAAGACTAATTCACTATTATGTTTGTATTTTTATCAGAGGTTGGGGTGAGGTGCTAGTGAACCAATCAAGTATTCACTGATTTTACTTCATACATGAGGAGTAAAGTCTGGAGAAAGTTGGTGTTGGATCTTGTTTCAAACAGGACATAAATATACAATTGCTTGCTAGATCCATAATAGCACATACTTTTGGCATTTATTGTTGCTAGATAATTTTGAGCAAATAATTTATACTTTTTGATTCCCTGTTTTGATGTCAGGATTTGGATTGTTTCACAATAAAAAGAAAATATTCAATAAAATAGAAATTATGAGGATTTCTGAATTTCTGAACTTTCTATCACCAACAGTTTCAGGTCATTCACTGGACTAAGAATAGTGTTGAGACTGAACAGATGTTTCTGGAAGCTGATAAGCATAGTAACGTCTTGTAGATTTTTTACTTTGCACATTACTTTATTATTGTTGATTTGCTATTTTGGATCTAAATTTGATTTAGCCTAAGAACTTCTGGAGTGCTCTGTTTTACATTTGGGATTAAATTTTCTACTCTGCTTAATGGGCCAAGCTCATTGTCATGCCCTTTTGGGCATAGTTTGAACTCTGGCTTTTTGGACACAAAGTTTGTTGTACTGATAACTTTAAAATTATTCTTCTATGGTACCACTGAAAGGTTTTTATTTCTTTCCTCTTATACTCCAAAAGACCCTACTATCATGAAAGGCAATCAGTGCCCATCTACTACCTCTGCCTCCCACCTTTGGGATAGGGCACTGAATGCAGGAAATAAAAGTTCTAATGTGTTCGCATAGTTAATGGTTATATTAGCCCTTTTATTTATCTTGTTAATTATTTATTACATATCTACCATATGCCAGGAACTAGCCTAGACACTATGACAAAGAAAAAACTACTCTCAAAGAAACTAAAAGAAAAAAATATATCTTTATTAGGTAGTTTAGACAAAAATAGGCCTCATTGCCACAGTGGAAGAACTGCTACAGGCTCAGTTTCCAGATCATTAGAAATTACAATTTTACTTGGAAAGTCATCTTTTAAAAAAATTTCAATTACAGTAATAGAAGAAGCATCTCTCAATAGAGAAATGGCCTCTATTTACCCCAAGTGCTTGTGATTCTTTTTGGAACTTCATCAGTGACCCTTTGCTTTCTTTGTTACAAATATCTTTAAAGCCCTTTCCCAATATAACTGTAATTCATTTTTACCTCAATTTCAGTGTCAAATAAATTTGCCAAACATTTATTTATTTTATTTTTCTGATCTTTAAAGTTTATTTATTTATTTAATTAATTTAGAATATTTTTCCAAGGTTACATGATTCATATTCTTTCCTTCCTCTCCTCCCACCGCACTCCTGTAGCCAATGAGCAATTCCACTGGATTTTACATGTGTCATTGATCCAGACCTATTTCCATATTATTAACATTTGCACTAGGGTGATCGATTAGAGTCTATATCCTCAATCATATCCCCATCAAACCATGTTATTAAGCAGTTGTTTTTATTCTGTGTTTCCACTTCCAAAGTTCTTTCTCTGGATGTAGATAGCATTCTTATTCAGAATTGTACTGGATCATTGCATTGCTGCTAGTAGAGAAGTCCATTATATTAGATTGTACCATAGTGTGTCCATCTCAGTGTATAATGTTCTCCTGGTTCTGCTCCTTTTGCTCTGCATCACTTCCTGGAGGTCGTTTCAGTTCACATGGAATCCTCCAGTTCATTATTCCTTTGAGCACAATAGTATTCCATCACCAACAGTTACCACAATTTGTGCAGCCATTTTTCAATCGACGGGCACCCCCTCATTTTCCAATATTTTGTCAACACTAAGAGCGAGGCTATAAATATATTTGTACAAGTCTTTTTCCATATGATCTCTTTAGGATATAAACTCAGCAGTGCTATGGCTGGATCAAAGGGTAGGCAGTCTTTTAAAGCCCTTTGGGCATCAAACTTTTATTTTAAGGAAAATAATTATGCCTTGAAAAATGGACAAGATCATGTCTGACTACATCTAGAATTTTGTATTCAGTTCTGCCTGCCATATTTTCTGAATAATATTGATAAACTAGAAAATGACCTGATAAGGGCAAGTCGACTGAAGAAAGACATCACAGTTATGCCATACAATGACTAGTTGGAGGAACTGAGGATATTTTACCTGGAGAAGAGATTACCTGTCTTCAAGTGGATTCCCTTAATTGTAAGTCTGATCATATCTTTCCTTTCCTTCCCTAGTAAACTCTAATTATTCTTATGATTTCCGGAGGGAAAAACTCTTCTGTTTGGCTATTAGATCCCTTCATAATCTGACCCCATTCTATCTTTCCAGCCACATTCCTCTTTACCCTAAACTCTACATCAAAACTGGCCTCTCATTTCCATGCCTTAATATTGATTGTCACCCATGTCTACAATGCATTCCTCAGCTTTATATCATGGAAACCTTCATTTCTTTCAAGACTCAACTCAAGAATCAACTACTACATGTTTTTTTTTTTTATCTTATAACTACTAATTTCTTCCCTCCCTAACTACCTTGTAGATTTTAAAATTTATTATCTCTACTTATATATGCCCATTTTGTCTCCTATGATGGTATGTCTTAATAACAGACACTTTTCTTTATCCCCAGGGCTTAGTGTAATACCTGACACTGTGTAGGTACTTATTAAATAGATATTGATTAGTTGGTTGACAGATTCAAGAATTTGAAGGGCTATGAAGTAAGTAGTAGAAGAATGATTAATATTCTCCTTCTACTCTCCTCTAGAGCCCAGAAGCAATGGAGATAATGGAAGCGAAGTAGATTTGGATTCAATTTAAGAGGAAGGAACTTTCCTAACCTGAAACACAAGTGTTTCCTGAAAGTTGAATGGGATGCTTTTTAGTAGTAAGTTTACATTCTTGAGGTCTTTCAGAAAAGGTGAAATGAGTACATTTTAAGAATGTTTTCAAGAGGATAAGCAGACAGATATAGTTTGCTTTGGAAAACATATATGAACTTAAGCAAAGTGAAGTGAGCAGAACTAGGAGATCATTGCACCCAATATTGGCAATATTGTGCTATGATCAACTGTGAATGACTTAGCTGTTCTCAGCAATACAATGAATGATCTAAGACAATTCTAAGGAATTGTCTGAAAATGATGAAATATGCTATCCACTTCCAGAAAAAAATACTGATGGAGTCTGAATACAGCTCAAAGTAGAGTTTTTAAACTTTATTTTTCATGGTTTATTTATTTTAATTTTTAGTTCGTTTTTTCATATAGAAATATGGAAATATTTCATATGGAAATATGCCTTGCATGGCTGCACATCTATAAACTATATCAAATTGCTTGCCTTCCCAAGATGAGAGGAGGAGAGGCAAGAAGTGAAAGAATTTAGAACACAAAATTTAAAAAATAACCCAAATACTAAAATTGTTTGTACATAGTGGTAGTCTCTCGGTGACTGAGAATGACTATTGTCTTTGTGCAGTTTCATCTACGGTGTACACCTCTAAGTTGGAGGACTTTGGAGCGCAGATGCCCAAGTGCCTAGCTGGCCTTTTGGATCCTGGCATTAATCTCGTGGCCTAGGGACCCGTCGTTGGTGATGGTGCTGCCCAGGTACTTGAAAGTATTGACGTTAGAAAGCTGCGTGCCGTAGATAGTTATGCACGGCTGGTTAGTTGGCCTCCCTGGTGCAGGTTGGAACAGCACCTCTGTTTTGCTGAGGCTGATAGTCAGGCCAAATAGTTTTGTTATGGTAGAGAACCTGTCCACAATGGTTTGAAGATGATTTTCTTGGTGGGCCATGAGAGCACAGTCATCTGCAAAGAGAGCTTCCAGGATGAGTCTCTCTGTTGTCTTTGTTTTTGCAGTCAGGCGGTGAAGGTCAAATAGTGAGCCATCCAGTTGGTATTTGATGTAGACGCCCAGGTCTAGATCCATCACAGTATGTCGTAATACTTGGGTGAAGTATAGGTTGAATAGTACTGGAGAGAGGACACAGCCTTGTCTCACGCCATTGGAGATGTTGAAGCGATCGGAAGTCTCTCCACCAGACAGGACTTCCACTGACATGTCGACATGAAAGAGCTGGATCAGTTTGATGAATTTTGCTGAGCAACCGAGCTTGCTGAGGATCACCCACAATGCGTCCCTGTTCACTGTGTCGAACGCCTTTGTCAGGTCTATGAAGACAATGTAGAGACTCAGGTTCTGCTCAAGGCATTTTTCCTGCATTTGCCTCACCGTGAAGACCATGCCGATGGTGCTGCGATCTGGTCGGAAGCCACATTGTGATTCAGGCAGGTTCTGCTCTGAAACAGATGACAGGAGTCTGTTGAGTATAACATGGGCGAGGATCTTTCCGGCAGTGGGGAGTAGTGAAATGCCTCTGTAGTTGTCACAGGCTGCTCGTGAGCCTTTGTTCTTATATAGGACTACAATGGAGGCATCTCTGAGTTCTGGGGGCATGTCTTCCTCTTCCCATATGCTGGTCAGCACTATATGGAATGCCTGGAGCACCTTTCCATTTAAGGCCTTGTACACCTCGGTTGGGATCCCGTTTTTACTAGGTGCCTTGCCTGCACTCATTTGTTTAATGGCTTTTTGGACTTCCTCTATTGAAGGAGGAACGTCAAGTTGTTCAATGGTGCGGTTTTGGGGGATCTGGTTAAGGGCGCTTTGGTCGACTGAAGGGGGTCGGTTGAGAAGCTGACTGAAGTGTTCTTTCCACCTGTTGCTGATGCCTTTTTTATCTTTTATGAGAGTGTCACTGTCAGAGGATAGCAAGGGAGTGGTGGTAGGTTTTAATGGCCCATAGACAGTCCTGAGGGCACTGAAAAATTGTTTGTAGTTTTTCGTATCAGCAAAACGCTGGATTTCTTCTGCCTTTTTTTCCCCACCATCGGTCTTGCATCTTTCTGATCTCACACTGTGCAGTGGCTTAGAGAGACTTGAATTTGTCCTTTTTAGGAGCAGAGTTTGGGTTATTTTGCCACTCCATAAAGGCTTTGTTCTTTTTGCTCAATAGGTCTTCAATAGCAGTGTTGTTCTCATTGAACCTGTCCTGGTGGTTGTGTTGTTTCGGGCCTAGGACTGCCTTTGATGTTTCCTTCACTGTGTCTCTGAACTGGTTCCATTTCTCAGTTGAGCTTCCAGTGAGTGGTCCCTTGGCAGACAGCTTGTCATCCAGGCAGGACTGGAATGTTTGCAAATAAGATGGATCTCTAAGACGACTCACATTGTAAAATGCGCGAACTGTCTGGGCGCATTTTGGATGGTGAGGCGCAATGCATATTTGAAGAGTCACTCTAACCAATCGGTGGTCTGTCCAGCATTCAGCTCCTCTCATGGCTCTGGTGATCTTTACATCCTGGATGTCTCGCCGGCGTACAATGATGTAGTCAATGAGATGCCACTGTTTTGATCTTGGGTGCATCCACGTTGTTTTATATTTGTTCGCCATTCTGAACACAGTGTTCATGATGGTGAATTCAAACTCTGAGCATTTGCTGAGTAGCAGTAGGCCGTTGTTGTTCATTTTGCCCACACCATGTTTGCCGAGTACTCCTTTCCATCTTTCATGGTCCTGGCCAACGCTGGCGTTGAAGTCTCCCAGTAGTATCAGCTGGTCATTTGTGGGCACTGAGTGCAGGACGGCACTCAGGTCAGAGTAGAACTGCTCGATGGTCTCCTCTGTGCTGGTCAGTGTTGGGGCATATACGCTGATGATTGTGGCATACCCGTCTTTGCTGAGAGGCAAAAGGATCTTCATGAGCCTCTCGCTGATGCCCACAGGCAAGTCTGGCAGCTGTTTGAGCAAACTGGTCTTGATGGCCAGGCCAACACCATGGATTCTGTCTTCATTTGTGGCTCTACCTTTCCAGAAGAAGGTGTATCCAGTGGTGGGTTCGCTAAGTGATCCCTCTTCTGGTAAGCGTGTTTCGCTTAGGGCTGCGATGTCAATGTTATATCGCGCCAGTTCTTTACCGATTAGAGCTGTTCTTCTCTCAGGTCTGGGGTATTCTCTCTGTCAAGTAATGTTCTGATGTTCCATGCTCCTAGTAGGAGTTTCTTTGTATTTTTTCTTTGATTTCGACCGCTTAAAGGCATGACCCGCCAGCTGAGGTGTGCTGACTGGGTGTTTGTAGGGCAGGCAATGTTTGGGACACCTTTTCTAGTCCCCTCCCTTGATTAGGGTGAGCAGTGCTGTCCTAGAGAGGGCTGCTCAGTCGCCCAGGATGCTGCCGAACGTCCCTGCTGCCCACAGGGCCGAGAGACCACTGGTCTGTGGGCCACCTACATGCAGGATCGTGACTACAACTGCCAGTGGTCACCTCCACCTGTTGCATCTCCACTCCCCCATTGCTGCAGGTCTTGAAGAGGGTGAACGGGGTTAGGATAGATGAATGTGCACAAAGATACTTGTGTGTGAAGGAGATTTAAGTGGAAAAGTCGATGCACAGAGACAGTCCCACTCTCTCGGCGTTGGAAGCCTGGGTCCAGTGGCATGAAAAGTCGTTACACCTGGAGACTTCCTCAGCTGCATTGGATGGCCGTGTTGTCCTTTGTGCTCCAACACGCCCTGAGCACTCCACAGTGCTTTGCTGCGTTGCCCTCTCAGCCATTGAATCTTCTTATTGGTTTCTTCCGTCTGTTCAGCCAAAGAAGTCTTCACATCATGGGTGAGCAAAGCCCTGGTTCACCAGGGGTCCATGACCTGATGGCTACCCTTACAAGGTTTGGCCGGCCTGTCGAAGCCATTGCCCGGGGTGTGGCCGCTGCCACATGCTAGCAGCTACTGGGAGCCACAAGTGAGAGCTGGGTGTCAGGTGAGGGTCAGAGGCTGGAGAGCTGCCCTATGAGGGCATGACAAGCCCTCCATACCAGAGATACTACCCCTCCCTGAGTACCCCATACACCCCAGCACCCCATATAATTAGAAAAAATGTAAAACTTAAAAAAGATATAATTCAGACTAGATGGCCTCTGAAGTCCCTCCCTATTTTAAGAAGCTATCATTTTTATAATTCAAAATCTTTGAAATTTATAGACTGTTCATAAATAATCTTGATTAATGACTAATTGTATCTTTTTACAGTTGCATCTTTAGTACCTTGAGAGGAAAATATTTAGCTTACAAATGATCACCTGCTTTTCTCACTTCCTTTTTCATCCTCCTCCGCCTCATTCTATTTTCTGTGTGTGGGTGAGAGTTGCTGCCCAAACCTCTTAGCAGTTTATTTTCCTAAAGGAGTTCATGGAACTGAATTGGTTTAAAAAAAGTGGGAAAAACAATCTCAGCAGCCAAAAATCTAAGTGGTCCTCAATGCTACCAGCTGTTTTCTCTTGAGTTTCCCCATTGACTCTTTAACTGGCTTAAGCTCCTGAGCCAGCACTCTGGCCTGCCAGCAAACAAGGCTTCCAGGAGACCAAGCTTAGAAGCTACAGTTCTTTTTCAGTGCAAGATAACAAAGGCATCAAGATGGCTGTTTTCCAGAGTCCTGGCTGTTTGGTAGATAGGTTCATCATATTGCTTGGCTCCTAGTGTTGGGCCACTTCTCCTCTGGGCAAACCAAGTAATTGAGCTAGTTCTCCAGACAACTCAAACAGAGCCTGTCTACTTTTAAACTATTTAAATACCTTCAATATTCTGTTGAATTATTGGAATATTTTCCTTAATTATTGATTTTGGTCCATCACTGAACACTTAGTCTATTCCTTTTCTGCCTTTGTAGCTCCAGTGTCTGGCACATAATTGTCACTTAATAAGTGCCAATAAATTAAGCTAAACTGAATAGAATTCAAGATGTAGCATAAATTTCCTGTCTCTTGCTTTTTTTTCTCTATGCATTGCTTGAACTTGTATCATAAAGTCTAGTTCATTTTAATGGGGCAATTATTTCAATAAAACTCAATTCCTTTCTTTTTTTAAACCCTTACCTACGGTCTTAGAATCAATACTGTGTGTTGGTTCTAAGGCAGAAGAGCAGTAAGGGTTAGGCAATTGGGGTTAAGTGACTTGCCCAGGGTCATACACCTAGGAAGTGTCTGAAGTCAGATTTGAATCTAGGATGTCCTATCTCGAAGCCTGGCTCTCCATTCACTGAGGTACCCAGGTACCCCCTCGATTACTTTCAATGCACATTAAGGATAAGGCACTGCACCTGCAGTTGCAAATAAAAAGTCAAAAATAAATCATTTCTATCATCTTGAAGCATATGTTTTTCTTGGAGATAGAGAGGCAAATGGCCATGTAGGTAAGAAAAAACCTAATGAATTAGTAGTGTACCTGTTCCCTCAATTAAGCATTTATTACCTTACTTTGGGCTCTAACATGTATTTATTTTTCTTTCTATTTTGGCCTTTTAATGATATTTCTTTCCTTTCTTCTATGAAACTGAGACCCTGTTAGGAGAGTCGACACATTCATGTACAAGATGTTCCAAAAGCCTTAGTGTTAACTATAAATTTTCATAGCCCCAAACTGAACTAACACTTTTGGAACAGCCTGTATATGCCTATACACAAAGATGCAGAATAAAAGGTAATTTGGATGGGAGAGGAAGTACTAATTTTGGGGGGGAGGGAGAGGAATGGGAACCTTTATGTAGCAAGTGGTGCTTGAATTGAGTTTTAGAGTAAACAAGGGATTTGAATTCAGTTTCATAGCAAACGAGGGATTCTAAACATAGAGGGAAGGAAGGAATAGATTTGAGGGATGAGGAATAAATGAAAAGGCAAAGACAAGAGATTAGGTGTGAAAAATATGAAAATAATAGCCAGAAGTTCAGTTTGGCTGAGGGGAATTAATGGACTAATATGGCTGCAAAGATAGATTTGATCCCAGATGGATAAGGTTTTGAAGCCAAATGGAATGATTTGTATTGATCTTAGTGGAAGTTGGGGGTTAAGAGTTTTAAACGTGAAACAGCCTCTGCCTTCAAAGAGCTTACACTGGGTAAAAGGGTACAACAAATATGTAGATAATCAAATACACGATTATTGATCAGTAACAACTGTGCAAGGGTGAGGGCAGGTTTCTTAGTATAGATTTCTACTCAACTGCTTGAGTTGAACCTTGGAGACAACTGAGTATTCAGACAGGGAAATGGGGAAGTATAATATGTAGCAATGTTGAGTTTGTGAAACAGCTAGTCGTCCAGAGTACATGAGGAGAATAATGTGAACATAGTTGGGGGGAGCAGGTTCTCATGGTTGGTACTGGAACATATATGCCATGATCAAGAATTTACATAGTAGGAGAAAGGCAACAGCAAAGATTTTTGAGCAGGAAATCATCATGGTCATATCTGATCTGTATTATTTTGGCAGTTTAGTGAAGGATTAGTTATAGGGGAGAGGGATGAGCAGCAGAAAGGCCAATTAAGATACTTTTATAGTAATTTGTAGGGATAGCTAGATGGCTCAATGAATAGTGCTGAGCCTGGAGTCAGGAAGACCTGATTTCAAATTCAGCCTGATATACTTACTAGCTCTGTGATCTTGGTTGAATCATTTGACCTCTGTCTGCCTAGGAGGCAGGTAGAAGGTTCAGTGGATAGAGCTCTGGACCTCTTGGGAAGATTTGAGTTCAAATTTGACCTCCGATCTAGCTCTGTGACCCTCAGCAAGTCACTTAATCTCTGTTTGCCTAATCTACTAGAGAAAGAAGTGGCAAAACACTCCAGTATCCTTGCCAAGAAAACCTTATGGATAGTGTGGTACACATAATCATGAAGGATCAGTCAGGACAGTCAGGACTGAATAACAACCATTCTTGTCCATTGATAGGTGATCAGGGTCTGAAATGAGGTAGTGACTATTTTGGTGGAGAGGAGACACATGTGGAAATAAAATCAACCAGATTGGATATAAAGAGGATTGAAAAAGAATAAAGATATTACAAATCAAGAGAGAGTTGGACTAGATAATCTCTAAGGTCCCTAGCATTTCTATGGATCTGTGGTTCCTTGACTTATATTGACTTTGTGATTAAAGTCAATATCATGTTCTTTGAAGTACTTAGAATGATAATAAAACATAAAAACACATGAAAACATCTTCTTTAGTCAGCAATGAAGAAAAATATTTTCATATTATCCCAGTGAGAGTATTTTATCAGGGAGTAAGGAGGAGGAGCATGTACATGTATATGTCTAGGATAGGGGCCATAGAAAGAGAATATATATACAAACATATATGAGACACATAAATACATGATTATAAAGGGAGGTAAGGGGATTGGATTCAAGATTTTCCTGGAATGGGAGTTCCCTGGAGAGGAAACTCCCTTTCATAGAGCAGCAGACACCTTCTTTTCAAATATTTGTCTTAAGGTATTGATCAATGACACATATAAAACCCAGTGGAATTGCACGTTGGTATGGGAGGGGGTTGGAAGGAGGGTAGAGAAAGAACATGAATCATGTAACCATGGGAAAATATTCTTAATTAATCAAAATAAAATTAATATCAAATATTTGTCTTAGAGAGTTGTCTAGACTACAGAAAGAGGAAATGACTCCCCAGGACTAAATCATATTTATGAGAAGTGGGAATTGAATCTAGGTCTTCTTGGTTCTTATAACAGCCCTCTATCCTCCCTGCCATTCTGGCTGTACAGATATACAAATATAGATATATACTTGTATACAAATCCAGAGCCAACATGGAAATCAGACAGACCTAGATTCAAAGTCCACCTCTGATGCCCTGTGTGCATGACCCTAGGTTCTTCCCAACTTCTTAGTGTCTCAGACAAGTTTCTAAGTTGCTAAACTATAGAGAAGATGCCTATCTCCATGAATGGGTTGTGGTAATTTCTTCTTCTGGTATGTCCTTTTGCCAGTGAAACTAGAGCTCCAGTCCTTCCTCCCATACCCCGCACAACAGATTTTTATACCTATGTACCTTTTCTTTTATGTATTTATATACATATACACAGATATGCATGTGGCCCTGCATTCATGATACCCTTGGCTAAATTGATTAACTTTGTCCTATAGCAATCTTAGGAAGTTATCATTTCATAGCAAGTGATAGTAGGTATTTTCTAAGAGATACAACATTAGCATAAGTAGTAAGGACTGATTTTGCTCTGTGTTGAACTAGAGCTGACCATGCCTTCTTCCTCTATTGGGTAATGTGTACCATATTGTTTCAGGCTACCCTATTAGCTGTCTTCTGAAATACTGACTCTTGTGGCCATAAAAGGCCAAGGGCAATGGTCACAGGGATACAGATGATGCAACAGGGGTGTCTTTGCATATGTACTCTTACTGGTTTTATTCATCTCTTAAGAATGTGAGCTCCTCGTGGATTATTTCCATTACTATTAGCTTCCCATCCAACAAGGATATAGTATGAAAACTGCCTTAAAGGAACACTTGGGATCCATACTAGGTTAACTTTGGGTAACACAAATTATAATAAAGTTACAATACTATAAATTATTATGTGGGAAGCCAAAGCCATCTTTGAAGAGGGAAACAGCAGTGTTAATTAAATAGTATTTCTCTGCATAAGCAATAATTGAGTCTTTGATTGGAACCAAACAATTCTTGTTCTTTGCTGTTCATAAACCAAAGAGAATGGATTATTTATATAGAACAGTAACTGTACACAGCACTTCACAATAGAGGAAATATGTTGAATACAAATCCAGATTCCTGACTCTTTGTTTCCTTGCTTAACTATAGGTTACCAGTGTTTAGAAAAGGATAGTGACACTGAAGAAATTTACAAAAAAAGGTTTATTAAAGCTTCCATAAGCAAGAGCTTATAAATGCAGCAAACTCTGTACATTAACAAATATACACCCCCCAAAATGATCCTGAAAGAATGTTATATTTGTGCTTGTGAGCCATAAAGTCAAGGAAACTCACACTTAAGGGTGAAATGTACTATATATTATTTAACACCTAAGGAGGCATCTCTATAACAACTTCCTTAATATACCCTGTTGTCTATAAAGTGTGGGCAGATATAAGAAATGTTTCATTTTTAATTGATGGGGAGGATGAAAATGGAGCAAAAAAAGGTGAAAACAAACAAAAAATTTTCCCTGTCAATTTTAATAAAATTGAGGGTACTATATGTATGTGTACTAGCCATTTATCTCTCACTGAGGCTGGCAGGATAAAAATGGTTGTGCTGCTTTCAGTTTGTTATCTGTATTTAAATAGATGGGTTTTAGTCTCTCATTTCTCTTTGAGCATCTTCATTCTCAACTAACAAACAAATAGGACATTCGATAAATGTGTTCAAGTCTGAAGTCATTAAATGTCTTACCTCCTGGGAAGAGAGGTGGATATTATAACTGGTGACCCCAGCTGACCACTCACAAAGCAACTCAGGGTTGGACTGTGGCAACCACCAATTGATTTATTTGTTTTCCAACCACTAAAAGTCTTCCCTTTCTCTCTCTGACCAATTATGTACTTAATCTGCAAGTGGAAAAGGGCAACAGGTAGAGAAAAAAATATGTGTGATGGCTCTTCTCACCTGCTAACCTTAGTCACCAAAGCAATCTATTTGCAGAGGTTGAATATGGAAACAAAATCCCAAGAATATAATTTCTCAACTTTGGCATCAACCTCAGATATTAAGCACACATATGTGTGTGTGTGTGTGTGTGTGTGTGTGTGTGTGTGTGTGTGTAGAGCAAATAGCTTTTTTTAGGGTCATTAAATCATATATTTAGAGCTGGAAAGGGCCTTAAAAAACCAGCTGGTCTAAAACACTCATTTTATAGATTAGGGGAGACTGAAGCCAACAGAGGTTAAATGATTTGCTCAGAGCTGCACAACTTCACTGTTTGAGGCAGGAATTGAAGTCTGATCTATAGGATTCCAGGTCCAGCATTCTATTGGCCAAGCATAAATAAGTAAGGACAAACAGGCTAATTAAAACAAACAAACAAAAAAAAACAACAAAAAACCCACAACATGGAAATAGTAAATGGAAAGTATAATGATAAAAGCAGAAACAAAAGAACAGCAACTAAAATACTGTTTGAAGAATGACTTCTGAATATCCATCTTCAGAGAAAGAACTGATAAATAGAAACAATTAAGACATAATCTTATATACACTTTTTTTGTTAAATGATTCTGTCTCTAGTGTAATAAGGGAAGGGTGGGAGGGAGATACCTGTGAACTTTATTTTAACAAACACATAAAATGATAAATCATAATGATGTATCTCCTATTTTCATTTTTCACAAGTTAGGACTAAAACAAGGCTTTGTGACTAATGGAAGTTAAAGAGTCTTAACTTCAACATCTCCATGAAATAATTTACTATCATCTGAATCTCATGAGAATAAAGAAGGGAATTAAGAGAAGAGGTTAAAAAATATCTTTCTACCTCTCTTAAGTCTGTTTCCATAAGTCTAAATAGGGATACATATTTCTGTCTCTTTTTTTTTTTTCATTTGGTGGTTGATATTCTATGTTGGGAAAGGTAGATGGTTCACCCAATTTAATATAAAGACTTGGGCCTAAGAATGGGAGAGGGGAAAGAAGGTTGGATTTGAAATCAAAAGCTCTGGGTTTGAATCCTGACTCTGCTATTGTGAGTATGGGCAAGTCAATTCATGTTTCTGCATCTCATTTTTCTCATCTGTAAAATGAGAGGTGTAGAATGAATGATCTCAATGATATCTTTATCTTGTCTCTTACATTGTTTCTCTCTCCCACTAGAGAAACATTGATCTCAATGGTAGATAAACATAACATCTGTTATTCATTTGATCAATGATTTCTATTGAAGCCACCCAATTTTATAGTGATGCTAATTTTCACCACTTCAGTACATGTTGGTTATTTTGATTTGTGATCTCATCAATGTTTTTATATTCCTTTCACCAACGTAGCTCATAATCAATATACAATATCTCATCCTTTGTGCCTCTTGTTTGTGTACTCCACAATGTATAGTGTGCTTTATAATCAACCTACTGAAAGCCTTTCTTTAGCGTTCTTGAAATTCAGTAGACATCCATGTAGATTTTTCATCATTTATCCCCTGTTCTTACCACCTGAATGACCTACCCCCATTTTTAGTCACACACCTGACTGATGACACCATTTATACCCTTCTGTGATGCAATTCTTTGTTAACAATGTATTGTGACCAATTCATCTCCACCATGTGGTTTTCCTGACTTCTTGGGGGATCTTCAATTTTAATTCTTTGGGGATTGTCATCCCTTTGATTCATAACCATACAGTGTCAACTGAAGAATGGTGGGGACCATGGAACAAGAATATCATATCTTTTATTTATTGTTGATACCTCAACCTCTTTGGGAAGGGATAAAAGATATGGGAACTCAGAAATCAAACAAAAATATACATTATGTCAGTGTTTCTCAAAACCTTGAATTGTATGGAAATTATACTTGCAATTGTGTGTGAGTACATTGCATGTAACTTGGATTTGCTGTTGATTTGTGCATGTGTTCTCTTGAGTTGCTTAATTGTTGTTATTGTTGAATTTTTCCTTCATGTCAGACTCTTCATGACCCTGTTACCCCCAGTGGGGTTTTCTTGACATAGATATTGGAGTGCTCTGCCATTTCCTTCTCTAGTGGATTAAGGAAAACAGAGGTTAAGTCACTTGCCTAGGGTAACATAGCTAATAAGTGACTCCAGGTCCAGGGATCTATCTGGTAAGTCTCCTAGCTGCCACCATTAAAGTATGCTATGATTCCTTGCAACAAAGAATAATGCTGTGCAGAGTGGAAAAATATTTTTGCGAACCAATGCAGTATGTTAAAAGAGGACCATAAAAGAATATCCAATTGACATTTCCAAGTAAAAAAATTATTAATGCTCCTTGTCCTCATTTCTATGTATTTCTATTACTCTTCCCAGTATGGTGAAAAACAAAGTGAAGCCTATGTAAAAATTCATTCATATCACCTTAAAAATTAGGTGCAACAAATGACTGAACTATTAATCATTAAATCCTACTGTGATGTTGTCCTCATTTCTCACATGTGGCTTATTTCTCCATATAAATGGAGATAACTGGTTACAAGGATATTGTGGAAATTCTTTGAGTGACTTTGAGATATGCTTGGCAAAGAGCTTTGCTCAAACATCCTGCTATGGAACAAGATGAAAAGGTATTCAGTAGGGGAATATAGGTGGCTCAGTGTATTGAAAGCCAGGCCTAGCAATAGGAGGTCCTGGGTTCAAATGTAGCCTCAGTTACTTCCTATCTGTGTGATACTGAGCAAGTCACTCCCTTACTGCTCTTCTGCCTTGAAACCAATATACAATATTAATTCTAAGATGGAAGCTAAGGGTTTTTTTTTTAAAGGTAATCAGGAAATGTTGTATAAAACAAATACAGTTATCATAGAATATAGATATTGGTTAATATGTTTCTAATTAAATTTGCATCTTGCATGGATCTTTATATACAGTTTAGTGGCAAAGTATTATTTTCTTTCAACTATATATTTTAATGGATCAGCTACGTGGTACAGGAGGAAAAATGCCAGGTCTGGAGTCAGGAAGATCTGACTTCAAATCTGGCCTCAGATACTAATACTTAATCATTTAACCCTATTTCCCTTGGTTTCCTCATCTATAAAATTAAATGGAGAAAAATGGCAAACAACTCCAGGATCTTTGACAAGAAACCACCAAATGGGGTCAGAAAGGGTCAGACATGACTGAAATGGCTGGGAAAAAAGAAATTTTAATAATTTATTATTTCTTCATAAAGTAAATTCACTGAAACAGAGGATTAATAGTTCAAATAGTCATGATGTACATCCAAAATATTAATTTTGAATAACAAAAAGCAAAGGCCCAAGAGAGTTGAAATGATTAGCCCAAGAGACTCTAGAAAGGAAGTAGCTGAGCAAAAATCTGAACTCAGATCTGACTCTAAATCCAGACCTCTTTCAGCTACACTTTATTCTTGTTTAAGACATAATTAAAGGGACCGAGGCTTATATACAAGTTGTAGAGTATTTTTCATCCTTAGAGATACTAAATTAAAAATATCATTTTTATATTTATTTATTTGAATAGCTACATTTCCATACATAGGGTTTTTAGGTCATGTAGAGGAGAAATGTCAAACACAGGCTGAGGCCTGAAAAATATCTGAGTGTGCTGATTCAGATTAAAATAATTAACAAATGGTTAATAAAATAAATAAGAAATATAACATAACATGTATATTGTTAATTTGTGATTTTTCTAAGTCAATATGTCATTACAGGTTTCTACTTCTATTTGAGTATGAGAACATTTAAGTATAGCTACATCCCATTTTTTTTTCGTGAGTGACAATTCTTTGCACAAAATAACCATAGAAGATATGTCTTGATATACTAGATACCCATACAAATATTTTTTTCTGACTCCTTCCACCCTTTCTTTTCTCTTTGGTGATGTTGGAGAAAAGAAAAAAGGAAAGTAAGAGGTGGAATCAGGGGTCATTAAGATGAAAATCTATTTTTTATAGTCACATAAAAGAGTAGATTTTTAATTTATTACTTTTACTTCCTTTTTCTTTCTTTTTGTTCTTTCTACTCTTTTTCTAACATTGGAGAAGTTGCATCAAGAATTTAATCTGATATTCTTCCAAAGGGGTTGTCACAATGGCAAGATGACAGTCTGTTATTGACCTTGAGACAGTTTTGAGTAATGAGAGTTGCTTAAGTATTTTTAAAACATTAAATTAGGTGCATCTTCTAAAGAACATTCTCCTCATAAATAAGAATAGTGATATAAAGAACCTTAGGTCAGACTTCACTTTTTTAAGGTGACAGATATTAGGCTAACATTACAAGTATTTTGTATTTCAAAGAGAAAGATATGCTAAGCCCATCAGAGGTAGTTAGGTAGTATGATGGATGGATGCTTGTTCTGGATTCAGGAAGACCCAATTTTAAATTTGTCTTTAGATACTTAGTTGTCATCTCACATGGGGACAAAATGAGCAATTCATTTCACCTATCTACCTCAGTTTAAAATAAGGATAGTAATAGCACAATGTCCCAGTTTTGTCATGAGGATCAAATGCTATGATATCTATCAATCAATCAATATTTATTACATGACTACTATGTGCTAGGCACTATTCGAGGCACTAAAGATACAAAAAGAGACAAAAGGCAGTCTCTGATTTTAAGGAGTTTACAATCTAATGGAATATATTATTCCAATATATTATTCCAAGGCAAATATATAAAAAGCAAGCTGTATACAGGATAAATAGGAAATAATCAATGGATAAGAAGGCATTATAGACTTCCGGGTAAGCATGGTGGCAGATTAGACTCAGCACGCTTCCCCTCCTCAGACCCAATGATACAGATGACCTCAAAAGACACCCCCCCCCCAAAAAAAAACATTCTCATAAGAACGGAGGGACTCCACATCAGGGTGCAGCACTGAAGGCATGTGGGATTTGGGCATTTCCACAATATAAGGGAACATAAAAGCTCCCTAGCTTTTTCCCTAGGAGCTGACCTAGCCCCCCCCATCCCCACCACACCTACATAGCCAGAGTTAAAGTAAGCACTCGCCAGAATCAACAAGTGAGGGAGGGGCACCCCAGGACTAAGCAACAGGCAGCTCCAGGTCAGAGGAACTAAGACCACCAAGGACCTACCCCATGTGAGCAGTAACACCCCAAACCCCGGCAAGCAGGAAAGGGGAGCTCAGATCGCTGGTGCTCAGAACCAGTGTGCCTGAATCAACAAGTGTGTGAAGGGATTCCCTGAAGTGAGCAAGGGGCACCTATAAGTCCTGGGAATTAACTAAGACCACCAAGGACTTACCCCTGAGAGCAGTAACACAAAAAACACTAGCAGGCAGGGGAGGGCAGACCCTGGGCTCCCCTGGGAAGAAAGCACAGCTGGGAAGAATAGAGAATTAGCCTGAGGCAAAAGCCTTGATCATTAGACCCATACACTGAGAGCCAGATCTCCTCAATAAAATTTTTGACTGGAAAGGGGAGAAAAAAACCATAGAGATGGAAAACAGTGCCCAGGAACCACAACACTCTAACAATAAGAAAATCAAGAAGAAGGGGGTGACCTGAGATACATTTTATGGAGGAAAAATACAGAATACAGAGAAAATAGCAGCAGAAGAAGCACAAACAAATGCTCCAAAACCTGTCAAAAGAAATGTGAATTGTCCACAAGCTTTTGAAGAATTTAAATTTGAGGTTATCAAAAAGATGGAAGCCTTCTGGCAGGAAATATGGGAAATAACAATATGAGGGACAAAAACACCCAATTGGAGAAACAGCTGGAAGCCTCGAAAAGCAGGACAGACCAAACTGAAAAGGAAAACCAGTCCTTAAAGGTCAGAATCAAGCAACTGGAAGACAATGATCTTGCAAAAGAGCAAGAGTTAATAAAGCAAAGTCAGAAGACTAAGAAATTAGAAAACATAAAATATCTCACTGATAAGGTGACAGACCTGAAAAACAGAGGAAGGAGAGATAATCTGAGAATCATTGGTCTACCTGAAAAGCCAGAAATAAACAGAGATCTTGATATCATAATAGAAGATATCATCCAAGAAAACTGCCCTGAGGTTCTAGAACAAGGTGGCAAAATAGACATTGAAAGAGTTCATAGAACATCCTCTACACTAAATCCCCAAAAGTCAACTCCTAGGAATGTAATTGCCAAATTCCAAAGCCTTCAAGCAAAAGAAAAAATCTTACAAGAAGCCAGAAAAAGACAATTTAGATATAAAGGCATGCCAATTAGGGTCACACAAGACCTGGCAAAGTCCACACTGAATGATCACAAGGCCTGGAACATGATATTTCGAAAGGCAAGAGAACTGGGTCTTCAACCAAGAATCACCTATCCATCAAAAACGACTATATACTTCCAGGGGGAAAGTATAGGCATTCAACAAAATAGAAGATTTCCATATATGTATAAAGAAAAGACCAAAGCTCAGTGGAAAGTTTGACATCCAAACACAAAGAGCAAGAGAAACATGAAAAGGTAAATATGAAGGAAAGGGAAAAGGAGAAAAATGTTATCATTTTCTTTTATTCAAACTCTCTTCTATAAGGAATACATTTATATCAAATTATATATATTAATATAGGGGGGAATGTAATGTGTAACTCTCAAAAATGGTATGCATAATCAGAGTAATTAGAAGAATCACGCATAGGGAAAGATTGGGACATTAAGAAGATATGGAGAAAGGGGGGAAAAACAAAGAAAGAGGGAGGGGGGAATCGTTGATGGTAGTAAGATGTACTTCAAGAAATAAAAAAAATGAAATAGAATAATCTTTCTCACACAAAGATACACATGAAAAGGGGAGGGGAAGAATTCTCCTATAAGAAGGAGAGGAAGAGAGAGATAATTGGTATTACTAAAACCTTACTCTCAGTGAAATCAACTCTGTGAGGGAAGAACATCTAGCTCCATTGGGATATTGAATTCTATCGTATCCAACAGGGTACGGAAGAAGGGGAAATTAAGGAGGGGCAAGGGTGAGGGAGTATAAAAAGGGAGGGAAGGAGAGGGGGGGAGGGAAGTTAAAAGACCCTAAAAAATAAAAAAAAAAAACAAGAAGGGAACAAAAAGGGAGGGGCTAGAAAGGGAAGAATATAAAGGGAGGGGACTTGGGGACTGATTTAAAGTAAATTACTTGTTTAAAAGGTTATAGCAAAAGAAGAAAGGTCAGATTTAGGGGAGGATATCAAAATGCCAGGGAATCCACAAGTGACAATCATAACTTTGAACATGAATGGGATGAACTTAACCATAAAACGTAGATGAATAGCAGAATGGAATAGAATCCAAAATCCTACCATATGTTGTCTTCAGGAAACACACGTGAGGCGGGTAGATACTTACAAGGTCAGAATTAAAGGTTGGAGTAAGACCTTTTTAGCCTCAACCGATAGAAAGAAGGCAGGAATTGCAATCATGATATCTGACAAAGCCAAAGCAAAAATAGACTTGATTAAAAGGGATTGGGAAGTTAATTATATTTTGTTCAAAGGGACTTTAGATAAAGAGGAAATATCACTAATCAACATGTATGCCCCAAATAATATAGCACCCAAATTTCTAATGGAGAAACTAGGAGAATTGAAGGAAGAAATAGACAGTAAAACCATATTAGTGGGAGACCTGAACCAGCCACTATCAAATTTAGATAAATCAAATAAAAAATAAATAAGAAAGAAGTAAAAGATATGAATGAAATCTTAGAAAAATTAGAGTTAATAGACATATGGAGAAAAATAAATGGGGACAGAAAGGAATACAACTTCTCAGGAGCACATGTCACATTCACAAAGATTGACCATACACTATGTCACAGAAACATGGCATACTAATGTAGAAAAGTAGAAATAATAAATGTAACCTTTTCAGATCAAAATGCAATAAAAATAATGATCAGTAAGGGTACATGGAGAGTCAAATTAAAATTAATTGTAAATTAAATAATATGATACTCCAAAATCGGTTACTTAGAGAACAAATCATAGAAACAATTAATAATTTCTTTGAAGAAAATGACAATGTTGAGACATCCTTTCAAACCATATGGGATGCAGCCAAAGCAGTACTGAGAGGAAAATTCATATCCTTGAGTGCATATATTAACAAATTAGGGAAGGCAGATCAATGAATTGGAAATGCAAATAAAAAAAACATGAAAGCAAATAAATTAAAACCCCCCAGAAGAAAACCAAATTAGAGATCCTAAAAATTAAGAGAGAAATTAATAAAAATCAAATGTGATAGAATCATTGAACTAATAAACAAGACTAAAATCTGGTATTTTGAAAAAACAGACAAAATACACAAAGTACTGGTCAATCTAATTAAAAAAAGGAAAGAAGAAAAGCAAATTAACAGTATCATAGATGAAAAGGGGGACCTCACCTCCAATGAAGAGGAAATGAAGGCAATCATTAAAAACTACTTTGCCCAATTATATGGCAATAAATATACTAATCTAGGCAATATGGATGAATATTTACAAAAATATAAATTGCCTAGACTAACAGACTGATGATGGGAAAAAAGGCAGAAGAAACCCAGAATTTTGCTGATACAAAAAACAACAAACATTTTTTCAGTGCCCTCATGACTGTCTATGGGCCATTAAAACCCACCACCACTCCCTTGCTATCCTCTGACGGTGACACTCTCATAAAAGATAAAAAAGGCATCAGCAACAGGTGGAAAAAAACACTTCAGTCAGCTTCTCAACCAACCCCCTTCAGTCGACCAAAGTGCCTTTGACCAGATCCCCCAAAACTGCACCATTGAACAACTTGACATCCCTCCTTCAATAGAGGAAGTCCAAAAAGCCATTAAACAAATGAGTGCAGGCAAGGCACCTGGTAAAGATAGGATCCCAACTGAGGTGTACAAGGCCTTAAATGGAAAGGCGCTCCAGGCATTCCACATAGTGCTGACCAGCATATGGGAAGAGGAAGACATGCCCCCAAAACTTAGAGATGCCTCCATTGTAGCCCTATACAAGAACAAAGGCTCACGAGTAGCCTGTGACAACTACAGAGGCATTTCACTACTCCCCACTGCTGGAAAGATCGCTTCAACTTCTCCAATGGCGTGAAACAAGGCTGTGTCCTCGCTCCAGTACTATTCAACCTATACTTCACCCAAGTATTACGACATGCTGTGATAGATCTAGACCTGGGTGTCTACATCAAATACCAACTGGATGGCTCACTATTTGACCTTCGCCGCCTGACTGCAAAAACAAAGACAACAAAGAGACTCATCCCAGAAGCTCTCTTTGCAGATGACTGTGCTCTCATGGCCCACCAAGAAAATCATCTCCAAACCATTGTGGACAGGTTCTCCACCACAACAAAATTGTTTGGCCTGACTATCAGCCTCAGCAAAACAGAGGTGCTATTCCAACCTGCACCAGGGAGGCCAACTAACCAGCCATGCATTACAATCGATGTCACGCCACTTTCTAATGTCAACACTTTCAAGTACCTGGGCAGCACCATTGCCAACAATGGATCCCTAGACCAAGAGATTAATGCCAGGATCCAAAAGGCCAGCCAGGCACTCTGGTGGCTGCACTCCAAAGTCCTCCAACACAGAAGTGTAAGCACTGCGATGAAATTCAAAGTGTATAACGCAGTGGTCCTCAGCTCACTCCTGTACGGTTGTGAAACATGAACACTGTACAGGAAGCACATGAAACAGCTGGAGCAATTCCACCAACACTCTCTCCATTCAATCATGAGGATCCAATGGCAGGACTGAATCACCAACCAGGAAGTCTTCGACAGAGCCAACTCCACCAGCATCGAAGTCATGGTCCTCAAAACCCAGCTATGATGGTCTGGTCAAGTCATCTGCATGGACCCACAGCGAATACCAAGACAGGTATTCTATGGTGAACTGTCAGCTGGATTCAGGAAACAAGGTTGACCAAAGAAAAGATTCAAGGATCAGCTAAAGTCAAATTTGAAGTGGGCTGGCATTACACCAAAGCAACTAGAACTCGCTTCCTCTGTCAGAAGCAGCTGGCGAACCCACATTAACCATGCCACCACCACCTTTGAAGATGAGCGACGTCAATGTCTTGCCGCCGCACGTGAATGCCGACACCAGGCCATAACTGCACCTCCCGTAACAACTGGCAACCCATGCCCCAAGTGCCACAAACTCTGCACCTCAGTCTTTGGACTTCAAAGCCACATGAGGGTACATCAATAGATGATAATGTGCAAAGACAATAGTCATTCTCGGTCACCGAGCGACTACCACTACTAGACTAACAGAAGAAGAAATAGAATTCTTAAACAATCCCATATCCGAAAAAAGAAATTGAACAGGCCATCAAAGATCTGTCTAAGAAAAAATCCCCAGGGCCTGATGGATTCACAAGTGAATTCTACCAAACGTTCAAAGAACAGCTAACCCCAATACTATACAAGTATATGACATAATAAGCAAAGAGGGAGTTCTACCAAATTCCTTTTATTACACAAATATGGTACTTATTAGAAAGCCAGGTAGGTAAAAAATGGAGAAAGAAAACTAGAGATCAATCTCCCTAATGAACATTGATGCAAAAATATTAAACAGGATACTAGCAAAAAGAATCCAGCAGGTTATCAGGTGGGTCATTCACTATGACCAAGTAGCATTTATAACAGGAATTTAAGGATGGTTCAATATTAGGAAAACCATCCACATAATTAACCATATCAACATGCAAACCAACAAAAATCTCATGATTATCTCAATAGAAACAGAAAAAGCCTTTGATAAA
Source organism: Monodelphis domestica (assembly GCF_027887165.1). Taxonomy (NCBI): domain Eukaryota; kingdom Metazoa; phylum Chordata; class Mammalia; order Didelphimorphia; family Didelphidae; genus Monodelphis; species Monodelphis domestica. The sequence goes on along the minus strand of NC_077233.1, from coordinate 164,499,839 downwards.
ATACAATACCCATTTCTAATAAAAACACTAAAAAGCATAGGAATAGAAGGGTCTTACCTAAAAATTATAAATAGTATATATATATAAAACCATCAGCAAACATCATCTGCAATGGGGATAAACTCGACGCATTCCCAATAAGATCAGGAGTGAAACAAGAATGCCCATTATCACCTCTATTATTTAATATTGTACTAGAAACACTAGCAATAACAATTAGAGACGAAAAAGAAATTGAAGGCATTAAAATAGGTAATGAGGAGACCAAGCTATCACTCTTTGCAGATGATATGATGGTCTACCTAAAGAATCCTAGAGAATCAACAAAAAAACTAGTCAAAATAATCAACAACTTTAGCAAAGTTGCAGGATACAAAATAAACCCACATAAGTCATCAGAATTTCTATATATTTCCAACACATGTCTGCAGCAAGAATTAGAAAGAGAAATCCCATTCAAAGTCACCTTAGACAAAATAAAATACTTAGGAATCTATCTTCTGAGACAAGCACAGGAACTATATGAACACAACTACAAAACACTCTTCACACAATTAAAACTATATTTAAATAATAGAAAAAACATTAACTGCTCATGGATAGGATGAGCCAATATAATAAAAATGACCATCCTACCCAAACTTATCTATCTATTTAGTGTCATACCCATTGATTTTCCCAAAATTTTTTTTACTGATTTAGGAAAAAACATGACAAAGTTCATTTGGAAGAAAAAAGGATCTAGGGTAACTAGGGAAATAATGAAAAAAAATACAAAGGAAGGCGGCCTTGTCGTCCAGATCTCAAATTATATTATAAAGAAGTGGTCATCAAAACAGTTTGGTACTGGCTTAAAGACAGAAAGTAGGATCAGTGGAATAGGCTTGGGGTACGTGACCTCAGCAAGACAGTCTATGACATATCCAAACACCCCTGCTTTTGGCACAAAAATCCATTATTTGACAATAACTGCTGGGAAATCTGGAAGACAGTGTGGGAGAGATTAGGTTTGGATCAAAACCTCACAGCCTACAGCAAGATAAACTCAGAATGGGTGAATGACCTGAACATAAAGAAGGAAACTATAAGTAAATTAGCTGAACACAGAATAGTATACATGTCAAACCTATGGGAAGGGAAAGAATTTAAAATGAAGCAAGACATAGAAAGAGCCACAAAATGTAAAATAAATAATTTTGATTACATCAAATTAATAAATTTTTGTACAAACAAAACCAATGTAACCAAAATTAGAAGGGAAGCAACAATTTGGGAAACAATCTTCATAACAAAAACCTCTGACAAAGGTCTAATTACTCAAATTTATAAAGAGCTAAATCAATTGTACAAAAAATCAAGCCATTTTCCAATTGATAAATGGGCAAGGGAAATGAAAAGGCAGTTTTCGGCCAAAGAAATCAAAACTATCAATAAGCACAGGAAAAATTGTTATAAATATCTTATAATTAGAGAGATGCAAATCAAAACAACTCTGAGGTATCAACTCACACCCAGTATATTGGCAAACATGACAGCAAAGGAAAGTAATGAATGTTGGAGGGGATATAGCAAAGTTAGGAAATTAATGAATTGCTGGTGGAGTTGTGAATTGATCCCACCATTCTGGAGGGCAATTTGGAACTATGCCCAAAGGGCGATAAAAGTCTGTCTGCCCTTTGACCCAACCATAGCTCTTCTGGATTTGTACCCCAACAAGATAAGTAAGAAGACATTTACCAGAATATTCATAGTCGCACTCTTTGTGGTGGCAAAAACCTGGGAAATGAGGGGAAGCTCTTCAATTGTGGAATGGCTGAACAAACTGTGGTATATGTTGGTGATGGAATACTATTGTGCTCAAAGGAATAATGAGGAATTCCATGGGAACTGGAAAAACTCCAGTAAGTGATGCAGAGTGAAAAGAGCAGAGCCAGGAGAACATTGTACACAGAGACTGATACACTGTGTTACAATTGAACTAATGGACTTTTCCATTAGTGTCAATGCAATGTCCCTGAGCAACCTGCAGGGATAAAGGAGGGGGAAAAAAAAAACTACCCTCAAGGAGATAGTGGGATATAAATATAGTGGGATAAATATAAAAAATAGTGGGAATAAAAACACTGAGGAAAGACAATATCTTGACTACAGGTGTGGAGGGGTTATAATTGAGGAAAGACTCTGAATGAATACCCTAAGGCAAAAGCCAATAACATGGAAATAAGTTAGGATGGAGGACACAGGGGATACCCAGAGGAATCAGGGAATCAGCATTACCAATTGGGGGTGGTGGTTGGAGGCAGGTGGGGAGGAGGAAAAGTAAATGAACTTTGTTTCTAATAAAGAATGTTTGAAAATGACCAAATAAAATAATGTTTATGTAAAAAAAAAAAGAAGGCATTAAAATTTTATTTGGGAGTTAAAGGAATCCAGGGAGGTCAGGAATTGGTGTAAATTGGGAAGAACATTCCTGGCATGGAGGACTGCCAGAGAGAATTCCAAAAGCCAAGAGATAGAGTATCTTCACTGAACAGCTAGGAGGCCAATGTAACTGGAGGGAAAAAAAGTATTAGGAAGTAAGGCATAAAGGAGATTGGAAAGGTAGAAGAGGGCTTAGTTTTAAAGAGCTTTGAATGTCAACCTGTATTTTGTACTTACTCCTGGAGGCAACGGGAAGTCCTTGTAGTAGGAGAGAGCCATAACCAGATCTGCATTTTAGGAAAAATCTCTGTTTCTGAACAGAAAATAATTGAGGTCTGGAGAGATTTGGAGCTCATTTCCCCAAGAGCAGGGTATTGCAATAATTCATTCATAAAGTGGTAAGAACCTTCACTAGAGCGGTGGCAGTGTTAGAGGAAAGAATGGGGCATCTTCAAGAGATTTTGTGAAAGGGAAATTAATAGATTTTGACAAAAGCTTGCATATAGGGTAGGGGGAAGGAGATAGGGAGGAATCCAGGATGACTCCTTGTTGTAAGCATAAGGGATTATTTGTAAATACACATAGTAGGCACTTAATAAAATGTTTTTTTCTTCCCTCCCTCCCCTCCTTCATTGCTTAAGAAGAGAGTTAAACTGGAAATATAATGGCTTTGAGAAATGACTCTTTTGTAAGAAACCTTTCAAATGCCCTTGGAAAATCCTAGAAGTTCTATTGAATCTCCATTCCTTCTCAAGTTAAGACCATGTTCACAGATGTGAAAAAAATATTTTTTTTTCCTTCTTGAAAGTTATTCCTCCTCTGCCCCCAATTTCCTTGAAAACCATGACAGTCTTCTAATAAGCTTAAATTGAGTTTTAGTAAGAAGTAGACAAAGACACAATCAGCTAGAGGGTTATCAGTTGCTCAGTCCACCCATTTTTTTATGAGTGCCCCACTCCCTACCCCAAATAAAACCAGATATCAAATGGAAGTGTCCCAGGCATCAGGCAGGATTACCAAGGAGTCTCTGCAACCCAGGAAGCATGTCTTGGTATATCACATTAAGAAATCAGATTAGCTCTTTCCTGTTACTTTTAATCAAATCCTGGTTAGGTGAATTTTGATTATTTGAAAATAATTAGATTTTTCTATTTAGCATATGCTTGGCCCTGGGTTGCTGGGGGCAGCTGGAAACTAAAGGAAGTCCAGAGCCTGATTAGTAGGGGGGAGGGTTGTGCCAGAATCAAGTCACCTCCAATCTGCAGTTTGAAGACCATCCATTTTTACAGTAGGGCATTATGTTAATCATAAGCTTTGGCTTTGAGAAATGAAGCTGCCATACCTATGTCATCCTTCTAGCAAATAAGAGATTAATTTAAAAATGAGAAGTCTTACCTTGCTCTATCTCCACCCCCCCCAGCTATGTATTTGAATTATTTTATGTCACTCTACTATGTTACCCCAAGCTCATGGAGACAAAATGAGCAAAAGTCCTGTAATTGGGAGTTGGATTTAGTAGTTATGAGGGACATTTTTCTTAATCCAAATTCCCACTCCCCATCAATGATGATAGTCTATTTGGTATCTCTTGTGTAAGGAAACAGAGGCTGTGTCCAGATCCCCAGCATTCTGTATTATAGCGAGAGACATGCTGGGCATACAAAGGAGGAGAGTTGACCTCTAATATAAGCAAATCCAAGGTAGAAAACAAAGTAATATGGAGTGAGTTCCCTCTTTTCCTATTATGGTCTACCTATCTTAGAGCTAAATAGCATACGCATTGAAGGCTTAAAGTGGCATGTATGAAAATGTTATTTGCCCTTCGGTGGTTCAAGAAACTGATTTTATTGGTTTTAGAAGACAAATTGTGATTTCTCTGAGTCAGAAATTATTCATTTCATGTTTTTTGGCCCAAAATTCCTCATCCTGTGATCAGCCAGCTCTCTCTCTCTCTCTCTCTCTCTCTCTCTCTCTCTCTCTCTCTCTCTCTCTCTCTCTCTCTCTCTCTCTCTCTCTCTCTCTCTCTTCTCTCTCTCTGTTTCTCTCTCTCTCTCTCTCTCTCTCTCTGTTTCTCTCTTTCTCCTAGTTTAAATATACTGGTCCCAAGAAAACCAGCATCTGTGTTTATATATTGTTTCACTAACTAGATAGTATTTATCAGAGTTGAATTCTGCTGCAGTAGTTTTTGAGAACTCTCCTTGCTACAATGAAAATGAACACCTTCAGCAAGACATTTAATTCAATCAACATTTAATTAATGCATACTGTGGGTAAGGCCTCCATGAAGGTTCTGGCTTCAATGTCTAACTCTAGTGTATGGGTGATAATGAATTATTGAAGGTTTTAGCAGCAGAGTACAAAATTCTTGGGTCCTACAGAGTCATAATGGCTTCAAGTACTGCTCAATGAGGTAGATAATGTTCTCGGAGGACCAATCCAGCTCCATTTAGAAAGGAATTATCACCAGGCTGCCCATAGGGAGCTCAGTGTCTTAGCCACAACCATTCTCAAGTACAAACTACCAAGTTATAGAGATATTATAATTTATCTTGACATAGGAAGTATCCATGTCAATTAAATTTTAGTTTCTTAAAATATTGATATTTTGAATCATATCCAAGGCACACTAACATGCCTTCAACACGTAAGGCATTGCATTTTATTTTTAATGATACCTTATTTTATTTTATCTTCATCTTCAAATATATTCCTCTTCCTCCCTCCCAGGGTGCTATCCATTTCATGAAATGGAAGAAAGATAAAAAACATATATTTCAGCAAAACTAATAAAAAAATTAATAAAATTTAACAGTGTTTTAAAATCTTATGCCCTTAATACAAAAATGCCTCTTTGAAAAGGTGAAAGAGTCATACTTTCTTAAAAAAAAAAAAAAACTTACCTTCTGTCTTAGAATCAATATTGTGTATTAGTTCCAAGGAGAAGAGTGTTAGGAGTTAGACAAATGGGACTGTGACTTGCCCAGGATCACACAACTAGGAAGTGTCTAAGGCCAAATTTTAACCCAGGACCTCCCATCTCTAGACCTCATACTCTATCCATTGAGCCACTTAGTTGCCCTAGGGAGGTATACTGTCTCATCTCTTCTTTGGAACCATACTTATTCATTTTACGTACATAATGTCCAGTTTCATTTTGTTGTGGTCATTATTTTTTGAATGATGTTGTAGTCTCTGTATATATTTTAATATAAAGCTTCACTTTATATTAGCTCATATAATTCTTCCCGTGCTTCTCTGTACTTTTCATAGTGATTTTTTATAACCCAGTATTATTCTAATACCATAAATTGAGCCATTCCCTAATTGATGGACAACTGGTTATTTCTAATTCTTTGATACTACAAATAAGTCCTAGTTAGTATGTATGGGATCTTATAAAGTGTTTTAAACAAGTTATTTTCTTATATATACAATTTGCTTTTACATTGAATGTCTTAAATTTTCCTGATTCACAAGTTGGGAAGGAAAATAGTGGTCCACTGAATAGATAGCCCAAGGCCTGAAGGCCTGAAGTCAGGATGACTTGAGTTCAGATATGGCTTCAGACACTAATTCTGTAACCTTGTCAAGTCATTTAACCTCTGCCTCAGTTGAATCTATTGTAAATGGGGATAATAATTGCTCTTAACTCCTGGGTTTGTTGTGAAGATCAAATGACATGATATTTGGAAAGTGCTTAACAGAGCATTTGCCACATAGTAGATACTATATAATGTCAATTATTATTATTATTGAATATTTATATGAAATGTAAAATGTATTTCTCAGTTACATGTAAATATCTTTAAACATTCATTTTGATTTCTAAATTCTCTTCTCTTCTCCCTTCCATTCGTCCTTCTTGAGAATGCAAGCAATTGGATATAGATTATACATGCGAAGTCAAATAAAACATATTTCCTTATGTCATGTTGTGAAAGAAAATGCAGATCAAAAAACCCCAAGAAAATTAAAGTTTAAAAAGTATACTTTGATCTACATTCAGACTCCATCAGTTCTTTCTCTGAGGATGGATAGTATTTTTCAATATATAAGGCCTTTGGAATTGTCTTGGATAATTGAATTGATTGGAATAGTTAAGTTATTCACAGTTGTCACCCTCATAATATTGCTGTTACTGTATATAGTGTTCTCATAGTTCTCCTTACTTTACTTTGCATCAGTTCATTTAAGTCTTCCCAGGTTTTGAAACTATCTTGCTTTTCATTTCTTTTTTTAATCTTTTATTTTTCCCCTTATTTCATGTAAAAGCAATTTTTAACATTCACTTTATGAAATTTTTTGAGTTCTAAATTCTCTCCTTCAGATCCTCTCTCCCTCATTCCTTCTCTGCCCTCACCTCTCCCTGAGATGGCAAGCAATCTGATATAGATTTTACATGGGTAAGTGTGTAAAAACATTTTTCCATATTAGTCATTTTGTAGAAGAGTTCTTAAATGGAAAAAAAAAACAAAGAAAATAAAATATATTATTTTTCAGACTAAATTCACACTCTAGTTCTTTCTCAGAGGGCAGATAGCATTTTCCAACATGTCTCTGGAATTTTCTTGGATCACTATATTAACAAGAATAATTAGGTTACTGAAAAATCTCATCAAGAATATTGCTAACACTGTATACAATGTTCTTCTGGGTTTGCTTACGTCCATTTAGATCAATTCATGCAGGTTTTCCAGATTTTTCTTAAATCATCCTACTTTGTCATTTTTATAGCACAATAGTATTCCATAACTATCATATATCACAGCTTGTTCAGTTATTCCCCAATTGATGAGGGATAACCTATCAATTTCTAATTCTTTGCTACCACAAAAAGAGCTGCAATGAATATTTTTGTGCAAATAAGGCCTTTCCACTTGTTTTAACCTCTTTGGGGTGTGGACCTCATAAATATATTGATGGATCAAAGGCTATGCACAGTTTTAGAGTCCTTTGAGAATAGTTCCAACTTGCTTTCTGGAAGGTTGGATCAGAGCTCAACTCTATCAACATTATAATAATGTCGCAATTTTTCATATATCCCCTCCAACATTTATTATTTTCCTTTTCTGTCATATTAGTCAATCTGCTATGTTATTTTAATGTGAATTTCTCTAATCTATAATGATTTAAAGCATTTTCACATAACTACATCTGAAAACTACCTGCTTATATCATTTAACCATTTATAAATTAGAGAATGGCTTTTATGTTAATATATTTGACTTAGTTCTCCATATTTTTGAAAACATTAGTCCTTTATCAGAATTTGCTTGTAATTTCTTATAGCATAATAATATTCTGTCACAACTTTTTTCTACAACATGTTCAGCCATTTCCGAATTGATGGGTATCTCATCAATTGCCAATTCTTTGCTCCCACAAAAGAGCTTCTATAAAAATTTCGTACAAAATTTTCCTTTTATTTCTTTTAGATACAGACTTCATAGTGGCATTGTGAGGTCAAAGAGTATGCACAGTTTTATAAACCTTTGGGCATAGTTCCAAGTTGTTCTCCAGAGTGGTTAGATAGATTGGATTTCTTGAAACTTAATCAGTCCCATATTGTTTTCAAATGGGTACCTATTAATAGTATGATTGATTTTGAAGAAAACTAGTGGGAAGACAGAAGTTACAAAAAATTACATTCATCTTCAAACAAAATGTTTGTAATATTCACACTAAATTAGATTTGCCCAACTACAGGTAGAATGGTGTGGATGTATCTTTTTATCCCAATCAGCTATTAGCTAATTTTTATAGACATCACCTTACTTATCCTCTTAGCTGTTCCTGCCAATCTCAGAAAGGATGGATGAGAGTCTAAATTATTTGATGTAGAGTCATCATTACTTACAACTTCTGAATAAATTTCCCAAAGTAAATATCCAAGTGATTATAATATAATTGTCTATCAAATGAGAAAATACCCAGCATAATGCTGGGCACATAGTAGGCAAATAACAAATGCATGAAACTTGACATCCTATTTCCCCCATTGTTATGTTGTATTAAAAAGAGGCAGTTGATGTAATGGCAAGACTGCTAGATGGAGAGTCAGGAACATCTGGATTTGAATCTAGCCTTCAGACACTTAGCTGTATGAACCTATGGAGTCATTTAGCCACTCTATCTTTTAGCTTCTTTATCTGTAAGGCAAGTTCAGTGAAAGAAGAGGTAACAGAAAAGCTATAGATCTCCAAATTAATGTCATTGAGGACAAAACTTAGGTATTTTTTCCTGTTTTCCAGTTGATTTGGCCAGAGTGGTTGTTTTCTAACTTTCTGTCTGACCTTTGTCTATTTTGGATGTCTAAATTCTCTTATTCCTTGTTAAACCTGGATCTTGGCAGGTCCATTGACTTCTTTTACATTTCCATTATCCAAATGACTTTTTGCTTAAATCTAGAACTGGAAGGAAGTAGAAGTGGTTAGAAGGATCAATGACAATTAGGCTAAATATATATAATAGGGTATTTGGAGGCAATTATTCCATTTGAGGACACATGAATACCCACCTTCAAGCTTACAACCTCACCTGGGCCCCAAGTGGAAACTTTCCTTTATCACTCAGTACTTATATTTCCACATATCTCATAAATATTTCTAGGACATTTTTACTATAGATGGGTTATGATAGCTAATGTAGTTCATCATTCCTTAGTACTTTTTGTACTATTGTCTTCAGATTTTCAGAACTTCTTATATAAAGCTATAACTAGCAGAAGATGAAGAAGACTTTCCCAACTGGTGCTGATGGGAAGCAATTAGACACAGAGCTGTGTGCTTTCTTAAAGCGGTAACCCCTAACCCTATACCTCACCTTGTAATGAGGGGCACAACTGTTTCTGGATGGTAGTTTCATGGATCCATTATTACAGTGCCCTTCTCTGTGGACCTGCATTCCATCTTTCCTTCCTCCCTATACCTCCTATGATGGGAAAAAGATTGGGGTCCTCTGAGTAACAAACTAAACTTTCCTGGAAATGACTATACCTATGGTAGGACTGCCTTCTGCACTGCAATTCTCTCCCTTTCTCTTATTGGGGCCACACTCTATCCAGCTCCCATGCTCTCCCCACTTCTTATTCCCAGCTTATTTTATCCCAGGTTCACATTTTCCTTGTCCAAACTTTGTCTTATTACAAGTATTTTCTATTTAAAATGATAGTATTACTTTGAAATTCTATGATACAAATATAATCTCACTTCTGACAAGAAATAATATCATCAAGGCTTGTTGGCATATGGCTGACATATAGTGACACATGCCTCAAATCCTAGCTACTGGGGTAGACTGAGGCTAGTGAATCTCTTGAGTTTAAGAATTCTGAGCTGCAGTGGGCTATGCCTTTTAAATTTGGCATTAATGTGGCGATCCCCAAGGTGGTGTTTTCTAAAAGGTTGCTTATGTCGGAGCAAATAAATTCAGGTTGAAAATAGAGTTGATTAAAACTCCAGTGCCAATCAGTAATAGGAGAAGTCGGTGAATGACTCTTGTACTTCTAGTCTGAGCAAGATAGGGAGACTCAATAAGAGTGAAAGAGAAGAGAAAAAAATTATATCAACAGACATTGTAAATGAAAGAAAAATGATGGAGAGTATTGAGTAATACTATATATTGGGGGATGATCACAGAATAGGAATAATGAGAATAATTTATTTGTGTAGGTTTACAAAATGAACATAGTAACACTGAGGTAGTCAATGCAGGTAACATTGTCTCTATTTTTACAGATAAGATAATTGAGGCTTAAAAACATCAAGTGAACTGTTCAAAAGTCCCATAGTTAGTTCTTAGATGTCAGAGATGGGATAGGAACCTAGTTCTTGGCTGAATCTAAGTCTAGTCTCCCTTCTACTAAACCAGTCATAAGCACATAAGTTGATCAGAGCATCTGGTTTGGGGGGTGCGGAGTAGGGGGGAAGAAGAGGATTTTAAAGAAGATGACAAGATGAGAAGGTGGCATATCTAACCAGATCAGCCTTAATCTAGGGCTGCAAAATGAAAATGTTCCTCCATCCTTTTGATACAGTCAGTGCTTTGCCTTCTTTTGTGCTCAACCTAGCGAGGCCACATAAGACAAGGTCACTTTTCAAATAAATTCTTCCCTGTTGGGTGACCAACCCGTAAGTAAGAACTTTCTTTGGATGCTGCAGTCATGTTCAGCCAATATATTAGCCTTAATGTAGGGAATCTGAGTGCAGCCAACCCCACCTGATGCATTCCCCTGCTGTCATGGCCCAGGAACTGAGGGGAGCTGGGTGTTCATATTAAACATACAGTGGTTTCCTAAATGGGCTGTAATTCATTATTTGGGCATCAGAATGATGCAGTTCACTGGGTTGCAACCCTGAAAAACTCCAGAGCATTTTGCATAATGCTCAGTGTGTGCCTGGTAATTATCCATCATTTACATAGTGCCTTGTATTTCCAGAGAACATTATACTCATTTACTGGCTCCTTTTCACAACTATCCTTTAAAGTGGGCAAATAATAGCTTTCCTGCTGTACAGAGAAGCAGAGAGCATAGATGAGAGAAGGAAGCTGTAACTTGATTCAAGGGCTCCTGGCTCCCTGAGAAAGTTGATTTGGAACAACTTAAAGAAGAAAAAGAACCTGAAAAATTACCCCAAAACAATGCCTGCTTATTTAATGAGCTTTGTTGCTGAATAGGGCCCCCTGAGCCACAGAAAGCTCCCATCACCCTGCAAGAGAAAGAATTAAAATTGTTAGCTCCCTTTGAGGCTTAGCTCTGGAAATGCCTTCTCTTTTTATCCCTCCCCAGTTGTTAGTTCTCTTAGCCTTCCCTCAATTTAGGATAATGAAATTAAAGCTGGAAGGGAACTTAGATCACATGTAGTCCACCTTTCTGCTCCTTCATTTTGCAGATAAGGAAACTGAGTCTGAAAGAGATAAAACTTAGGTATCACCCAAGGTCTTGAAAGTAATGGGTAACAGAGGCAGGATTTGAACCTAGGTCTTCTGATCCCAAACCTGTATTTATATTTTTCTTTTCCACTGTGAGCTACCTTATTAGATTTATTTATCTGTAAGTCCTAATTTGATGTCTCAGTTTAAGGTGAAGGTTTCTCTGGGTTCTTGAAGGCTATCATTATGCAGATGGAATAGAAACTGTGGTAGGTTCTTACCATGTTGATAATTGAAAGGTTTTGAGTATGGCCCTTATAGCAAAGAGTATGTTTTCTAACCTAGCCTTATCTTTTGCAGGCTCTCCATTTCAAGGTGATTTTTTAAAATATAAGAATCCATGAAAGAAAGGAAAATACAAAGGAATTTTGATCTGAATCAATGGAGAGACTTTTGAAATCCCTGAGATCACAAATCCAATTGGCCGAGTTTATGATCTATAGTCACAGGAGAATGTAAGCTCTTTGAGGGCAGAGAATTTATAATTTCTTTTGTATCTGTGGCCCCCAGTTTCTAGGACAATGTCTACAAATAGTAAAGGGCTCAGTGAATAGAATTATTGAATTGACTCTTTGGGATGATGAATCATGAAAGTATTTGCAATCATATTACAGTATGTCAGTCAGAGGGTGACTTGTGCTTCTTTCCTTGTAGTTTTGGATGTGAGTAATATGCTATACTATGATGCTATGGGATCATGGGGTAAATGAGCTAGAAATATGTGATTAAAGAGAACCTTACTTCTATAAAATCTGGCTTTCTGGTTGGGAGAGGAATGATACTAAGATGTGTCAGAAAATTTATTACATAGAATTACATAGTTGTGCCTTTCTCATCATTAGTCTAAGCTTTCACTGAAATATGGAAGCATGAGAAGGTAATTTGTACCTCATGTGATATTTCTTGAAATGATATGCCCTTATATCTGATTCTTTATGTGAAGAAAAGGAAAAATAGTGTCTACTACCTTCATAGCGATGGATGTTTCAGACAATGGAAAGGTCATGATTATGGTGTTCAATAAGAGCTTGAGAAGAAAGGTCTTTTGCAGCCATCAGTGGTGTTTTCTTTCCCTTCTTTCATTTCCCCCCTTGCATTAGCTCAGTAAAAATTGTTTTTCAACTTATCCCCCATGCATCCAGTCAGTGTTCAATAAATGCTTATTGACAAATGAGTATTCTGCTGCTTCCTAGGGTTTTGGTTCATTGGCACTTTGAGAACAGCACCCAGGATGCCTAATTTGCCAGCTGCCACCCTCCCCGCACTTCCTTTCCCCTTCCTTTAACCTACAAAAACACTGCTTACTTATTAGTAAGTCATTTTGCAGAGGAAATTGGGTGTGCAAATCCTGTGATTAGACAAACATCTCTCATTAAAAGTTATAATCTGGCAGCCCTCCATGTTGACACCTTAATTCTGAACCCTAGTAGCATTAGAGCACTCAATCGCCCCTAACGTCCCTCTTCTTCAGCTCTTTCCCAAGTCTTCTCCCTCCCTAGTTTAGCTATCATCAGAAACTGACAAAATCTTCCTGATTGGATAACTCTGCCTCCCTTTCCTTGCAGTGATAATAATGTTTTCTCAGTTTTATTACAGTCTCTTGAGAGGGAGACTGATTTGCATATTCCCCAACACTTAATTAACGATGTCACCTTCCCAGTGCCTTGAAAACAGTTTGCATTTTTTTTTTCTGGGCAGACCTCCAACGGTTACCTCCCACATTTTCTACTGCAGTCCTTTTTATTACTTTAATGACAAATAATTGGACAGATTCTGAGTAATGAGGGTGAGAGCCAGAGGACTGTTGTATAGGAGACGGCTGCACGTTACAAGACACTTTTAGTGGTCTCTAAATCAGATAGACAAGTAGAGTAATGATCATCTTGCTGTAATGAGACACAATTAAGAATCACTACAGCAAATGATAGAGCAGTTCATTGAACAATAACCTCCCTCTTTTTTTTTTTTCCAAAGGAGATCGAAGCTTAATTATAGCATCGCCATTCAAATGCTAGAGTTAAGATGGTGTCAGCACTTCCCATAGAAATCCCGTATTTTCAGAGATTTATAACTCAAACATAAAAATTGACTCCACTCTGAAGATTAGGGCATAAGGTCTCAATCTAAGATCATACTCTTAAAACCCCCCTGAAAACTAGATTATATCTGGAAGCTAAACAAAGCAAAGAAAAATGAGAGCGATGGTCTCATGTTGATGATGCCTTGGTTTTTCATTGCCACTCCTCTTCTAAGATATCCAATTGTAAGATTCTTTCTTTTTTTTTTTTGGTAAGATTCTTAAAGTCAGAAACTGTCTCACTTTTGTCTTTTTATCCCCAGTACTTAGTCCAGTGCCTTATAAATAGTAAACACTTCATAAATACTTATCAGTCGATGATTGATTGAGCTCAAAGCAAATATTTTGTGGGAGGCAGTACTGATAGCAGAAGAGGATAAAAAAGTCCTGACTGTCACTTGCCAGTGACCTTTGGCCAAGATACTTTATCTTTTGGGTCAGAGACTTACCTGGGAATATTTTCATTTGGGAAAAAAACCAGTTGAAGGTGGAAGTACAGAGGACAGAGCAACCATATGTACGTATAGTCACAAATGGAGACAAAACAGTGTAAGTCTCATCCACACAGGGTTTGTGAGGCAAGGTAGGTCCACAAGAAGGTTGCCATGGCAATGATGCTTTGGAAAGGAGGTGGTCTGTGGACAATTGTATTGCATGGCAATATGTAGAGAACCACAAGGCCTAAGGAAGGGTCATGGTCATTGCAGAGATTAGCCTACTGAATATTCCTTTTCCTATAACCATCATTTTCCCATTTATCTAGGCTCAAAATCTTGGTATCACCATGTCTCCTCCCTTCCATCCCTCCCACCTATCTAATCTATTGTCAGGTTTCCTTCTTTGTATATTCAAACCATTTCTTTTATAGATACTGTTCTATCCCACTCACCCGAGTATTACTGGAGCATACCTCTTATTGTCTTCCACTGGAAAGAGTATTGTAATAGCTTTCTACTAGGCTTCCTTGCCTCAAATCCATTTCCACTCAAATCCATTCTACCATGATTTTCTTAAAGTTCACATCTGACCATGTCATTATAATTGCTCAATAAATTCCATTGCCTCCCTCTTACCTTTTATGTTAAATATGAAATCTTTTATTTGGCATTTTATACCCTTCATAATGTAACTTTCCTATCTTCTAACATTTTGCTTCACAAAATCTATAACCTAGTTACAATGGCTTGCTTCTTGTTCCTCAAATGTGATTCTGAGCCTAACAATTCTTCACCATTTTGTTTCTGTCATCTGTGCCTAGTATGTTTTTTCTTCCTCACTTTCTTCACCCCTGGTTTCCTATAAGACTCAGCTCAAGTTCCAACTTCTATATGGGGCCTTTCCCAGATACTTACTTTCCCTCCTCATCACCCCCCAAACCTTTTCTAGTGCCTTCGCCTAGAGATTACCTTCCATTTTCACTCTATATGTCTTCTATTTACAGTTTTCAACCTGTTTTATCACCCTCATTAGAATGTGAGAGACTTGAGAAAAAGACCTGGTTTTGCCTATTACATGTATAAAAATGTACATATATTATATATATATATAAATGTGTGTATATATGAATATATGTATCTATATATACACACATCTCTCCAGTGTTTAACACTTTGCATGGCTTATACTACTAAAAATGCTTATTGACCAATTAACTAATTGCTGTTCTTGTTGTGGCATTTTCTAAGAACTAACTGAGTCTATTGGCTAATTGTCACAGAGAAGGGAGTGGATCACTAGCTCATGAGTCAACCATAGGATTATTCTTAGAATTAATTCAAGGTATCAAATGATTCTCTAGAAGACCTAATTTTCAAATTTGCAAAAATGCAAATTCAAAGGCATATGCCACAGGTAAGTAAATAGAATAAAACTTATTTTCTTCGGTTTCTAGTCTTGCATTTCACAAAATTCTTCTACTCAAATGTACTTTCCTCTTTGAGCTAAACCATGACAGTTCAATTAAGTTCTTGTTAATTTTGGCATTTATATTTGTATTATCCAGGCAATTGTATTCATCATCATCATCATCATCATCATTATTTGTTTATCTACTTTCTGCTATGTTCTTATTTATTTTTCATAGAAATGAACTGAAAATCATAGTGTCTTTAAGCATTGTGTATTTGTTCTGTCACCTGGAATCATATCACAGTCTAATTTATTTAAATATGTTATGGATTTTTTAAAGTACTTGTGATATTGCTGCAGAAATAATTATCCTGTAATTTCCTTAAAAGTCTAAAAGACCTTCTGCTTTTATTCCATTTCATGTGATCATCACATATGCTTTCAAAGTACAAGATTATTGTCCATTAAACTAATTTTATTAAATTTCTGTAATTACTAGACTTTGCCTAATGCAGTCTTGATATATACTATATACTCAGAATGAGTTTCTAGCTTTTATACTGACCTCATATAGTTCCCTTCACCTAAAGACCTCAATTTTCCCCTCCTCAAAGACATTTATTAAGCCTTGCTACTTTCTTTGGAATGGAATATTTGCAATTTTATAAACTGAGAAGACAAGGTCCAGAGCAGACTGATGGTTCTCTTAAACCCAATTCAGATAGGATGACTTTAGGTCAAATAGTCTTATTACTGGAAAGTGAACTACCATAAGTCCCATGATGTCTACCCTAGCATTTTGTGTGGGTTGTCTTGTGCCAAAATCAATGACTGATCATAAAAAAATAAGTTGTTAAAAAAAAAAAGGTCTTCATCATATCATTTGAAGAGTGAGTGTGGCCAGCCCATATGAATATAACGATAATGTCTTCTAAGAAAAAAAAAAGTTAATTTTCCATGGCAGAACAAAGTACAGGCAGAAAACATGGTAATGTATATAAATTGGGACCCATGTCAGTCCAATTATCAGGTCTATGTGACTAGAATAGTAAGATTTAATATTTTTAATGAAGAACCCAGGGATTATGTTTAATCATAACCTTCCTTTCCTTGGACCCTTGGGAGGCTAACCATTTATTCCTGGTTGTAATGCGGAAGGGTCACAATATAAGTCTGAAAGAGTGAATGGGGAAAAGTGGGACTCATAGGAGGGACAATATTTTGAATGGCTTATGGACTCCTAAGAGTCCTTTATAAATTCATTTTGTATTCAATTTCTTTTCTATCTATCTATCTATCTATCTATCTATCTATCTATCTATCTATCTATCTATCTATCTATCTTTAACTGACATGATTTCATCAATGCAGGGTGTTCCCAATGTGACACTATCTCTAACAATGCAGATCAGCATTTCATCTGCAACTTGTGGCCTTATACATCTACCTGGAAAATTGAAAGATTAAGTGACTTACACAGGGTTATGAGACGAAGGATTTGAACACAGGTTTTCTTGATTCTGAAGCCATATTTCTCTTCTCTATATCACATTTCCTTTCATCTAAGTTCTTTGTTAGAATTTTCATTGTCCAATTTATGTTTTCTTGATTTCCTAGGGTTTTTCTAAATAAAACATGTTTTCTTATAACTATTATTATTTTGTTAACTATGCCTCCCATGTGCCAATGTCTATTGACATATTTGGTTTTTATTTTCTATTTCTATAGATGATAAGGTGAATAAATGAAAATGTAATTATTAGGTCTTTTTTAAAACTCTTACTTTCCATCTTAGAATTAATGCATTGTATTTGTTCCAAGGCAGAAGAGAACAGTGAGGGGTGGGCAATGGGGGTTAAGACCTCTTGTCTATAGACCTGGTTCTTAAACTACTGAGTTACCTAGCTGCCATGTATTAAGTTTTTATATGGTGTACTAAGTACTGGAGATAGATACAAAGAGGAAAAAGAGTCTCTGTCCTGGGTACTCAAATTCTAATGGAAGATACATTACAAATAACTGTAGCTCTCACTTTTAGATAAGCATTTTAGGTCATATTAAGCAAAGAACTTTCCATTCCTTTTCATAGTTTAAAAAATAAATGAGAGTTTTATTAAATTAGATTTTTCCATGTAATCAAAGTAATTATATGATTTTCATTTTTACTATAGCTATGATATATGATATAGTTATGATAATAACTTCCTAAAAATGAGTCATCTTTACATTCCTGGCATAAATTTAATTTGAGCACAATGAATCTTTGTTGGGATGTATTATTGTAATCTCTTTGGTAGTAATATGTTGAATATTATTTTTTGCATCAATAGCATTGTTCAAGTTTTTCTATACATTCCTTTTTCTGATTTATTCCTTCTTTTTTTAGAAATATGGACTTTGTTTTGTTATATTCAACTTTAGAGAATCAACCACATTTATATACATATTACATATATATACATATATAGTTTCCATGTTTCTTTAATTGATTTCACTTTGCATTACATTGTGAAATATAAAAGGGGTGCTTAAAATTTCTGTCTTTTTATAAGTTATTTCTGTTAATAAACACTTTTTCTGTGGAAGTTACATGTAAATTTGGGATATACAAATGTACTATATGATTCCCATTCAATAGTTTCTATAAGTGATGGTGAAGCTCACCCCAAATTTTTTAAGTTCACTTTAGAATTTAAAAAAAAATCTGTACATTCTGTTTTAGAATAGATAATAAGTATTGGTTCCCAAGTAAAAGAGCAGTAAAGGCTAAGTAACTGGAGTTAAGTGACTTTTCCAGGTCATATAGCTAAGAAGTGTCTGAGGTAATTTTTGGACCTAGGACTTCCTGTCTGCAGGCCTGACTCTCCATCCATTGAGCCATCTTGCTTTCCATATCTATAACTCTATAACCAGTTCTATACTTTTTATTTATATTTTTATTACATTGACCAAGCTCTTACAAAGCAACACTAAAACTTGCAATTAGGACCTTATTATCTAGTTCTTTTCATTATTTCTATTAGCATTTCCTTTAAGCATTTGATGGTTGATATTTGGCAAATGTCCATTTAAAATTTATATTGTTGATAATTAAAATGTGATTTCCTAATTGTTTCTCTTATGTGATATATTTATTATTTTTATATGAAATAAGGATTACAACTTTTTCCTTTTTAAATTTGACTGTAGTATTATATATCTTACTTATTTTAGCTTCACTTTGAATTCATATGAATTCTGCATTCTCTAACTTTTTTCTTATAAGCATAAAATTATTGTAGTTTGTGTCTAATTCATTTCCAACATTCTTCCTTTTTATGAGTGAATCCAATAAATTAATATTTGAGATAATCCTTGTTTATGAGTTAGACTTTTATGAAGAGAAACCAAGTTACAATATGATTTTCCTCTTTTTTATCAGCAGAAGACATTGAGTTGCTGGTAATACAGACTCTCCTTTTCCTATCCATACAAAATATAGATTTATTTTCACTAATGTATTCTCCTTCTATGATTCCTTATATAACTTAAACAAAGGAGTGATTTAAGAATTAGCACCTTCCTCCAATTGTTCACTACTTGATTCTATTTGATCTTCATCTGTGGCACTGAATTTGAAGATATCATAATTCACCTTTTTCTCTTTTACTTTTGTTTTATAGATGATTTATTTCTGTCTTTTCTATGTCCAATACATTATTTTATTGAATTTTTATCCTTTTGTATTCTCTGTGACTCACAAGTTTTGAAGAACCTAAAAGCTACAATCATTTAATACTTCTTATAGAAAGTAGTCATACATAAAGTCATCCTTTAATCACAGTTTGCTTCCTTGTTTGCATTGTATCTACAGCAATTAGAGAATAGTAGGTATTTAATAATTGGTCACAATTTAACTTCACAAATAGACTAAATCCATACTAATAAGTTTATAAGTTCTAATTGTTTTCCTTGACTTAAGATTCTTTCATTTGGAATACAAAGGGAATTTTTCAATAATCTATTTCAATTTATTAAAGCATCTTGTTGTGGCTAAGATTATATTTCAATTCTTCCAGGATGTAGAGTTTCAGTAGTGCGGGTGCTGTTTCCCCTAAGACTGAGTACAACTCATTTGTAATATAATATCTTTTTTTTTAGATTTTCTTTGGCCAAAACAAGTATTGCTCTGTAACTAACTTGATAACAAGTTTCTCTGAGAATGGCTAGATTGGTTCTAGGACTATGCACAGTCTGAGTCATACACTAGATCTTCTCTGCTTGGTAGGACCTTCTAGATCTTATATTCTATTGATATAGCCTTGACCATCTCAGGCCACCTCTGTGTCATTCATTGGAATAGATACTTTAGTAAAATATGATGAAATATTCCACTGCAATAAAATAGACACCAGTGGATTCAGTTATAGAAATCTTCTCCCTAAAGATTGTATTAGAATGAGATTTCTTTGTTAATCCTTGTGTCCCCAAAACATTTATAAACCAAGAAACTCAATGTTTTGTTTTTGGAACAGGCATTATCCCCATTTATGGGATGGGAAAACTTGTGGCATAGAGAGACACTGGCCCAGCGGCAGTGGATGTATAGATGAGAGAAACTGGACACTGCTATTTTCTCTGCCCCCTCTTCATCAGCCATAGTATGCTGCCCAGGAAATAAACTACAGGCTATTCAGTGTGATAATTACTAACCTTGAAATAATTCACTCTGAAGAATGAAATTTTATGTGATCAAATATCAACAACAAGATTTTCAAATACCTACTATGTACCTACTATTATGATACCTGCTAGGGTGATCCAAAAGGACAATACAAAATCTTGTTGGGTGCAATGAAAATAATGGTGAGCTTGGAGTCATGACTGGGCTTAAGTTTCAGTCTTGTCATGAAATTACTGTATGATACTTGATCCCTCTGAACCTTAGATTTCTCATCAATAAAATAGAGACAGCAGTACTTAAAAGTATTTACCTTACCAGAACATTGTGAGGAAAGTACTTTGTCAAATCTAAAAAATTTCCATAAATGTATTTTTATTAATTATGTAAAATTATATGTATTATATGTTCATATGACTACATATATAAACATACATGTTGTTATTCAGTTATTATTTTTATTTATTATGCTTATCATATTTATTATATAAAACAATCACATACATGTTGTTTTTCAGTCATTTCAACTGTGTCCAACTAATTCTGATTTCTTTTGGGATGTTCTTGGCAATGAGATGGGAATGATTTGCATTTCCTTCTAAAGTGTATTTTACAGATAAAACTGAGATAAGCAGGGATAAGTAACCTGCCCAGCGTCACATAGGTAGTAAATATCTGAGGTCAGATTTGAACTCAGGAAGATTTATCTGACTGACTCTAAGCAATGTATTCTATCCTTTGTGCCACTTAGCTGCTATATACATACATACATACATACATATATGTGTATAGGCACCATCATATACACACAATACATAATTATACATATATTAATATAATATGCATATACTATATAGTTTTATTATATAAAGTATCTATAAGATATTATTTTTAAAATGTGAAATGTTATTACCATTATGTGGCCTGTCTTCAGCCCTTGAGGAGGTTGTAATCTAATTAAAGGAGACAAATTAGAGAAACAAAACTATATAAAACTATAAGCCAAATTACATAAGTAAAATGATCTATCTTGTTTAAGGCATCTAGTGGTATTTGGCTGAATTATTACATTTTTTCTGAGGGGGTAAGGGAATAGAAAAAAAAAACAGAGAGGGACCAAGGTGGCTTTCATGCTGTGTTTTCTAAATCAATTAGTGTTCAAGGTCATCTCTGAGGAGTCTTCTCTTCCATGTTTGCTAAACATAGTCTATGTACCTAGAATGCTTACACATCAAGGGTCAGTAAAGCTTTGCTAAAGACTTGGCAGCTCCTTGGATACAAAATAGCCTGAGCTCTTCTTATGTTATGATAAGAATGGGAAATGACCAAAGACTAAATCAATAGGACAGAGTGGTAGAACTTGGGAAGACAGGATTCTGTAATATGTATTATGAACAAAAAAAGAAAAAGAATAGTGACTCAACCAACATATTATTAATAAGTGATTATTATGTGTCTGGTAAGAGTTTTGGCTCCTGTGTACAAATTATTACGAACTATAATCTGAGGGCATAATATGCCATGAGAATTCAAAAGAGTAAGAGATCATATTAGGCTCGGGATGAGTGCTTGCTGGGGTTGGGGAAAGGGGAAGAAAAGAAAAGAGAGGGAGAGGAAAAAACAGAGGAACAGACAGAGGTGGGAGAGAGGGAAAGGTGGTGGGAGAGGAGCAGAGAAAAGGAGAATAGGAGGGAGAAAGAGGAAGGGGAGAGAGAAAAATGAAGAAGGAGGGAGAAATGAGAAAGGGAGATTAAGTAAGAGAGAAACAGAGGGAGAGAGAATATGAATGAGTATGAATGTTAGAGATATTTGACCATATTTGAAAGAAAATGAGAGAGAGGCACTGTTTTATGTAAATAGGAACTGTTTTCTTAATTTATTTTCATAACAGTCCTGGGAGGTAGCTTCTATGATTATCTCCATTGTACTGATGAGGACAAACAGAGGTTAATGTCTGAGGTCTCTTTGCATTTGTTCCATCTACCTGTCCTGAAATCAGAAGATTCAACAGTGAAAAGTCAGATAACTGGGAAAGAGAAGACTGCAGAGGAGTTTTGAGGAATAAAAAAAAAATGGAGGAAGTTTCTGCTGGATGACCTCAAACTATCATGAAGTAGGAAACTAGGCCATCTGTTATAAGTGTGGGGATTAGAAACATGGGGTGAAAAAAAATCTTAAAGTAGGCATAGTCAGGAAGAAAAAAAGTTAATAAAAATAGAGCAGAAATACCGACCCCAAATTGAAATTATGTACCATTAACTTGTTTTGATTCCATGATTTTCTCTAGAAAGTCTCCATTAGGGACTTGAAAAAAATTGATGATGTGGTTTGTCCAGGTAGGAGGATGAGTACATTGGTCATGAATGGTGTAAGGTAGTGGTAATAGAAATAGATTTCCACAGGCCACAGGGAATTTTGCATAGGAATGAATTGACAGCACTGCTATAAGGTCAAGGGGTTGAGGGATACTTGGGTAGCACCAAATGAAAGACTAAATGTCACATTAGAGGGTCAAAGCTGAGAGCTAGGTGATAGTGGATGTTGGTGAGAGGAAGGAGATGGCTTGAATGAGTCATGGTCAATTTCCTTACTATGCATGGCATGTTGAATAAGTGTCAGGAGCTTCAGAAAGAGGCATAGTTAATTATCCATACTAAAATTAGAAAAACCAAAGGGGGTAGTTGAAGTAAGAGTTACACTGATATAAGAAGTTATAGCCTAGAATGTCTCAAAGGGGAATGAGTTTTCCTGATGGGATCTTTCTGGGAAGTACCTTTTCAAAGGAGTATCTATCTCCTATCAGGGATTCTATAGAAGGAATTCTTACATTGGGAGAGAGGTTAGGTTAAATGGTCCCTCCAAAAGTTAAAAATTTATGGCGTTATTAAAATCCATTTCCTTTTGGAAAAGAAGTCTTCAAATGATTTAAACAAGTAGTTCTCAAAAGAATAACAAACTATTAGCATCCATATTGAGATAATGTTTCCTATCACTAATAACAAGAGAAATACATATCAAAACAACTTTGAGGCTGGCAAAGATGACAAAAGATGAGAAACTGACACTACAGGGATCGGGGAAACATGCACTATTGTAGAATTGTGAATTGTTCCAGATACTTTGGAAAACAATTTGGACCTCTGCCTAAAATTTCCATTAAACAACCCACTGTAAGATGTAAATTTAAAATAAGTGATTAAAATGAGGATTCTGTATATACCAAGATACTCATAGCCAAGGTGTCTTTTTATTATCACAGCAGAGAACTGGAAACAAAGTAAATAGCCATAGATTATAAAATAGTTAAATATGCGGTGATTCAGACATGGATGTAATATAATATCACTGTCTGATAGGAAACAGATTATGATGAGGAAAGAGTATCATGGAAAATATTTATGAACAGATTAAAAATGAAGAAAGTAGAACCAAGGAAATAATGTAATGATTAAGAATTAATATAATGATTAGAATGCTTTAAATGGAGAGAAGAAAAATAAAAATATCAGAATTTAATATTGCAAAGCTTGGCTCATTCCTTCATTGCATAGATGGAGGACTCTGAATGTAGAACACTGTATATAATGTCAAACAACACAGTGCCTATTAATTTGGCTGATCCATTTATTCTTTTTAAAATCATTGTTATAAAGGAAGAGAAAGGAAGATTCTCTCTGGGAGTGGATTGAGTAATCTGTAGGGAAATGTAGTTCCTGTTTAAAACAAAATATGTTAATAAAAATCTATTTGAAAAACTCTGTGGTCCTACAAACTCTTTCCACATTTTATACATATAACTGAAAACTGCCCCGTGGCATCCTATTGCTGGCATGGCTTCTGGATCTTATGCTACCCTGTTCCCTTGGCAGATTGCAGCATTCCTTTGCTGAAAGAAAGATGCAACGTTTTTGTTTGTTAAATGCCAGGTGAGTCTTCCTGCTGCTTATGGTTTTTAGCATGCTACAACTGTTGCTGCTTGACTTAAGCTTGGCTTCACTGTGTGTTTATGATGTTTATTCTACTTCATCTCCTTGGAGTTACTCGTCCTGGGCTCACCATATAGCAGCTGCAAGGGCATCCTGCTGTTTGTCAGCATATGCACCTGCCCGGCACATAGTAGATGGTCTCATACACCAGGAATAGACCTTGAAACCATTGAAAACAAGAACATGGGATGATTTGCAATATTATTTCAGGTGAAGAAATAATAGCATGTGATAGTTAATCTACAAGACATTTATATTCTTAGAGTTTCCTGGAAAGACCTGGAGAAGATTTTCTAATACAGATATAGGGCATATCATTGTTTCTTATAAATAATCTAAAAATTTATGAGGAAGAGCTTGAGGAAGGGCCTGATTTTCTTTTTGTCTTTGTAGATGGGTGCTTGACACATAGTAGGCACTTGAAAATTACTTGCTAAATTGGATTGAAAGGCATTGTTGGAATACTTTGTCTCAGAACTTCTCCTTTTATAAACACAAAGGAGGTATAAAAATAATGATAGTAAAATATAAAAAATAATACATATATAACCCGATGTGTGACAGATGCTATGCTAAGCACTTTACAAATATTAACTCATTTGATCCTGACCTGGGAGGTAAGTGCTATTATTATCTCCATTTTATAGTTGAGGAAACTGAGGCAAACAGTTTATGTGACTTACCTATGATCACACAGTTAATAAAATGTCTGAAGTTGAATTTGAACTCAAGTCTTCCTGACTTGGACCAGTACTATATCCAATGTTCCACCTAAGTGTCTATCTATGAAAAAATGATCACCATAAAGAAATGAAGGATATAGTTTTGCTTACTCTGAACTTGTGATTTCATTTGCTATAGGCAGGAGTTCCTAACTTTGGGTATATAATACATTTTAAAATGTGTGTAAATGAATTTCATTATAATTGGTTTCCTTCATAATCTTAAATATTTTATTTTTAAGCCTTTATGAACATCATTTTGAAAAGGTGTCCATAGGCTTCATCACACTGTATCAGGGATATAGAATACATAAAAAAGGTTAATAATCCCCCTAGTAGGGAATTTCCTAGCAAACAAATTCTTCCTACAAAATAAATTCCCTCCACCAATGGAAAGTGGTGGCAGAGTGGATAGAATGCCATGCTTGGAATCAGAAAGACTCATCTTTGTGATTTCAAATCTGGCCTCAGACATTTGTTGTGACCCTAGGTGAATCACTGAACTTTATTGGCCTCTGTTTCCTCATCTGTAAAAAAACCAACAACACAAAAACAACAACCAAACCAAAACAAAACAAAACAAAACAAACCAAAACAATCCTTCCTGGAGAAGGAAATAGAAAACCACCCCACCAGCTTGTATCCTTAGAAAGTTGAGTGGGTCATGAGAAACAGTCTCACTTTCTCAGGATTACATAATCAGAAGTAATCAATAAAATCTTTAAATTGAACAGAAGCTAAACTTTATCCCCGGAATCATCTGCATATTTGACACCACCTGTTAGTTATCATAAATGAAGACTAGTTAAGGAAAAGTTACCTCTCTCTGAGACATTGCTCACATCCTATCGGTATTTTATAGGAGGTCCCAAAAATCTTCATGTAGTTTCAATCTATTAAAATTTAAAAATTGAAGTAAAAATTTTGGGGCAAAAGACATTCATTCACATACTTTAAATGAACAGTCAGAATTAGGATAATGATATTGCTGAAAGATAGAGGTGAGAGAGGCCATCAAGATAATTTCATCTAATCCCCTTATTTGGCAGATGAAACAACTGAGGTTCCCAGAGATGAAGTTACTATTTCTTTTTTCCATTGCACATTAAAAATTATTTTTTTATTTTCAAATCAAATTGATTATTTAAAAATAACATTTAATTTTTCCTAATTACATGTAAAAATAATTCTTAATATTCATTTAAAAATTTTTTGAGCTCCAAATTCTCTTCCTTCTCCTCACCCTCCCTGCCTGACTTCCTCCCACCCCTCCCCTTCCCTGAGACAGTAAACAATCTGATATAGATTTTACATATACTATCATATAAAACATTTTTCCATATTAGTCATTTTTTAGATGAGATCTCAAATAAAAAAGAAAAAAAGGGAAATATAGTACTTTTGTTTGGCATTCAGACTCCCATCATTCCTTTCGTGGAGAGCAGATGTTATTTGTCTCAAGTCTCTGGGATTGTATTGCTAAGAAACAAACTTGTTCATCAAAACAATATTGGTATTACTGAGTATAATGTTCTGGTTCTGTTCACTTTGTTACTCATCAGTTCATTTAAGTCTTTCTAGGTTTTTCTGAAATTATCCTGTTTATCATTTTTTTTCATTTTAATTTTATGTTTTTTTATTATACACTTAGTAACCACCAGCAACAACAACAAATTTAACTAAAACGCATAAAAAATCTGTGAAAAACCATAAACTTTACATTATTTAAAATTTGTTAAAATATGTAAATTATATATATATGTACATATATATGCTTATATATGCATCCTCTGCCTTTCAGTTCCCTTTGGATTTATTTTATTTAGATACTTTTTTCTCTTGATATTGTGGCTGTTATTTTTTAATGTAATCATTATATTTATTATTCTCTTTTCATGTCTTTCATCTCTCTTCTTTGTTTTCTTTATCTTTCCAATATTTGTCATTTTAGTCAATTATATTCAAATATCACAATCTAATCAGCCATTTCTCCCATTCATTGCATTTGTATTATTTCCAGTTATTTTGTCATAACAAAGAAAGCTTCCATGAAAAATTTCATGCAAATACATCTTTTGACCTTCTCAATGTTGCCCTTAGGGCCAAATTTTAGGAATGGAATCCCTAGGTCAATGAGAATGAACAGCTTTATAGCTTTTATACTCTCCCTTTGCCCCCTTAGTTCCAAATTGACCCATATTCCCAAAGGTTCTCCCCCATTCCTTCCCTGATACCTTTTAATTCTTATTCTGTCCACCTTTCCAAAAAATCAACCACATCCTCCTACTTTTTAATGAGTTCAGTTCTAAGCATCTCTCTCCTATTTTTGTCTGGAGTCCCTCCCTATCCCCTTACCTTACTCCCCTTCTCTTGATACATACTCTTCTCCCCATTCCATCCATTATTCAGTCTCCCTTCCTTCCTTTTTCTCTGTATATTTTTATTGTCAGTTATTCTATCCACAAAAGTAATTGTCTAATATTTTCCTTGATCTTCCTTTTCCTCTTTATAGAAATCAAATGAAGCCATTTTAAACCACCTTCTTCTCTCTAGTTCAATTTAGGATTTAGCATCCTTGAACCAAATTTTAAAACATTTACTTATTACCTGGCCTTGCTTTCATCTTTTGCACACATATTCTAAAAATATAGGTTGGATGAGTTCTGTCTGCGTTCACTGTGGTCTCTTCAGACAAATCTTCATTTCCTCTGACCCTGCATCCCACTTCTCATTAGAATTATTTCCAGTTAGCTTTCAGAATTCATATTTATTCATGTCTTATCTTTCTTCATCTGGCTCTCCTTGAGGCATTTTCATTCTTGGTATCCCTATTTTCCCCCTCTGAACCCACTGAAATCTGCTTTTCTCAAATTTGGGGTACATGTCAGATAATGGCCAGTTTTCTTAATCTCCTCTAGCAACTAGTTCCTCCTTGGTAGTGAGAATAGAATTTCCTTCAGCAAGCCTTGAAGCTAGCTTCTGTTTACCAGCTTTCTTTCTGGTTTGTGAATCTCCTTTTATGATAGTGTTTTCTTAATTAAAAATCCCCCATACCAGTTTTCCCTTTGTTCTCTCTTTAGAAGCAGGCATACTTTTCCAGAGCCATGGTACAGTCATAGCCTTCATTCCACCAAATTTCAGTGATAGCTATGAAAGTAAAATCCCTCCTCCAACCCTTTTGCCTCAACACATCTAGATTTTTTGGTTTAGTGTTTAAACTTTGGAATTTTGTGTAAATACAATTGAAACCATAGATTATTACTCAACTCATTTTTTTTCTGTCCTATGAATTTCTCTGTGTCTGAGCTTTTATTCTTCTGAGCTACTATACTATTGTTGTTCAGTTATTTTAGTCATGGCTGAATCTTCATGTCCCCATTTGGAATTTTCTTGACAAATATACTGGAATGGCTTGCCATTTCCTTCTCCAGCTCATTTTATATATAAGGGATTGAGGCAAACAGGGTTAAGTGATTTGCCCAAGGCCACATAACAAGAAAATATCTGAAGCCAAATTTGAACTCAAGAAGACGAGTCTTCCCAACTTCTCTCTATCCACTCTGCCATTTTTCTGTAAAGGTACCTCACTTCAGTATTGAGCACTGGGGATATATATAGTCTTCTTCCTTCCTCATCCTTTTTAGTTTAAAGCCCTTTTGATTAGATTTGTGAGATACTTGAAAAACATATTATTACCAGTCTTTATTAAGTACAATGCCATCTTGGGATAGTATTCTGTCAACTCTATATTATAAGTCATGATCCAGAAATCCAAATCTCATTCTCAGACTTCTTTTTCTTAGCCAGCTGTTTACTTACAAATTAGGGTTTTTCCTCCCATCCATATCCTTTATTTCAGTGGGTAATAATGAGGAAAATACAAAGCTCTGCTCCTTTCTCTGGTCTTCAGTTTCTGCACATACTTGTTAGGTTCCTTCTGATGGTACCATTTTTGCCCACCAGAATGAAGAAAAGTTCTTAGTGGTCATCTATTTTGATAAATCCAGGGAGGTTCTTTGTCATGTCTTGGATACATGCCCCAGGAAGATGACATAGTCCTCTATGATTGTATTTATTTATTTTTGGGGGGCATATTTCATTATTTCATTATTTATTTTTTATTTTTAATAATGTCTATTTGATCATTTCCAAGCATTATTCATTAGAGATAAAGATCATTTTCTTTTCCTCCGCCACCCCCATAGCCGACGCGTGATTCCACTGGATTTCACATGTGTTCTTGATTTGAACCCATTTCCATGTTGTTGGTATTTGCACTAGGGTGTTCATTTAGAGTCTCTCCTCAGTCATTTCCCCTCAGTCCCTGTAGTCAAGCAGTTGGTTTTCATCAGTGTTTTTACTCCCACAGTTTATCCTCTGCTTGTGGATAATGTTTTTTAGATCCCTGCAAGTTGTTCTGGGACATTGCATTGACCCTAATGGAGAAGTCCATTACTTTCGATTGTACCACAGTGTATTAGTCTCTGTGTACAATGTTTTCCTGGTTCTGGTCCTTTCGCTCTGTATCACTTCCTGGAGGTTGTTCCAGTCTCCATGGAATTCCTCCACTTTATTATTCCTTTTAGCACAATAATATTCCATCACCAACATATACCACAATTTGTTCAGCATTTCCCCAATTGATGGGCATCCCCTAATTTTCCAATTTTTGGCCACCACAAAGAGCGCAGCTATGAATATTCTTGTACAAGTCTTTTTCCTTATTATCTCTTTGGGGCACAAATGCAGCAGTGCTGTGTCTGGATCAAAGGGAAGACAGTATTCTATTGCCCTTTGGGCATAGTTCCAAATTGCCCTCCAGAATGGTTGGATCAACTCACAACTCCACCAGCAATGATTTAGTGTCCCTACTTTGCCACATCCCCTCCAGCATTCATTACTTTCCATAACTGTCATGTTAGTCAATCTGCTAGGTGTGAGGTGATACCTCAGAGTTGTTTTGATTTGCATCTCTCTGATTATAAGAGCACTTATATATTATAAAAGCACTTTTTTCATGTGCTTATTAATAGTTTTGAGTTCTTTGGCTGAGAACTGCCTGTTCATGTCCCTTGCCCATTTATCAATTGGAGGATGGCTTGATTTTTTGTACAATTGATTTAGCTCTTTGTAAATTTGAGTAATTAAACCTTTGTCAGAGGTTTTTATGAAGATTGCTTCCCAAATTTGTTGCTTTTCTTCTGATTTTAGCTATATTGGTTTTGTTTGTACAAAAGCTTTTTAATTTGATGTAGTCAAAATTATTTATTTCACATTTTGTGACTCTTTCTATGTCTTGCTTGGTTTTAAAGTCTTTTCCTTCCCAAAGGTCTGACATGTATACTATTCTGTGTTTGCCTAATTTACTTATAGTTTCCTTCTTTATGTTCAAGTCATTCACCCATTTTGAATTTATCTTGGTGTAGGGTGTGAAGTGTTGATCCAAACCTAATCTTTCCCATACTGTCTTCCAATTTTCCCAGCACTTTTTATCGAATAGTGGATTTTTGACCCAAAAGCTGTGATCTTTGTGTTTATCATATATTGTCTTGCTGAGATCACTTGCCCCAAGTCTATTCTACTGATCCTCCTTTCAGTCTCTTAGCCAGTACCAAAATGTTTTGATGACTGCTGCTTTGTAATATAGTTTGAGATCTGGGACTGCAAGGCCCCCTTCCTTTGTTTTTTTTTTTTCATTATTTCCCTGGATAGCCTTGATCCTTTGTTCTTCCAAATGAACTTTGTTATGTTTTTTTTTCTAAATCAGTAAAGAAATATTTTGGAAGTTCCATGGGTATGGTACTAAATAGATAGATAGATAAGTTTGGGTAATATGGTCATTTTTACTATATTGGCTCATCCTATCCATGAGCAGTTAATGTTTTCCCAATTGCTCAAGTCTAGTTTTAGTTGTGTGGAGAGTGTTTTGTAGTTGTGTTCATAGAGTTCTTGTGTTTGTCTCGGGAGATATATTCCTAGGTATTTTATTTTGTCTAAGGTGATTTTGAATGGGATTTCTCTTCTAGTTCTTCCTGCTGAGCTTTGTTGGAGATATATAGAAATGCTGATGACTTATGTGGGCTTATTTTGTATCCTGCAACTTTGCTAAAGTTGTTGATTATTTCAATTAGCTTTTTGGTTGAATCTCTAGGATTCTTTAAGTAGACAATCATGTCATCCGAAAAGAGCAGTAACTTGGTCTCCTCCTTGCCTATTTTGATGCCTTCAATTTCTTTTTCTTCTCTAATTGCTACTGCTAGTTTTCTAGTACAATGTCAAATAGTAGAGGTGATAATGGGCATCCTTGTTTCACTCCTGATCTTATTGGGAATGCATCTAGTTTATCCCCATTGCAGATGATATTAGCTGATGGTTTTAGATATATACTGTTTATTGTTTTTAGGAACAACCCTCCTATTCCTATGCTTTCTAGTATTTTTAATAGGAATGGATGTTGTATTTTATCAAAGGCCTTTTTCTGCATCTATTGAAATAATCATGTGATTTTTGTTGGTTTGCTTGTTTATATGGTCGATTATGTGGATGGTTTTCCTAATATTGAACCAGCCCTGCATCCCTGGTATAAATTCTTCTTGATCAGGGTGGATGACCCTTCTGATCACTTGCTGGAGTCTTTTTGCTAGTATCCTATTTAATATTTTTGCGTCTATATTCATTAGGGAGGTTGGTCTATAATTTTCTTTCTCTGTTTTTGACCTGCCTGGTTTTGGAATCAGTACCATGTTTGTGTCATAAAAGGAGTTTGGTAGAACTCCCTCTTTGCTTATTATATCAAATAGTTTGTATAGTATTGGGATTAACTGTTCTCTGAATGTTTGATAGAATTCACTGGTGAATCCGTCAAGCCCTGGGGATTTTTTCTTAGGGAGTTCTTTGATGGTCTGTTGGATTTCATTTTCTGATATGGGATTATTTAAGAATTCTATTTCTTCTTCTGTTAGTCTAGGCAGTTTTTATTTTTGTAAATATTCGTCCATATCGCCTAGATGGGCATATTTATTGCCATATAATTGGGCAAAGTAATTTTTAATGATTGCCTTAATTTCCTCTTCATTGGAGGTGATGTTCCCCTTTTCATCTTTGATGCTGTTAATTTGCTTTTCTTCCTTCCTTTTTTTAATTAGATTGACCAGTACTTTATCTATCTTGTTTGTTTTTTCAAAGTACCAGCTTCTTGTCTTATTTATTAAATCAATAGCTCTATCACTTTCAATTTTATTAATTTCTCCCTTAATTTTTAGGATTTCTAGTTTGGTTTTCTTCTGGGCGTTTTTAATTTGATCTCTTTCGAGGTTTTTTTATTTGCATTTCCATTTCATTGATCTCTGCTCTCCCTAGTTCGTTGATATATGCACTCAAGGATATGAATTTGCCTCTGATTACTGCTTTGGCTGCATACCAAAAGGTTTGAAAGGATGTCTCCCCATTGTCATTTTCCTCAACAAAATTATTAATTGTTTCTATGATTTCTTCTCTAACTAAAAGATTTTGGAGTATCATATTATTTATAATTTCTAATTTCCAATTAATTTTGATTTGGATTTCCATGTACCATTACTGATCATTATTTATATTGCCTTGTCATCTGAAAAGGCTGCCTTTATTATTCCTGCTTTTCTGCATTTGTATGCCATGTTTCTGTGACCTAATGTATGGTCAATCTTTGTGAATGTGCCATGTGGTGCTGAGAAGAAGGTGTATTCCTTTTTGTCACTATTTATTTTTCTCCATATGTCTATTAATTCTAAATTTTCTAAGATTTCATTCACTTCTTTATTATATATTTTTTTATTTGATTTATCTAAATTTGATAATGGTTGGTTCAAGTCTCCCACTAATATGGTTTTACTGTCTATTTCTTCCTTCAATTCTCCTAGTTTCTCCATTAGAAATTTGGGTGCTATATTATTTGGGGCATACATGTTGATTAGTGATATTTCCTCTTTATCTAAAGTCCCTTTGAACAAAATATAATTAACTTCCCAATCCCTTTTAATCAAGTCTATTTTTGCTTTGAATTTATCAGATATCATGATTGCAATTCCTGCCTTCTTTTTGCCAGTTGAGGCCCAGAAGGTTTTACTCCATCCTTTAATTCTGACCTTGTGAGTGTCTCCCTGACTCATGTGTGTTTCATGAAGACAACATATGGTAGGGTTTTGGATTCTAATCCATTCTGCTATTCGTCTACGTTGATGGGTGAGTTCATCCCTTTCACGTTCAAAGTTATGACTGTCACTTGTGGACTCCCTGGCATTTTGATATCCTTCCCTAATTCTAACCTTTCTTCTCTACCTTTTAAAAAGCTCTACCTTTTAATCCAGTGATTTACTTTAAATCAGTCCCCCTTGTCTCCTCCCTTGATATGTTTCCCTTTCTATTCCCTCCCTTTTTGTTCCCTCCCCTCCCCCCTCTTTTTTCCTCCCTTTTTTGTGTTCCCTCACCCTACCCCCTTGGTTTTCCCTTCTCCCTATCCTTGTTGGGTAAAATAGAATTCAAGATCCCAATGCATCTGGATTCTCTTCCCTCTCCGAGTTGATTTCCCTGAGAGTAAGGTTTAAGTAAAAACTCTCTTCCTCTCCTTCTTATAGGAGTTTTCTTCCCCTCCCCTTCCCGTGTGAATCTTTGTGTGAGAAAGATTATTCTATTTGGTTTTTCTTTTCCCCCTATTTACACATTACATTTCCCCCACATATTAATATACATAGATTGATATAGATGTAGCTGTTGTTCTGTCTTCCCGGGTAATCCCAGGGTTTGGGGTGTTACTGCTCTCAGTTCTCTCCCGATGCTTCTTTGTTACCTTACTTCCATGTTCTGAGACTGGCTTGGCACACTCTGCAGGGTATTTCAGTGCCTTTGCTGGCCAGAGGACCCAGCACTCTGAGGGGGAGGGGCCGTGGCTTCCTGGAGCTCTGAGGGCTCCTGATAGGATTAGTTTCAGCTGGGTTGGACTGAGTATGCCCTGAAACAGGAACCTTCCATGAGACTCAGATGGAAGGATCCAGCCAGGGGGCTACAGTCTCCCCTCCATCTCTCTCTGTTTCACTCCTGTCTGGGTGCCCCTGTGACTGGGTCAGGTTGTTTTCAAAATGTGGCCTTCAGAATAGCTTGCCCTGAGGTCCTTTTGCTAGCCCTGAGGGTTACTGTTGTTTCAGAAGACCCTGCACTCTAAGGGGGGAGGGGCCGTGTCTTCCCGGAGCTCTGAGGGCTCCTGATATGATTAGCTTCGGGTTGGGTTAGACTGAGTATGCCCTGAAACAAGGACCTTCTGTGTGACTCAGATGGAAGGATCCAGCCAGGGGGCTACAGGCTCCCCCTGTCTCTCTCTGTTTCCCTGCTGTCGGTGTTGGGTGCCCCACATCTGGCTTAGGTTGTTTTCAGGGTGCGGCCTTCAGAGTAGCTGGGCCTGAGGCCCTTTTGCTGTCTTTGAGGTTCCTGCTGCTGCCTCCAACTCAGTGCTCTGGGTTGGGGGGGGATGGGTCCTGGGACCTTCCTTCTGCCTACCCCTTAGATCCGAGTGATCTCAGGTTCTGGCTTTTGGGGGGCTGTACCTTTTGATCCAGGTCCAGGAGGAGGGTTCTAGGGGTTTATCCTGTTGTTCGTTTTGAATTTCAGTGCCCTAGGAGCATACAGTTTGAGATCTGTAAGGAAGGGTTTCCGGAGATCTGAACTTTAGCTTTCTCTAAGCCGCCATCTTGACCAGAAGTCTATTAATTAATTTCTTAACCCTTCTACTTGTGTACATTGTTCTCTTTTATATCCCAGGTCTGATGACAGTAGACTTCTAGTATTACCAGTCCTCCACCTCTCCCTCCCCTTTTCCATGGTAGTTTCTTCACTCATTCCTCCTCCATGTAAGATAGCTATTCTACCCTACTTCCTCCTGGTCCATTCCACTATCATTTTGGCTCAGTCCATTGTATTCACCTCAACTTTGAATCTTACCTCTATATATACCTCTTCAAAATACCTAGGCAATAATGCCATTTCTAGTGGCCATAGATGACATTTTCCCACACAGGAATCAAACAATTTGATCTTTTGGGTTGCTTATGATTAGTCTTTTATTGCCATTATATGTTTCTTAAAGATCAAATTTTCTGCTGAGTTCTAGTTTTTCCCCAGGAATAGTTGAAATTCCTTTAGTTCTTTAAGTATTCATTTTTTGACCTTTTATAATTATGCTCATCTTTTCTGGTTATGTTATTCTTTGTTCTAAGCCCAGTTCTTTTGCTCTATAAATTTTTTTTGCCATGTCCTATGTTATTTTATTGTTGCAGCTGCTAAGTCTTATGTTATTCTGATTACAACTACACAATATTTAAGATGTTTTTCTGTTGTTGATATATTGTCTCCTTAACCTTTGAACTATGGAACTGTGCTTTTTCATTTTGGGGTTTCATTGAGGTGTTGATCAGTGGATTCTTTCAATTCCTATTTTACTTTCTAATTCTAGAATTTCTGGTCAGTTTTTCTTGATGATTTCTTGGAGTATGGTTTCTAAACTTATTTTTATAATAACTTTCTGTGAATACAACAATTTTTATATTGTCTCTCCTTGATCTATTTTTTGTGATAAGATGTTTCATATTCTTTTCTATTAGCTTATTCTTTTAATTTGGCTTCATTGTTTCTTGTCTTGGGAAATTATTGACTTTCTCTTGTCCACTTCTAGTTTTTAATACATTAATTTCTCCTGTGAGTCTTGATGTCTTTTTTCCTTTTGAGTAATATATTTTTCATAATTTTCTTGCATTGTTCTTACATTTTTTCCCTAATTTTTCCTCAATCTTTCTCATTTAGTTTTTAAATTCCTTTTTAAATTCTTCCAACAGCCCTTTTTGAGTGTGTGGTAATTTCTTTTATTTCTATGCTGTTTTTGAAGTAGTTGTATTAACTTCCCTATCCTCTGAATTTGAACCGTGATTTCTGTTCCCATAATAGCTATCAATAGTTAAGTTCTATCTCTTTTACTTGCTCATATTTATTTAATCAAAATTTAGGGGTCAGACCAATAGATTTTATTATTGGCTTTTTCCTGGTCTCTTAAGTTTCCTATTGTACTGGGGGATGTTACCTCAGGTTTCATAATTTTTTTTTCTGTTTGTTTTTACCTGGGTATTATTTAGCTTTTCCACTTTGTATTGTCTAATGTCTGATGTAATCCTGGGTCTCTCACTCAAGGTACAATCTGTGGTTTACCTCAGGTGTTCCAACCAGAGCCAGCAGGCATTTCTGCCACTATTACTTCAAATAGCCAATCCTATGGACCACGGATTTTATTCTCCTGGAAGTGGGCCCAGATGATGGGGCCCCAGTCCCACAGCAGCCACACTAACTGGCGCTTTCTTTTTCCCTACTCCTCCTCTCCTAGCTCTGTAGAAAGCAGGCATCCAGTCCTCCTTCCCTGGGCACCCAAAGTCCTTGGCTAGCCAGCAGTTTTATCTGAGTCTCCTGCCCTCAGGGTCCAATGCTTTTAAACTCTGTGGTGTCCACCCTCTTAATTCACAGCTGTATTCAATGTTCTGTTATAGACCCATAGTTTTCTATCTCTGCAAGAAAATCAGGGGATATACCTTTTCTTATTTGTACTCAGATCTCTTTGACTCCAGGTGAAGCACAGGTGTGTTGCACCAACCAGCTGCCTATTTTCTTTTGTCCATTGTTCTAACTTGCTAAAATATTTTTGAAACCTTTCTCTGTTGGTTCATTAACTATTCATTTTAGTTTTGTGTCATATGCATACTTAATAATCATATTAAGACCACATTTGTTTAAGGCCTTTATAAAATTATTCAGAAGGTCAGAGTTATTTTAATATAACATTTTTCCAAGTTGACATAGGCCCACTGATTAGCAGTCTTTGGTTTAGCCCATCAACCAGGTAAAACCTTATCTAGCCATTTTATACTCTAATTCCTAACTCTTTAACAAATAGATTTGAAGTGTTTTTTTATATGACCGTGGTTAAAAAGGGGTATCTTTCCTTGGGAACTATATGTTTACATCCTTAGACCATTTATCAATTGAGAAATGGTTCTTATTCCTAAAAATTTCAATCAGTTCCTTATTTATCTTGGAAGTTAGTAATTTTCCCATTTTATTTGCATGGATATCCTGAGACACTTTAAATAGACTCACTGAAATCTGGTCATTCTATGACAATGGAAAATGTCATAGATATATTATGATTTCATCTTTGTTGAACCCATTCAAGCTTTTGAACAACATGTCTCTTTCTCAATTCACACAAAAGTCCCTTTAATAATGCCATAGAATTTTGTGAGAAACTGCCAGTTTAGATAAGTTTTTGAGAGCTTGCTCATTTATTATTTATTGTTATATATATACATATATATATATATATCTCAAGTAATAAATTTTCTACCTTTCCCTGACCTTTTCATCCTTTCCAATAAAATACAAACAAAAAATTACAGTAGGCAGTAGACACAGCCATTTCCTTGTGAGTGATCAGAGCATATTTTGAGTGAAACCTTCTAGTTAACTTTGGTGGGCATGTAATAAGGAAAAGTGTTACTGGGATACCAAGAATCAAACTGACATGCAGATAAGTCTTGGGATGAGATATGATAATATTTTTCAAATACTTAAATGGCTGTCATATGAAAGAAAAACAAGACTTGTTTTCTTGGGTCCCAGAGGACAAAGCCATATGGAAACTTTTAGGAGGAAAAATTAGACTTCATATGAAGAAAACAACTAAACAAATTCCTATCAATTAGAATTATTGAAAAGAGTCAATGGGTCTCCTCACCCTATCTGCTCTTCCACCATTGGATTTTATTTTATTTTTTAAATGTAAAAAAACCTGACATTCTGTCTTAGTATTGATGGTATTTATCAATTACAAGCCATATCAGAAGATCAGTAAAGGTTAGGAAATTAGGGTTGTGCCTTCCCTAGTATCTGAAGTCATATTTGAACTGTGAACCTTAAAAAAATTCTCAGACCCTACTTCATAAGGTTAGGATTGTAAACCTTAAAAAATTCCCAGACCCTACTTCATAAGGTTGGGTTAAGACCATTCCCCATTGGGACCATTCCCCATTGGGACCAATCTCCATTTGGGCATTAGATCAGGAATGTGAGACCTCTACTCCACCCCTACTTAAGTCTGCCCTAGGGGAAGATAAAGTTGTAAACTCTTTGCTGAAAAATGAAAAGTACTTAAACCCATACTTATAGTAAGACAAAAAGTTCTTTAAGCCATGCCTATTTTAGGACTAATACAAAAGGGTGCTAAGTACCTATAAAGGTCAGGCAACTTGTGAACTTACAAGGAGCAAAGAGGTGAAAACTTACTCAGAGATTCTAGTCTACTTGGGTATGAATTACTCAAAAGATTAGTCTACTCAGGTGTCAATTCAGAATGGGCTGTCCTTTGAAAAACATCTACTGTGATTGGTATATGTAAGAACTTAGGGGAGGTGACATAGGAGAAAATTCCCTTTAAAAGGAGACGAAAAGCTCTCTCTTGGGACAGTCAGCTGGGAAAGGCTGAATTGAAGGTGGCAGCTGGCCAAGGCTGCCTTGAAGCGTGTCTCTTGGGACTCTCTCGTGGACATTCTGAGACATCCAGATTCAGGATTGAGCTGGTGGAGGCAGCTGAGATGTAGCTGGCCTGGTGTCACTAGAATCCTTGCTTGGACAGATCTTGTGGTGAGTGATTAAGGACTGACTGATCTTTCTTTTGGGGCTTAGGCCTGGGTTGGCCAGGGCTGCCCTGGGCCAGCCTATCTTTTTCTCATTATTCCTCTTTTCTCTCTTTCTCTCCTTTTCTTTAATTCCACATTTGTATTAATTAAAATCTCTATAAAACCCAGCTATCTTGGGTATATATTGAATAATTGGGAATATTTTCCTGGCGACCACCTTATATATTTGATTTAAAAACAAGACACTGTAGTGAAATCATATTTTCAGCGGTCACAATTTAAACCATCCACTCTTATATCTACAACAATTTATATCTTCCAGTATTTTAATTATTACAGAACCAAGGACCTTCTTTCTCCAGGCCTAATTCTCTTCCACTTAGCCACCTAGCTGGGGATGAATGGCTTTAAAGCAAAGAGTGGAAGATCATTCTAGATAAGATTTTGATAACTTGTGAAAGTACTCACCTTCTAGGATACAAATGGCAGTGGTTTGGGTTAGGTTAGGTCTATAAACATGGAGTAAGAAAATTAAAATCTGACTTTGGGCAGGAGCTGGGTAAATTGGGGCAAGCTGCTTAAGACATCTCAGCCTTGGTCATCATTTGCAAAATAGAGAAGGAAAGAAGCATTTATTAAATGCTT
This sequence comes from Monodelphis domestica, assembly GCF_027887165.1. Taxonomy (NCBI): domain Eukaryota; kingdom Metazoa; phylum Chordata; class Mammalia; order Didelphimorphia; family Didelphidae; genus Monodelphis; species Monodelphis domestica. Next base: position 164,460,846 of record NC_077233.1, on the reverse strand, counting down.
GCTATGTGTCAAACACTGAATTCAGTGTTTTGAAAATATTACCTTATACTAAAACTTAGCTCACAGTTTATTGTGAGTCTTAAATTATCTGTATGTCTTTGTGTGTGTATGCAGCTAGGCAGGATAGTGAATAAAGTGCCAACCCTGGAATCAGGATTTGAACTAAAATCTAACCTCCAACTTTTCTACTTAATAGCTGTGTGACCTGGACAAGTCACTTAAGCCTCATTTTCCTTATATGTAAAATGGACTAGAGAAAGAAATAACAAATCCAGTATCTTTGTTAGAAAAGTGACAAATAGGGTCAAAAAGAGTTGGACATGACTAATCAACATATATACATATATAAATGTATTATATACATTTCTATATATACATAATTACATATATACATATATAAATCTATATTTTATTATTTCCTATATTATTAATTATTATATTATGTTATTATAATACCTTGTTGGTAAGGCTGTAGAGGGGATTCTCAATAAGTTAATATCTGGGCCAGCAGGGCTCTTTCAGAGCCTAGCCTTTGTCAGATTTCCCATCCTCTTTTACTCTTTCCCCACCTACCAGCGTGAGCAATCCTAAAGCCCAAATGTGGAAGATCATAATTTACAGTAATGGTGAGTTTATTTCCTTGCTCTATGATGCAAATAGCATGATAAGAGGAAAAGGACCAATCTGGAGTGAAGGTAATCAGAACACACAGTCAAGCTGTGGATAATGGCATTGGAGAGGTTAATTGCCCAAGGTAATTTACTGTTCCTCATAATTTCACCAAGTTGAGTATGAAAGTCACATGTTGCTGGTTTTACTAAAGCATTGCTGTTGGAGACCTCGTTAGCTGACCTGAAGGGTATTTCTTATTGATGTTAGACAGTTAATATTCATCACTACCAACTCTGGTAAGCACCAGAAGCCCTTTGGAAAATATTTCTTAAGGAGAATTATGTATTTATATGTAAAATGCCAGCAAACATCCCTATAGCCATAACTTTGGGGTGTTTTCAAACTAGATTACAATAAGACAATGTATTTTATTCAGCAGATTTGTTTTAATCTAATTATGTAGGTGAATAAAAATTGCTGCATGCTGGTGCATCTAATGTAAGTTATCTATTATTCACACCACATTTACTTTTAATATTCATGCAGATTCCCTTTGACATAACCTACTGTGTCACAGTTAATCCAATAAAGATAAAATATAGCTCAGCAAAACACCAGTCGATTCCAGCTTTCTGGTAATTATTAAAGACTGTTTCACACTGGTTCCTTCAATCAATGCATTTCCCCTTGGATGTGATAGTGTTCCTCTTTGAAGCTTTCAGTCCTCCCAGTGGATTCCGAGGAACATTCAGCGCCTTTTTTAGTCTCTGGGCCTCAGAGGCAGTTCAAAAAGGCACAACAAGCCATCACAGGTTTATCCTCAAAGGCTGACACTGTCTGTTTGATGTATGGTGACTTAAAAAGTCATCTCTAGCAAAGCATGTGTTTGCTACCAGTCTATCGAATCAGCCATTTATCAGCTTATCTGTATGCACCCAGCACACCTGCTAACGGCTCAAAGGAGAAAACACACTGTCTCCTGCTGGACCAACTATTGATTTAATTCCCTGCTCTAATTTCATATTGTTTTGCTACCCCTTGAATGAAGCAGTCCTTTTACTGTGAACGAAATGAACATTGAGACAGGGAATTGGTGGCCTCTGATTGTGACCTTTCAATGGCCAAGAGGCAAAAGGGACCATCAGAGGCAGATTCTGGCAGGGGAGGTAGAGGGCCATGTGTGGGAGCTGCCTGCTCAGCTTCCACATCTCACAGGATAGATATTTTATTTTGAGAACTCAGTCAAATAACTGCAAGGGAGGCGAGATAGGGGCTCACAACTAAATGACTGTCCCACAATCAGCTGCAGGGAAGAGCCATGATTACTGATGGATGCAAAGAGAATGCTGAGTTAGAGATGGGGAAAGCCTTCAGATTCATAAATCACATGCTCCTCCCGGGGGAGGATAAGAATTTATAGTTGCCCTATCAAGACCCATTCTCAGAGGGCAGGCTCGTTTCTTCTTTGTGAGCCTTAGTACATCCGTCTAGTTTTCCCTACATTCATTTACTCCTCTGGCTATACTTGTCTATAATTAAAACTGAGTTCTGTGTCATGATATAGCTAACCTTTCTAGTGAGGTGTTTTTGGTGGCTTGCTTATCTATGAGATTGTTGAAGTTGCCTTGCTGCTTAATTTATGTTGTGGCTTTGGTTACTCCTGTTTTAAAGGCATTGTGACCTCATGGGATAGAATGTTAGAGTCAGGAATCAGAAAGATTTGGGTTTCATTTCTGCCACTGACACTTACTAGCTATATGTCCATAGGAGAATCACTTAATTTTTCTGATTCTCAATTCCCATATCTTTAAAAATGGAAATAGTAATACCAGTAGCCATTGCCTCATGAGGTTGTTGGGAAAAATCAAATTACATAATATATGAAAAGCACTCTACAGTTTATAAAAATGCTATGTAAATATTAGTAGTAGTAATTATATTATTGTTGGTTTTCCTATCTATCTAACCACTGCTAAGTTTAATTTGCTGGTTTTCATGATGTTCTCATTAACCTGAGATGTCCTCCAACATTCTTTCTTTGATTGAGTTCTGAGTCTAGAGTCAGGAAGACCAGAAACCTACCTCAGACATTTATTTTATTATCTGTCCGAGCAAGTCACTTAACTATTCCCTTAATTATTAAATGGGATAAAATAACAACAACCTCCCAGTATTGTGAGGATCAAATAAAAGAATATTTCAAAATCACTTATTACAGTGCCTGAAACATAGTAGGTGCTTAATAAATTCCTTTAACCTCCTCCCTCCCTCTCTGTACTCACAGTGATTATATCTATGAGGATGAATCCCTAATCTATTTATTTGTCCTATTTCTCTCTCCTTAAGTCTCCAATTATGTTTTAGATAATAGGAAATAAATATCCCCTTGGTATCTTAAACTCTACATGTCCAAACAGGACTCATTATGTACCTCCCCTCCCCCAAGTCTCTTTCCAAACTTCCCTGTTATTGTCAAAGACACCATTATCCTTCCAGTTAGTCACACTGGCTTATGATCTCTCCATCCTTTCTCTCATTTTCTCTACATATCAAATCTATTATTATAACTTGTCATTTCTACTTTTATAACATTTCCTATATCTCCACTCACATACCAACCACCACAGTCCAGCTCTTCATCACCCAACTACCTGGAATATTGCAGTAGTTTTCTAACTGTTCTCTCTACTGCAAGCCCACCTATTCCCATCCCCAATCAATCTCCCACTCAGCATCCAAAATGACATTTTTTCTTAAGCACCACTTCAACCATACCACCCTATACTCAATGAACTATCATGACTTCCCCTCATCTTGGATGAAACATAAAGTGCTATTTGCCATTCATAGCTCTTCCTAATCTGGTTCCTTTATACTTTTCTAGTCTTACTATACTTTATATCTCACCATTAGAAGACATTCCCCAGTGGAATGGGCAGATGAGAACAATTTGTTCCAACAGACATGAAGGTGGATGAAGTAAGCACTGTTGAGCTCTTAGATCTTGGTCAGACATCGAAGATTCCAGGTCATCCACTGCATCCCAGGCTATCAGCAGGCATTCTGATTTTTGTCTTGCCACTGGAGTTTGATGATTCTGGAATAGAGAGTAAGGCTGACAACCTTATGATCTCTACTTCACTTAAATCCAATTCATGTGCTAGATGAGATATCACTTCTTGATGCTATTGGTATTCTTCAAAATTAAACAAAGGGTGAACAACATTCCTCCATGATTTATCTACACTGATCTCCCTGTAGTTCCTCAAATATGACACTGCATCTGCTTTCTCCATTCCCTTGTACTGGCTATCTCACATGCTTGGAATGCTCTGCCTCCTTAGCTTCCTACTTTAGTTTCTCAGGCTTCCTTCAAGATAGCTTACATTTTACCTTTCACAAAAAGCTTTTCCTGGTTCCTCTTTCTAATCCTTTGGGATTATTCTCTATCTACTTTTTTATATCTTGTTGGCATATGGTTTTTATTATATTAGGTCCTTCATTAGATTCTAAACTCCTTGTGGGTAGGGGACTATTTTTGCCTTTTATTGTATCTATATTGCTATTAAAGAGCTTGGCACATAGCTAGTGGTTAAAATAAACTATTTGAGTGTAGGACACATGGAGCAGGACACATTAATAGTATTAGATCCACTAGATAATACTATATATGCGAAGATAATCAGAATGTCATTTGTCACAGAGCAAAATTCATGATATCATAGACATATAGCTGAAAGGAACCTCAGAGGTTAGCAAGTATAATAATAATTTTGAGGTATATACTGTTATGATTTTTAGGAAAGGGGAAGGTAGGTTATACAGATGGAGAAGGCACATATAAATGAAATTGAATTTATTAACAGGTAAGGGAAAGCTTTTGGGAATGGAATAAAGGGAAACGGTTAGCATCTGACTCATCCCTCTATATTTAGTTATCTAATTAAGCTTACTCTCACTACCTATTTAACTAAGGGCTACCAAGGCTAAATCCCACAGCAAACTCCAAATCTCACAAACAGAGTCAATGGTTGATCAGATTTCAGGAATCCCAGGTATGGTGTTCTCAGATGGTTTCAGCAAAATAGAGTTCTGCTCTCCAGTAACTGTCCACCAGAAGACTGGACATTTCCTCTCACCAAAGCCAATAGATACTCAAAGACAAGTTACTTAATGGATAGATTTCCAGGATGTCTCAGTTATACACCTTCCTCCTTCACCTTTCAGCTCCAGAGAGGCAGTTGGCAAAACTTCCATAGAACTCTGATTCAACCAGTTCAGGCATGATTCTATGTCTCAAGACCTATCAATCATTTTCTCCCTTGCTACAATACTTAATTATCAAATTGGTCTCATCTTGTAGAACAGGAGCATTAGAAAGTATAAATGGATTCAGGAAAATGAAGGTGAAAATTTTTTGGAGATCCTATTATTTTCATCTTTTGGAAAAAGGATCAATCTTCATTTTTTTCTCGGATTGATCTCAGGCTTAACTATTATGCACAGGGGAAATTATGAAGACATATCACATGAGCTGACAATTTGGTGGCTTAAAATAAATTGTCCTTCCCCAAATTAATTAATCTATAATTTCCTGACCAAAATTTGGTAACCAAAGTTATGATCCAAGATGTTTTAATTTCCTTTAATTTTATAAAAATTTTTGATCATTTCCAAGCATTATTCATTAAAGACAAAGATCATTTTCTTTTCCTCCCCCCACCCCCCATAGCCGACGAGTGATTCCACTGGGTATCACATGTGTTCTTGATTCAAACCCATTGCCATGTTGTTAATATTTGCATTAGGGTGTTCGTTTAGAGTCTCTCCTCTGTCATGTCCCTCAAAAGCTGTAGTCAGGCAGTTGCTTTTCCTCGGTGTTTCTACTCCCACAGTTTATCTTCTGCTTATGAATAGTGTTTTTTCTCCTAGATCCCTGCAGATTGCTCAGGGACATTACACCGCCACTAATGGAGAAGTCCATTACGTTCGCTTATACCACAGTGTATTTAGTCTCTGTGTACAATGTTCTCCTGGTTCTGCTCCTCTCACTCTGCATCACTTCCTGGAGGTCTTTCCAGTCTCCATGGAATTCCTCTACTTTATTATTCCTTTTAGCACAATAGTATTCCATCACCAACATATACCACAATTTGTTCAACCATTCCCCAATTGATGGACATCCTCTGGTTTTCCAATTTTTGACCACCACAAAGAGCGCATCTATAAATATTCTTGTACAAGTCTTTTTCTTCATTATCTCTTTGGGGTACAGACCCAGCAGAGCTATGGCTGGATCAAAGGGTAGACATTCTTTTGTCGCCCTTTGGGCATAGTTCCAAATTGCCCTCCAGAATGGTTGGATCAGTTCATAACTCCACCAGCAATGAATTAGTGTCCCTACTTTGCCACATCCCCTCCAGCATTCATTACTTTCCTTTGCTATCATGTTAGCCAATCTGCTAGGTGTGAGGTGATACCTCAGAGTTGTTTTCATTTGCATCTCTCTTATTATAAGAGATTTAGAACACTTCTTCATGTGCTTATTAATGGTTTTGATTTCTTTGACTGAAGATTGCCTATTCATGTCTCTTGCCCATTTATCAATTGGGGAATGGCTTGACTTTTTGTACAATTAGTTTAACTCTTTATAAATTTGAGTAATTAGACCTTTGTCAGAGGTTTCTATGAAGATTTTTTCCTATTTTGATGTTTCCCTTCTGATTTTGGTTACATTGGTTTTGTTTGTACAAAAGCTTTTTAATTTGATGTAGTGAAAATTATTTATTTCACATTTTGTGATTCTTTCTATGTCTTGCTTGGTTTTAAAGTCTTTCCCCTCCCAAAGGTCTGACATGTATACTATTCTGTGTTTACCCAATTTACTTATGGTTCCCTTCTTTATGTTTAAGTCATTCACCCATTTTGAATTTATCTTGGTGTAGGGTGTGAAGTGTTGATCTATTCCTAATCTCTCCCACACTGTCTTCCAATTTTCCAAGCAGTTTTTATTGAATAGTGATTTTTGTCCCCAAAGCTGGGATCTTTGGGTTTATCGTATACTGTCTTGCTGAGGTCACTTGCCCCTAGTCTATTCCACTGATCCTCCTTTCTGTCTCTTAGCCACTACCAAATTGTTTTTATGACTGCTGCTTTGTAATATAGTTTGAGTTCTGGGACTTCAAGGCCCCCATCATTTGTTTCCCTGGATGACCTTGATTTTTTGTTATTCCAAATGAACTTTGTTATGGTTTTTTTCCAAATCAGTAAAGAAATTTTTGGGGAGTTCAATGGGTATGGCACTAAATAGATAAATAAGTTTGGGTAGAATGGTCATTTTTATTATATTGGCTCGTCCTATCCATGAGCAGTTAATGTGTTTCCAATTTCTCAAGTCTAGTTTTAGTTGTGTGGAGAGTGTTTTGTAGTTGTGTTCATAGAGTTCATGTGTTTGTCTCGGGAGATATATTCCTAGGTATTTGATTTTGTCTAAGGTGACTTTGAATGGGATTTCTCTTTCTAGTTTTTGCTGCTGAGCTGTGTTGGAGATATATAGAAATGCTGATGACTTATGTAGGCTTATTTTGTATCCTACAACTTTGCTAACGTTGTTGATTATTTCAATTAGCTTTTTGGTTGAATCTCTAGGATTCTTTAAGTAGACCATCATGTCATCTGCAAAGAGTGATAACTTGGTCTCCTCCTTGCCTATTTTGATGCCTTCAATTTCTTTTTCTTCTCTAATTGCTACTGCTAGTGTTTCTAGTACAATGTCAAATAGTAGAGGTGATAATGGGCATCCTTGTTTCACTCCTGATCTTATTGGGAATGCATCTAGTTTATCCCCATTGCAGATGATATTAGCTGATGGTTTTAGATGTATACTTTTTATTGTTTTTAGGAACAACCCTCCTATTCCTATGCTTTCTAGTGTTTTTAATATGAATGGGTGTTGTATTTTATCAAAGGCTTTTTCTGTGTCTATTGAGATAATCATGTGGTTCTTGTGGGCTTGCTTGTTGATGTGGTCAATTATGTGGATGGTTTTCCTAATATTGAACCAGCCCTGCATCCCTGGTATAAATCCTACTTGATCATGGTGGATGACCCTTCTGATCACTTGCTAGAGTCTTTTTGCTAGTATCCTATTTAAGATTTTTGCATCTATATTCATTAGAGAGATTGGTCTATAGTTTTCTTTCTCTGTTTTTGACCTGCCTGGTTTTGGAATCAGTACCATGTTTGTGTCATAAAAGGAGTTTGGTAGAACTCCCTCTTTGCTTATTATGTCAAATAGTTTGTATAGCATTGGGATTAACTGTTCTCTGAATGTTTGATAGAATTCACTGGTGAATCCGTCAAGCCCTGGGGATTTTTTCTTAGGAAGTTCTTTGATGGCTTGTTGGATTTCATTTTCTCATATGGGATTATTTAAGAATTCTATTTCTTCTTCTGTTAGTCTAGGCAGTTTGTATTTTTGTATATATTCATCCATATCACCTAAATTGGTGTATTTATTGCCATATAATTGGGAAAGTAATTTTTAATGATTGCCTTAATTTCCTCTTCATTGGAGGTGATGTCCCCCTTTTCATCTTTGATGCTGTTAATTTGCTTTTCTTCCTTCCTTTTTTTAATGAGAATGACCAGTACTTTGTCTATTTTGTTTTTTTTTTCAAAGTACCAGCTTCTTGTCTTATTTATTAAATCAATAGTTCTATCACTTTCGATTTTATTAATTTCTCCCTTAATTTTTAGGATTTCTAGTTTGGTTTTCTGCTGGGGAGTTTTAATTTGATAGCTTTTGAGTTTTTTATTTACATTTCCACTTGATTGATCTCTGCTCTCCCTAGTTTGCTAATAGATGCCCTCAGGGATATGAATTTGCCTCTGATTACCACTTTGGCTGCATCCCAAAATGTTTGAATGTCTCACCATTGTCATTTTCCTTGATGAAATTATTAATTGTTTCTATGATTTCTTCTCTAAACAATTTTGGAGTATCATATTGTTTAATTTACAATTAGGTTTTGACTTGGTTTTCCATGTACCATTACTGATCATTATTTTTATTGCCTTGTGATTTGAAAAGGCTGCATTTATTATTTCTGCTTTTCTGCATTTGAGTGCCATGTTTCTGTGACCTAATGTATGGTCAATCTTTGTGAATGCTCCATGTGGTACTGAGAAGAAAGTGTATTCCTTTTTATCCTTATTTATTTTTCTCCATATGTCTATTAATTCTAATTTTTTTTAGATTTCATTCACTTATTTTACCTCTTTCTTATTTATTTTTTGATTTGATTTATCTAAATTTGATAATGGTTGGTTTAATTCTCCCACTAATATGGTTTTACTGTCTATTTCTTCCTTCAGTTCTCCTAGTTTCTCCATTAGAAACTTGGGTGCTATATTATTTGGTGCATACATGTTGATTAGTGATATTTCCTCATTGTCTAAAGTCCCTTTTAACAAAATATAATTACCTTACCTATCCCTTTTGATCAGGTCTATTTTTGCTTTGGCTTTATCAGATATCATGATTACCACTCCTGCCTTCTTTCTGTCAGTTGAGGCCCAGAAGGTCTTACTCCATCCTTTAATTCTGACCTTGTGGGTGTCTACCGGCCTCCTGCGTGTTTCTTGAAGACAACATATGGTAGGGTTTTGGATTTTAATCCATTTTGCTATTCATCTACAATTTATGGGTGAGTTCATCCCTTTCACGTTCAAAGTTATGACTGTCACTTGTGGACTCCCTGGCATTTTGATATCCTTCCCTAATTCTAAACTTTCTTCTTCAGCTCTACCTTTTAGTCCAGTGATTTACATTAAAACAGTCCCCCTTGTTCCCTCCCTTGATATGTTTCCCTTTCTAGTCCCTCCCTTTTTGTTCCCTCCCCCTCCCCCCTCTTCTTCCCTCCTTTTTTGTGTTCCCTCCCTCCTTCCCCCTTCGTTTTCCCTTCTCCCTTCCCTTGTTAGTTAAGATAGAATTCAAGATCCCAATGCATCTGGATGTTCTTCCCTCTCAGAGTTGATTTCCCTGAGAGTAAGGTTTAAGTAAAAACTCCCTTCCTCTCCTTCTTATAGGAGTTTTCTTCCCCTCCCCTTCCCATGTGAATCTTTGTGTGAGAAAGATTATTCTATTTGGTCTTTCTTTACCCCCTATTTATACATTACATTTTCCCCACATATTAGTATACATAGATTGATATAAATGTAGTTCTTATAGAAGAGAGTTTGAGTAAAAGAAGAAGATAACATTTTTCCCCTTTCCTTAATATTTACCTTTTCAGGTATTCCTTGCTCTTTGATTTTCGATATCAAACTTTCCACAGAGCTCTGGTCTTTTCTTTGCAAAAAGTTGGAGGTCTTCTATTTTGTTGAATGCCCATACTTTCCCTTGGAAGTATATAGTCAGTTTTGCTGGGTAGCTGATTCTTGGTTGGAGACCCAGCTCTCTTGCCTTTCTGAAGATCATGTTCCATGCCTTACGATCATTCAGAGTGGAACTTGCAAGGTCTTGTGTGACCCTGATCGACATTCCTTTATATCTAAATTGTCTTTTTCTGGATTCTTGTAGTATTTTTTCTTTTGTTTGAAAGCTTTGGAATTTGGCAATTACATTCCTGGGAGTTGTCTTTTGGGGATTTAGTGTAGAGGGTGTTCTGTGAGCTCTGTCAGTGGCTGTATTGCCCCCTTGTTCTAGAATCTCTGGGCAATTTTCTTTGATTATATCTTGTATTACGATGTCGATTTTGCTTTTTATTTCTGGCTTTTCTGGAAGTCCAATTATTCTTAAATTATCTCTTCTTCCTCTATTTTCCAAGTTAGTCACCTTGTCAGTGAGATATTTTATGTTCTCTTCTAATTTCTTCCTCCTTTGGCTTTGCTTTATTAATTCTTGCTCGTTGTCTTTGAGTTGCCTGATTCTGACTTTTAAAGCCTGGTTTTCCTTTTCACTTTGGCCAAACTGGTTTTGTAGATGCGTGAATTTCTTTTGCATTATTTCCCACTTTTCCTCCCAGAAGGCTTCTATCTTTTTGATCCTTTCCGATTCGAATTCTTCATGGGTTTGTGGAGAGTTTCCATTTCCTTTGGAAGGTTTCAGAGCATTTGCTTGTGTTTCCTCTTCTATCTCCTCTGTATTTTGTATTTTTGCTCCATAAAAAAATGTGTCCAAGGTCACCCCCTTCGTCTTGTTTTTCTTGGAATTTTGGGGCTTTTGTGCTTCTGTGGAGTTTGCCATCTCTATGTGAGTGGGGAGGACTAGCTTTTCTTATCTCTGTCTGGTGTTCAGAGGTTTTAGCCCTAGGCAAATTGTCCTTTCTATGCAGTTGTTGTTCTGTCTTCCCGGGGAACCCAGGAATTGCTGGTGTTTCCGTGTTACTGCCCTCCTCGTTTCCCTCCTGATGCTTCTCCGTTGCCTTACTTCACGATCTGAGACTGGCTTGGCACTCTCTGTGAGGTGTTTCACTGCCTTTGCTGGGCAGCCGAGGCTGCACTCTGAGGGGGAGGAGCTGTGGCTTCCTGGAGCTCTGAGGGCTTCTGATAAGATTAGCTTTCACTGGGTTGAACTGAGAATGCCTTGAGGCAGGGACCTTCCTTGAGACTCAGATGGAGGCATCCAGCCAGGGGTTTACAGACTCCCCCCATCTCTCTGTTTCCCTGCTGTCTGTGTTGGGTGCCCCCTCATCTGAGTCAGGTTGTTTTCAGGAAGCAGCCTTCAAAATAGCCGGCCCTGAGGCTCTGAGGTTCCCTCTGCTTCCTTGGACTCAGCGCTCTGGGTTGGGGGGGGTGGGTCCTGGGAACTTCCTTCTGCCTACCCCTTAGGTCCAAATGATCTTGGGTTCTGGCTTTTGGGGGGGGCGTACCTTTTGATCCAGGTCCAGGAGGAGGATTCCCTGGGTCTATGCTGTTGATCGTTTTGAATTTCGGTGCCCTAGGAGCATATAGTTTGAGTTCGGTAGGGAAGGGTTTCCGGAGGTCTGAACTTTAGCTTTCTCTAAGCCACGATCTTGACCAGAAGTCCCCAATTTCCTTTTTTTTTGAGGTTGAATCATCCTATCTTGTTCAAGCTACAAGTGAGGTGGTTACTCATGACCTGATTTCATCATCACAGAATTTTTTATTTATTTATTTTTTTTTTAGATTGAACTTCAAGATTTTTTTTGAACATTATTTTTTGAACATTATTTTATTTGGTCATTTCCAAACATTATTCATTGGAAACAAAGATCATTTTCTTTTCCTCCCTCCCCTCCCACCAGCTCTCCTATAGCCGACGTGCAATTCCACAAATTCTTGATTCGAACCCATTTCCCTGTTGTTGGTATTTGAATTAGAGTGTTCATTTATAGTCTCTCCTCAGTCATATCCCCTCAACTCCTGTAGTCAAGCAGTTGCTTTTCCTCTCTGTTTTTACTCCCACAGTTTGTCCTCTGCTTGTGTATAGTGTTTTTTCTCCTAGATACCTGCAGATTGTTCAGGGACATTGCATTGACACTAATGAGGAAGTCCATTACCTTTGACTGACCAGAGTGTATCAGTCTCTGTGTACAATGATTTCCAGGTTCTGCTCCTTTCATTCTGCATCACTTCCTGGATGTTGTTCCAGTCTCCATAGAATCACCCCACTTTATTATTCCTTTTAGCACAATAGTATTCCATCACCAATATATACCACAATTTGTTCAGCCATCCTCCAATTGAAGGACATCCCCTCATTTTCCAATTTTTGCCACCATAAAGAGCCCAGGTATGAATACCTGTCTTGCTGAGGTCATTTATGCCAAGTCTTCCACTGATCCTCCTTTCTCTGTGTCTTAGCCAGTACCAAATTGTTTTGATGACCACAGCTTTATAGTATAGTTTGAGATCTGGGACTGCAAGTCCTCCTTCCTTTGCATTTTTTTCATTATTTCCTTGGATATCCTTGATCTTTTGTTCTTCCAAATCAACTTAGTTATGTTTTTTTTCCTAATTCAGTAAAGAATTTTTTTGGTAGGTCAATGGGTATGGCATTAAATAAGTAAATTAATTTGGGTAGTATTGTCATTTTTATGATGATTGTCATAAAAATGGGACATTAGTTTGTCCAACCCATGAGCAATCACTGTTTTTCCAATTGTTTAGATGTAGTTTTAACTGTGTGGGGAATGTTTTGTAGTTGTGTTCATATAGTTTCTTTGTTTGTCTCGGCAGATAGATTCCTAAGTATTTTATATTGTCTAGGGTGATTTTAAATTGTATTTCACTTTCTAATTCTTGCTGCTGAAATAGGTTAGAGATATATAAAAATGCTAATGACTTATGTAGGTTTATTTTGTATCCTGCAACTTTGCTAAAGATATTGATTATTTCGAGTAACTTTTTGCTTGATTTTCTAGGATTCCTTAATTAAACCATCATATCATCTACAAAGAATGATAGCTTGGTCTCCTCATTGCCAATTTTAATACCTTCAATTTCTTTTTCTTCTCTAATTGCTACTGCTATTGTTTCTAATACAATGTTATATAATAGAGGTGATAATGGGCATCCTTGTTTCACTCCTGGTATTATTGGGAAGGCTTCTAGTTTATTCCCATTGCCAATGATGTTTGCTGATTGTTTTAGATATATACTGTTTATTATTTTTAGCAAAGGCCTTTCTATTCCTATACTTTCTAGTATTTTCAATAGGAAAGTGTGTTATATTTTATCAAAGGCTTTTTCTACATCTATTGAGATAATCATGTGATTTTTTGTCAGTTTGCTTGTTAATATGGTCAACTATGTGGATGGTTTTCCTAATATTGAAACATCCTTGCATTCCTGGTATGAATCTTGCCTGGTCATAGTGGAAGACCTTTGAGATGACTTGCTGGAGTCTTTTTGCTAGTATCTTATTTAAAATTTTTGCATCTATATTCATTAGAGAGATTGGTCTGTAGTTTTCTTTCTTTGTTTTTGAACTGCCTGGCTTTGGGATGAGTACCATATTTGTGTCATAAAATGAATTTGGTAGAACTCCTTCTTGGCTTATTCTGCCAAATAGATTGTTTAATATTGGGATTAGTTGTTCTTTGAATGCTTGTTAGAATTCATTTGTGAATGCATCTGGCCCTGGGAATTTTTTCTTAGGGAGTTCTTTGATGGATTGTTCAATTTCTTTTGCTGATATGGGGTTGTTTGGGTAATTTATTTTTTCATCTTTTAGTCTAGGCAATTTATATTTTTTAAGTATTCATCCATATCACCTAGATTGCCATATTTGTTGCCATATAATTGGGCAGAGTAGTTTTTAATGGTTTCCTTAATTTCCTCTTCATTAGAGGTGAGGTCTCCTTTTTCATCTTGGATACTGTCAATTTGGTTTATTTCTTTCCCTTTTTTTTAATTAGACTGACTAGTACTTTGTCTATTTTATTTATTTTTTCAAAGTACTAGCTTCTAGTCTTATTTGTTAGATCAATACTTCTTTGACTTTCAATTTTATTAATTTCTTCTTTGAGTTTTAGAATCTCTAATTTAGTCTTCATCTGAGTATGTTTAATTTGTTTGCTTTCTAGTTTTTTAATTTGCATGCCCAATTCATTGATCTCTGCCCTTCTTAATTTGTTAATATATGAACTCAAGGATATAAATTTCCCCCTGAGTACTGCTTTGGCTGCATCCCATAGGTTTTGAAAGGATGTCTCATCATTGTCATTTTCTTCAATGAAGTTATTAATTGTTTCTACGATTTGTTCTTTCACTAACTGGTTTTGGAGAATTGTATTGTTTAATTTCTAATTAATTTTTGATTAACTCTACATCTTCACTTACTAATTATTATTTTGATTGCATTGTGATGTGAGAAATTGCATTTATTATTTCTGCTCTTTTTCACCTGTTTGCAATGTTTTTATGCCCTAATACATGGTCAATTTTTGTGAATGTACCATGTGCTGCAGGAAAGAAGGTATATTCCTTTTTGTCCCTATTTATTTTTCTCCACATGTCTACTAACTCTAATTTTTCTAAGATTTCATTCACTTCTCTTACCTCTTTCTCATTTATTTTTTGGTTTAATTTATCTAGATTGTGTAAAGAAAGGTTCAGGTATCCCACTAGTATAGTTTTTCCATCTATTTTGTCTTTGAACTCCTCTAGTTTCTCCTTTATAAATTTGGATGCTATGCCATTTGGTCCATACATGTTGAGTACAGATATTTCCTCATTGTCTATACTGCCTTTTATCAGGATGTAATTACCTTCCCTATCTCTTTTAACTAGATTTATTTTTACTTTGGCTGTGTCAGATATCATGATTGTGACTCCTGCCTTCTTTTTATCTGTTGATTCTCAATAGATTTGGCTCCACTCTCTTACTTTCACCCTATGGGTATCTACCTTCCTCATGTGTGTTTCTTGTAGACAGCATATGGTAGGGTTTTGGATTCCAATCCACTCTGCTATTCACTTGCATTTTATGGGTGAGTTCATTCCATTCACATTCAGAGTTATGATTACTAGCTGTGTATTACCCAGAATTTTAATTTCTACTCTTGTTCCTTCCTTTTCTTCTTTCACTATTTTCTTCTACACCAATGTTTACTTTTAATCAGTCCCCCTACTCCCCCCCCTTATTTTACTTCCCTTTCTATCCCCCTCCCTTCTTATTCCCCCTTATTTTCCTTGTAGTCTTTCTAAAATTAACCCCCACCCCCTCCCTCCCTTGTACTGCTTCCCTCCCCACCAGACCATTTGTTCCCCTTCTACTCCCCTATACGGTTCAAATCTATTTTCTGCCTGCAATGGATTGGATTGTTTTTCCTTCTTTGAGTCAATTTCAAAGCATGTAAAAGTTGAATATTTCCTGTCTCCGACCTCTTTACCCTTCCAGTGTATTGATGTTCTCCCCCCTCCCACCATGAGCTTCTTTGTGACATATAAATTTACCCCCATTTGTTTCTTTTCTCATTTCTTTTAATATTAACCTATTTTAATATCTAGTTATATATTTGTATATATATGTATACTTATATGTATGTATTTATGCATGCATATATCTATATACCTATTTATGTCTTGTCCTTTCATCTCATACAGTTTGTCATTGTTCCCTCTAAGTGTACTTCTTTTTGATGCCCAGATAATAACAACAATTTTTAAGAGTTACCCATCACCTCTTTTCTTATAGGGATACATATTATTTTAACTTATTGAGTCTCTTAAAAACTTTTTTTTGTTTTGTTTTGTTTTTCTTTTTTCCCTCTTTTTAAAATTACCTTTTGATGATTCTCTTCAGTTCTGTGCTTGGACATCAATTTTTTTGTTCAGGTCTGGTCTTTTCTTTATGAATTTTTGAAATTCTTCTATTTTGTTGAATGACCATAGTTTCCCCTGTAAGAATATAGTCAGTTTTACTGGGTAGTTGATTCTTGCTGAGTAGAACTAGTTCCCTTGCTTTATGGAATATTGTATTCCATGCCTTTCAGTTTTTCATGTGGTTGCAGCCAGATCCTGCATTATCCTCACTGTGCTTCCATGGTATCTGAATGACTTCTTCTTGGCAGCTTGTAATATCTTTTCTTTGGTCTGATAGTTCTTGAATTTGGCTATAACATTCCTGGGTGTTGTCAGTTAGGGATTAAATACAGGAGGTAATCTGTGGATTCTGTCAATCTCCACTTTTCCTTCTTGTTCTTGGATATTGGGGCAGTTGTCTTGAATAGTTTCCTGTATTATGATGTTCAGGCTTTTTCTTTTGTCATGGTCTTCTGGTAGACCAATGATTTTTAAATTGTCTCTCCTTTAACGAATTTATAACTTCTCTGTTTTTTTAATGAGATGCTTCATATTTTCCTCAATTTTTTCATTCTTTTGGTTTTGTTTTATAGTGTCCTGTTGCCTTGTGAGGTCACTTAATTCTAGTTGTAGTATTCTGGTTCTTAAAGACTGGATTTCATCCTTGGCTTTTTGGTCATCCTTGTCATTTTGGTCTGATTTTCTTTGGTGGTCATCTTTCATCCTCTTTACCTCGTCTTTCATCTCCTTTTTCTCATCTTTCCTCTTCTTCACCTCATCTTTCATCTTCTTTGCCTCATCTTTCATCTCCTTTGCCTCATTTTCCAGCTGGTTGATTTTGGCTTTCCAGACACTATTTTCTGTTTCCAGATGATTTATCTTAGTTTTCAAGTTCTTTTCCCAATTGTCTTCAGCCTCTCTTAATTGTGTTTTGAATTGCATTTTGATTTCTTCAAAAGCCTGTTTCCAATTCCCTGGGATTTCTGATTTTTTCCTTTGCTGATCCCTCCCCCTCTATTTTGTTCACTCTTTGTTCATTACCTGTGCAGAAACTGTCTACTATAATTTCTTTCTTCTTTTTCTGTTGTTTGCTTGAGTTTACCCCTTCTTTGCTCCCCGTATGTGTCTATGGTCTTGCTCCTCTCATTTTTTTTTTGTTTTGGGCCTGTCAGTCTCCCCTCTTGGAGCTTTGTCAGATCTTTTGGTACAGTCTCTAGGGGAGGATTGTTAGCTTTCCTGTCCTCTAGAGGCTTTTGATCTGATTAAGTTCAACTGAGTTGGGCTGTATGTGCTCTGAGGCCAAAGACTCCTGGAAGGCTGGTGCCGCCCCGGCTCTCTCCAGTTCTCTCCAGCTGCTTCTCCACTGTCTGCAAGGTTCCCCAGTGTCTTTACCCGCCCCAAGGTTCCTGTCTTTGCAGGAGGCCCTGAATTCTATGGGGGGAGGTTTCCTGGCCTCCCTGGGCTCTGAGGAGTCCTGATGGGATTGGGTTTAACTGGGTTGGTCTGGATGTGCCCTGAGGCAAAAACCTCTGGTGAGACTGGAGCCAGATGAAACAACCCAGCCACGGGGCCCTGATCTCTCCCTGGCTTCCTCCCCACTGCCCGTGCTGGATGTCTGAGCCCAGCACCCCACTGCTCACAAGGTAGAGCCTCCAAACCAGCACCTTTGCCTGCCCAGAAGTTCCTGCTGCTGCTGGGGGCTCAGTGCTCTGGGTTTGGGGGAGGAGTCCTAGGACCTTCCTTCTGCCTTCCCCTTAGACCCTAGTGTTCTCAGATTCTGGCTTTTGGGGGGCATACCTTTTGATTTGAGTCCAGAAGGAGTGTTCCTCAGCTCTGTCCTGTTGTTAAGTTTGAATTTCAGTCCCCTAGGAGGATTCTGTTTGTGATCAGTAAGGAAGGGTTTTCAGAGGTCTGAACTTTTGCTGCTTCTAAGCCAACATCTTGAATCTCCCCCCCCCCCAATCTTTTAGCTATTCCATTTATGACCTAAGTTGGTTCATCTTTTCTAAGAACCTAATAGTTCCTTACTCCTGTGTGGTTCCTATACTAGTGCCTGGCTAAGCATGGGCAGCCAATGAGCTTAGACCTTCCATAGCTCAGAACTCCTAAATCTTTCCAAGGAGCAGGGTTTATAGGTCTATGACACCACATTCAACCATATATAGTGTTTGCCATGGGTTTATTTTATTCAATATTCCACAGTAAATTTGGCTGATCTTCACATAATATTTCCAAGTGCTTAATAATCACTTTGGGGCCTTTCTCTAAATTGGACATGTAGAAAAGGAACACATTTGTCAAGATAAAATAGAAATATATAAGATTGGGCCAATAATACTTCTATAGAATCAATCAGTCAACAAACATTTATTAAGTGGCTGTATAGAAAAGTTGAAAATATCATGATTTTTCTATGGGCTCTTTGAAACCATAGGTTAAACCAATGCAGAGGTTGGTTTAACCTGTTTGTGTGTGTGTGTGTGTGTGTGTGTGTGTGTGTGTGTGTGTGTTCTTTTACAGTGGCTTTACCTATGGCTTCAAGTGGCCCATAAGTAATTAACATATCTTTATCTGTATTTAAAACACTGGCTTTTTTTTTTACTGCTTTTTGTTTTGGGAAGATGCCCAAAACTGTTGGTAGTTATCTTTTTCTTCTTAACTTGTTGCCCAGAGTTCATCCTCTCTTTGCCTTTTTTCCTATTTGTTTCTGAGGCTATGAAGCTCAGAAATTATTTTGCTTTTTCCTGTCTAGGAAGGAGCTCCGATATACTCCAGAGATAATGATCACTCACTAACTTAGGAAAGACATTAGATTTCCATATTGTCTTCCCAGAGGTGCTTTCACTGAAAGTTGCAGCCTCTATTTCTGTCCAATAGTTTCTCCAGCATTGTGTGTCTTTTCTCTCTTGTCATGAACCTTTTCAAATCCCTTCTGTGTATGTGTTTTTTAATGCTCAATTGGGGAGTGTGGGTTTTACCCTTAGGAATTGGTAAAGCTAAGCTTCTAATGTAAAGTTGTTCTCTAATGGAGCTAATTCCCAAATTGATGAACAACTGCATACTTGTCTGCCAGTTAAATTTGCCATATATGACTAATGCCTACTTTAATTCTACTTTTTAAAGTTTCATTTTGTTTTGTTTTGTTTTTGAATTTGCCTGTGATTTCATTATTTAGGGTGTTCCTGGTGAGGAATTTTCTCTGCTAGTATAGATAGATACTTGCAATGCCCTCATAGTATTACAGTAGAATACAAACCTAGGTGTTTCTGACTTTGTCAGTGTTCTGCATATTGTATCATGTGTTTCATATATGACACTTGTTTTGGTGGACTTAGGTTCAAATTCTGCCTTATATGATTATAAGCCCTCTGGCATGAGGCAGGTCATCTTAGTTTTCTGGGCCTTATGGGAGTTTCCTCATCCTAAAATCAGTTTGGACTAAGTGGCTTTTCAATTCTACATCTACGATCTTTTGATCTTCCCTAATATTCACAATTCTTAGAGCAATCAATGAATCAAAGCATGAGCTCACATGTTTGTGAATATAATGATTTTAATTCAGTATGTTTAATAAACATAACCTCAAAATTTCAAAGAAAGATTCACAAGAGGCTGAACTGTTATTATCTACCAAGGAATGTGATTGCCAAAGTACTGAAAAAGTTGAAGTTCATGAGATTCTTGGAATATGTTTCAAAAAAAGGCATGCCCAGGAGATAATTCACAATAACAACTCCTTCAGAGTAGGGATTTAGTTACTGAAAATTTTATCTGATCTCATTATCTAATTGTCTCACTTATAATGTAATTACATATGTTGTCCAGAGGGAAGTGTTATAATGAAGCTTCAGTGAGGTTAACCTTTACTGGGGAGGGAGAAAGTGTATAGGGAAAAAATAATTGAATTCAATGTACTAGAGTTACTACAATAACTTTATGTTGTAGTTGATGTTCATAGTCTGATTTAGGACTTTAGGACAGGGTTTCAAGGTACCAAGAACAAGTAATTCTTGTCTCATGAATTTCCTGCCATGGTTTGTGATTCAAATGTAGAATTGCATGGGTCTGCTCAAAGATTTCAGGCTCCAAGATTAACCACTGATTAGGAATTCAAACTGTGTTTTGAAGTTTACCTCATTGCTTATTATACTTGCTCACAAACAAAAACAACATTAGAAACATGATGAATTTTGTAATGTCTCCAGCAGTTGCTGCTAAACTCTAGTACCTTTAGTCTTAAGGGCAGAATGCCATATTTCTTCTCCTTTTTCACAAGTGCTAAGGCTTTTTTGAAATAAATTTTTATATATTCTAATGAAAGAAAAACCTGGCCTTGTGACATCTTCCTGGGAATTTATTTATTATATGAATATTCCCAATAACCCATCAGCTAAAGAGTTTCCAATAGAGCAAAATTGTATATTTCTATTTGAATATGATTAGTCTATATAGTCTATCTTCTCAAAGAATTCATTGGGAGATATCTGGAATAGTAATAATCATAATTTTCATTTCAATCAATCAATTACAGCATTTCAATTTTCAAAGCACATTCATATATTTTAATCTAATTTGATACCTATGATATAGTCATGTAAAATATTATTACTCTCATTTTATTGATAAGAGAACATAGTGCATGATTGGACTCTAAAAAACCTGGATTCAAATTTGCCACTTACTACCTGTATGAACTTTGGTAAATAGTTTATCCTCTTTTAGCCTACATTTATTCACCTGTAAAATAAGGAAGTTGTACTCGCTGACCCTCTGCCTCTTTCTGTTTTTTAAATATATGTAGGATAGAGAAATAAGTCTCTGAAGGAGTCACTCTCAATGATAGAATTCCATTTACTGTGGCATCTGTGTTTGTGCTGGCTGCTTCTCAGAACCATCAATGTACCCATTTAGGTCACTGACAGTTCTTTGTATTGTAAAACTATTTCCATCCCTGAAGACTATGATTTGAAATAGCAAACATTATAGAGAGAAGAAACTAGGGAAATGGATAGAAACAGTGCAGTGTAATAGAAGTACTAGATTTAGAATGCTTAAATTTGAATTAAATACTCTCAATTTTTTATCTATATAACTATAAGCAAGTCACTTCTTCTTTCAAGGTCTCAGTTTCCTCATCTGTAAAAGGATGGGGTAAAACTAGAAGATTTGTTTCTTTTCTGAACTCATTTCTCTAGCCTCCATTCATTGCTCCTAGTTTTGCCCATTGATGGGTCAAAAATAAGAAACTCAATTAGTCTTTCACATGATAACTCTTCAAACATAAATGAAGATAATCATTACATAATGACCCTCCCCCTAACTCTCTTTTCTGTAGGCTAAACTCCCCCAGTTCATTCAATTGATTCTTATATGAAGTGGACACAATACCTCAGATGAGATTAGACCAGAGCTATGTAACCAAGATTATTGCCTCTATAGTGCTGAACTTTCCTCATCTTTTAATGCAGCTTTAGTTGCCACTAGGTTATTGTGACAACTATATTACAGTGTTGACTTATCCTGAGCATCCAGTACAATAAAAGACATGGTTTTCAGACAAACTCAAAACCAATCATGCCTTTCATATCTAATCCTGGTGAGGTTAAAATTTGAGGCCAAGTAGAAGACTTTAACTATCAAATTTTATTATTCTAGCCTGTTTAGATCCCTTTGCATCTGATTTCCCTTATGTATTATGTTAGCTACATATCTATGGTCATTATTTCATATGGGTGTATAATAGCCTTGCCATCTATGCCTTTATCCAAATCACTTGTAAAGATGATAAATAGCTGATAGTCAAGAACAAATTCCTGTAGCATGTCTCTAGAAATCTTCTTCAAGGTAGACATCAATACATCAATGACTGTTTTGGAGTTTAGGTACTTGACCAATTCCAGAGATCTTCCTCATTGTGATCTCACCTACCCATATGTTGTTCTTTTGTGCAAATGAAAAACACAACAGATATAAAGTATTTTTTGGATTTTTTAGATTTATATATTCTCTATAACTAAATAAAATGAAATAATGAATATTGAAAATAGTAATTATGAAGAAGCAGTAGATCAATTACAGCTGAATCCACAAGAAAAGAAAACAAATGGCCCAATAATATAACAGCTTTATGAATTAACAGTGGGTGACACTAATTCATAACTTGCTCATTTATGATCTCTTCCCTATTAGCGTATATACTCCTTCAAACACAAGGAGAACAAACTGATCTGTAGACTAGTGTTTTGGGAACTAGTTATGGATTTCCACTGCTGTAGACACTGATGTTGAACCTTACATCTGTCTGTCATCCAGTTTCTTATTGCAACAAATAGCTGGCATCAGCTCTGTCCAGTTATGCAAGATGAAGGATAAAGTACATGGGGCAGTTTGGTTATCTGACTGTGGTAGTTTTTAGATTAGGAAAAACCAAGGAGCCAAAATTCTAACTTGAATGACCTCTCCTATCACTGCAAAAAAAAATAAGATATTGATTTGGACCAACTGAGAACTAAAGCAGATGTATCAAAATCTTAGCTCAAGGATCAAATGTGACTCACACAACTCCTGAGCGTTCCCCAAACCAGGGTAAAATGTAATTGGGAAATATTTAACCAAATAAATAAAAATACATATGTACATACTTATTTACAAACAGTACAGTACAAATAGTGTTAGTTTATGATTTTCTATGTCAATATGTGGCCATCAGGGATCTGTTTCTCTGAGCTTGATGCCACTGAAGTAAAGAACAGAAGGAGCAAGGATAAAGGGATCACAATCATTACAGCACTTAGCCTGAGGGAAAGAGAATTAGAATCCATATGAGATCAATCCTTTATTCCCAAAAGATATTTGTACTTGGGGTAGAGATTTGGGCAAGTGAAAAAATTATTTTTTAATGTGGAAAGTAACTAAGTCATTCTAGTGATTGCTTCCTGGGGATAAAATCTACAATCAAAGTAGAAAGAGTTACAAAATGAACAGCGGAAGAATAAAAAAAAAAGACCAAAAGCAACACAGATTTCAAGAGGAAGGAATTTAAATTCAAATTCATGAATATAAGAGATAAATGAACACACACTAATATTATAAGGAAAGACAATCAGAGTATACAAAAGATTGTAAACTTTAAATATTTCATGACAAAGAAAATTGTAATAACACTTAATGAAACACAAGACCCTGTGTATTATTAGGAACATATGAACCTGTATAGATTATATATATATATATATATATATATATATATATATATATATATATATATATATATATATATATAAAGCTGTTGCCAATTTTTCAAGAGAGAAATCCTACTTTCTTGATAGAAGATAGAAAGCATCAAATTGAAGAATTAATGGAAAGCACGTCAGGTGCAATTAGGGAAGACAATCTTGAATTTATGACCTCAAGCCTCCCCCAAAAAAGAGAAAATAGTTTTTGAATACATTGTAGCAATAAAAGATTATATTGAAGAAGAAAAGAAAAAGCAGTAATGTTAAAAGAATACATAAACTCTATGCCAAGAAAACCCATAATCTTTCAAATAGTTTGCAATGAAACAACCTAAATATCATAGATGCCCCAAAAGAAAATGGTAAGTCAAAAAAACCCTAATATATTAATGAAAGAATAAATATGAGAAATTTGGTTAGAAGTTCAGAATTTAGAAAATAGAACACAAATTAAAATAATTCACAGATTGCCTCCAGGAACAAAATAAACTCTAAGAGGGACAAGTGATTTAATGTAACAATTATACTACTATATAATAAAATCTGTAAGTGATAAGTAGGAAGACCTTCAAATATGAAGGAAGGACAACTTAATTAATTATGAAGCCCAAAATGACATACTTTGTAATTCTGAGCCTAGTCTTCAGTGAAATAATTTGAATACATAAAAATATGTGAAGTATCCCTTCTAAACAAAATAATAGATCGAGGCAGAGTGAAGATGGCATCATGGAAGTAGCAAAAGTTCAGATATCTGAATACCCTTCCTTACCAGTACAAACTAAATAGTCCTAGGGGACTGAAAATCAAACCTAACAACAAAACAGAGCAAAGGAACCCTCCTGCTGAACTCAATTCAAAAGGTACACCCCCCCGAAAAAGCCAGAATTCAACAACACTTGGGTTTAAGGCAAAGGCAGAAAGAAGGTCCTAGGACCCCTCCCACCCCCCAGCTCCCACCTAGAGCTCTAAGCCTCCAGCAACAGTGGGAACCTCTGGGCGGGCAAAGGAACTGGTCTGGTGGGTATACCTTGCAGGCAGGGATGTATCAGGCTCAGTGCATTGAACAAAGGCATTGGGGAAGGTGCTGGAGGGGGAGCACAGAGCAGGACAGCCTGGTCACAGCAGTGGAGACCCTCCATATTCCTCCAGCCTTCAAGGAGGTTTTGGTTTCAGAGCACATCCAGCCCTGAACTTAATCCCAACAAAAGCCTTCAGAGGTCAGGGAAGCCCAAGCTCCAACATCCCTCACTCACAGACTGCTGGACTTTAACCCAATCAAAAGCCTCCAGAGGACAGGGAAGCTCAAACTCCAACACACCTCCCCCACAGGCTACATGGAGAGATCTCCTGACATAGCTCCAAGAGGGGACCGACTGTCAGAAAACCCCAAAACCAAAAAAAATGAGAGGAGCAAGACCACAGACAAATATGGGTAGAAATGAAGGGCTAAATATGAGCAAAAAATAGAAAAAGGAAAAAAGAAATTACAATCGACAGCTTCTGTACAGGCAATGAACAAAGAGCAAATGAAACAGAGGAGGACAGATCATCAAACAATAAATCAGAAATCCCAGGGAATTGGAAACAGGCTTTTGAAGAAATCAAAATGCAATTCAAAACACAATTAAGAGAGGCTGAAGACAATTGGGAAATGAACTTAAAAACTAAGATAAGTCATCTGGAAACAGAAATAGTGTCTTAAAAGCCAAAATCAACCAGCTTGTAAAAAGAAGATGAAAGATGAGGCAAAGGAGATGAGAGATGAGGTAAAGAGAATGAAAGATGACCTCCAAAGAAAATCAGACCAGAAGGAGAAGGATGACCAAAAAGCCAGGAATAAAATCCAGTCTTTAAAAACCAGAACACTACAACTAGAATTAAGTGACCTCACAAGGCAGCAGGACACAATTAAATAAAACCAAAAGAATGAAAAAAATGAGGAAAATATGAAGCATCTCATTCATAAAACAGAAGATTTAGAAAATTGTTCAAGGAGAGCCAATTTATGAATCTTTGGTCTACCAGAAGATAAAAGAAAAAAGCTGGACAGAATACTACAGGAAATTATCCAAGAAGACTGCCCCAATATTCTAGAATAAGTGGGAAAAATGGAGATTGAAAGAATTCACAGATCACCTCCTGTACTTAATACCCAACTGACAACACCCAGGAATGTTATAACAAAATTCAAGAATTTTAGACCAAAGAAAAAATATTACAAACTGCCAAGAAGAAATTATTCAGATACCATGGAACCACAGTGATCTTGCTGCATCTACACTGAAGGACTGAAAGGCATGGAATACAATATTTCAGAAAGCAAGGGAACTAGGTCTATAACCAAGAATCAACTACCCAGAAAAACTGACTATATTCTTACAGGAGAAAGTATGGTCATTCAACAAAATAGAATAATTCCAAGAATTTGTAAAGAAAAGACCAGACCTGAACAGGAAACTTGATGCCCAAGCTCAGAACTCAAGAGAATCATCAAAAGGTAATTTAAAAAGAGGGAAAAAAGAAAAACAAAACAACAACAACAACAATAACAAAACACATTTTTAAGGGACTCAATGAGATAAAATTATATGTATCCCTATAAGGAAAGAGGTCATTGGTTACTCTTAAAAATTGTTATTATCACCTGGGCAACTAGAAGAATTACAATTAGAGTGAATAGTGACAAACTGTATAGGATGAAATGACAAGACATAAATACATATATATATATATATGTATGCATAAATGCATATACATGTATATATATATATATATATTTATATATACACATATGTATACTTATATAAACAACTAGAGCTAACAAAAGAGGTTAAAACTAAAAGAAATGGGAAAAGAAACAAAAGGGGGAAAATTTATATGTCACAAAGAAGCTTATGGCCAGAGGAGGGAGAACATCAATACACTGGAAGGGTAAAGAGGTTGGAGATAGGAAATACTCAACTCTTTTGTGCATTGAAATTGACCCAAAGAGGGAAGAACAATCCAATCCATTGGGGCAGAGAATAGATTTGCGCCCTACAGGGGAGTAGAAGTGTAACAAATGGACTGGTGGGGAGTAAAACAGTACAAGGGAGGGAAAGGGTGGGGGTAGTTTTCAAAAGACTGCAAAGAAAATAAGGGAGGGGGAAGAAGGGAGGTGGTAGAAAGGAAAGTAAAATAAGGGTGGGAACTAGGGGAACTGATTAAAAACAAACATTGGTGTAGAAGGAAATAGTGAAAGAAGAAAATTCAGGACTAGGAGTAGAAATCAAAGTGCTGGTAAATACACAGCTGGTAATCATAACTCTGAATGTGAATGGAATGAACTCACCCATAAAATGCAAGCGAATAGCAGAGTGGATTAGAATCCAAAACCCTACCATATGCTGTCTACAAGAAATACACATGAAGAAGGTAGATACGCATAGAGTGAAAGTAGGAGAATGGAGCCAAATTAAAACAAAACCAAAAGATTATAACAGAAAACCAGGCCTTAAGGACCACAATTGTGCAACTGGAAACCAATGATCTTTCAAAACAGCAAAAATTAATAAAGCAAAGTCAAAAGGCTGATAAAATAGAAGAAAACATAAAATATCTCACTGACAAGGAGACAAATCAGGAAAACAGATTATGATGAGACATTTTGAGAATCATTGGTCTACCAGAAAAGCCAGAAATGAACAGAAATCTTGACATTATACTTCAAGAAATCATCCAAGAAAACTGCCCTGATGTTCTTGAAAAAGGGGTCAAAATGACATTGAAAGAGTTCATAGAACAACCTTTACAGTAAATCCTCAAAAGACAATTCCCAGGAATGTAATTGCCAAATTCCAGAGCTTTCAAGCTAAGGAGAAAAGTTCAAGAAGCCAATAAGAGACTACTCAGATACCAAGGAGCACCAATCAGTATCACATAAGACCTGGAAGCTTGCTCACTAAAGGATCACCAGACCTGGAACATGATATTCAGAAAGGCAAGAGAATTGGGTCTTCAAATAAGAATCACCTATCCATCAAAACTGACTATATACTTCCAAGAGGAAGTATGAACATTCAATAAAATATAAGATTTCCAAGTATTTATAAAGAACAAACCAGAACAAAGTGGAAAATTTGATATCCAAACACAAAGATCAAGAGAAACATGAAAAAGTAAATAAGAAAGAGAGGGAAAAGGGGGGAAATGTTTTATTTTTATTCAAGCTCTCTTCTATAAGTGCTACAATTAGATCAAATTATGCATATATATTAATATATGAGGGAAATGTTATTTGTAACTCTCAAAAATTGTATTCATCATTGTAATAATTAGAAGAATCACTCACAGGAAGAGATTGGGGCATTAAGGGCTATAAGATGATATGCAAAAAAAAAAGAAAAATGGTGAGGGGGGGAATCAAAGATGGTTTAAAAAGATATAGCAAAAGAAGAAAGGACAGAACTAGGAGAGGATATCAAAATGCTAGGTAATTCACCTGTGACAATCATAACTTTGAACGTGAATGGGATGAACTCACCCCTAAAACATAAACAAATAGGAGAGTGAATTAGAATCCAAAATCCTACCATATTTTGTCTACAAGAAACACACTTGAGGCGGGTAGATACTCACAAGGTTCGAATTACAGGTTAAAGCAAGACCTATTGGGCCTCAACTGATAGAAAGATAGCAGGAGTTTCCAATCATTATATCTGACAAAGCCAAAGTAAAAGTAAATCTGATTAAAAGGGAGGGAAGGTAAATACATCCTAAAGGGAGCATAGCCAATGAGGAAATATCACTAATCAATATGTATATACCAAATGCTATAGCATCCAAATTTCTAAAGGAGAAACTAGTGGAATTGAAGGAGAAAATAGATGGTAAAAATATACAATTGGGAGACCTGAACCTACCACTATCAAATCTAGATAAATCAAACAAAAGAATAAAAAAAAGAAAGAGGTAAAAGAGGTGAATGAAATCTTAGAAAAATTAGAGTTATTAGATATATGGAGAAAAATAAATAGGGACAAAAAGGAAAACACATTCTTTCATTAGGACATGGTACATTTACAAAGATTGATCATGTACTAGGTCTTAAAAACATGGCAAAAATGCAGAAAAGCATAAATAATAAATGCAAACCTTCCAGATCATAATGCAATAAAAATAATGATCAGTAAGGGTATATAGAGAGCCAAATAAAAAATTAATTGGAAATTGAATTATACGACTTTCCAAAATCGTTTAGAGAACAAATCAGAGAAACAATTAATAATGTCATTGAAGAAAATGACAATGATGAGACAGCCTTTCAAAATCTATGGGATGCAGCCAAAGCAGTACTCAGGGGAAAATTTATATCCTTGTGTCCACATCTTAACAAATTAGGGAGGGCAGAGATCAATGAATTTGACATGCAAATCAAAAAACCTGAAAGTGAACAAATTAAAAATCCCCAGAAGAAAACCAAATTAGTGATCCTAAAAATTAAGGGGGAAATTAATAAAATCGATTGTGATAGAACTATTGAACTAATAAATAAGTCTAGAAGCTGGTTTTTTGAAAAAACAAACAAAATAGATGAAGTACTGGTCAATCTAATTTAAAAAAGGAAAGAAGAAAACCAAATTAATAGTATTGTAGGTGAAAAGGGGGACCTCAGCTCCAATGAAGAGGAAATTAAGGCAATCATTAAAAATATTTTTCCCAATAATATGAATATAAATATACCAATCTAGGTGATATGGATGAATATTTACAAAAATATACATTGCCTATATTAATAGAAGTAATAGAATTCTCAAATAATCCAATATCAGAAAAAAGAAATCGAACAGGCCATCAAAGAACTCCTCCAAGAAAAAATCCCCAGGGCCTGTTGGTTCACAAGATAATCCTATCAAACTTTGAAAGAACAGCTAATTCCAATAGTATACAAAATATTTGACATAATAAGCAAAGGAGTTCTACAAAATTCCTTTTATGACATAAATATGGAACTGATTCCAAAGATAGGCAGGTTAAAAACAGAGAAAGAATACTATAGACCAATCGCATTAATGATCATAGATGCAAAAATCCTAAACAGGATACTAGCAAAAAATCTTCAGCAAGTGATCAGGTGGGTAACTCACTATGATCAGGTAGAATTTATTACAGGAATTCAATGATGGTTCAATATAAGAAAAACTATCCACATAATTGACCATAACAACAAGCAAACCAACAAAAACCACATGATTATCTCAATAGACTCAGAAAAAGCCTTTGATAAAATACAACACCCATTCCTATTGAAAACACTAGAAAGCAAAGGAATAGAAGGTTCTTTCCTAAAAATAATAAACTGTATATATCTAAAACCATCTGCCAACATCATCTGCAATGGGTATAAACTGGATGCATTATCAATAAGATCAGGAGTGAAACAAGGATGCCCATTATCACCTCTATTATTTAACATAGTACTAGAAACACTAGCAGTAGCAATTAGAGAAGAAGAAGTTGAAGATATTAAAATTGGCAATGAGGAGACCAAGCTATCACTCTTTGCAGATGATATGATGGTTTACTTAAAGAATCCTAGAGAATCAACAAAAAAGCTAGTCAAAATAATCAACAACTTTAGCAAAATTGCAGGATACATAATAAAGCCACTTAAGTCATCAGCATTTCTACATATCTTCAACAAATCTCAGCAGTAGGAATTAGAAAGAGAAATCCCATTCAAAATCACCTTAGACAATATAAAACACTTAGGAATCTATCTGCCAAGACAAACACAGGAACAATATAAACACAACTACAAAACACTTTTCACACAACTAAAACTAGATCTGAGCAATTGCAAAAACATTAACTGCTCATGGGTAGGGCAAGCTAACATAATAAAAATGACCATTCTATCCAAACTTATCTATTTATTTAGTGCCATATCCATCAAAGTTCCAAAAAAATTTTTTTTACTTAATTAGAAAAAAACCATAACAAGTTCATTTGGCAGAACAAAAGATCAAGGATATCCAGGGAAATAATAAAAAAATGCACAGGAAGGTGGCCTTGCAGTCCCAGATCTCAAACTATACTATAAAGCAGTGGTCATCAAAACAATTTAGTACTGGCTAAGAGATAGAAAGGAGGATCAGTGGAATAGACTTGGGATAAGTGACCTCAGCAAGACAGTCTATGACAAACCCAAAGATCCCATATTTTTGGACAAAAATCCACTATTCGACAAAAACTGTTGGGAAAATTGGAAGACAGTGTGGGAGAGATTAGGCTTGGACCAATACCTCACATCCTACACTAAGATAAACTCGGAATGGGTGAATGACTTGAACATAAAGAAGGAAACTATAAGTAAATTATGTGAACACAGAATAGTATACATATCAGACCTTTGGGAAGGAAAATATTTTTAAATGAAGCAAGACTTAGAAAGAGCCACAAAAGATAAAATAAATAATTTTTATTACATAAAATTTAAAAGTTTTTGTACAAACAAAACCAATGTAACCAAAATTAGAAGGGAAATAACAAACTGGGAAATATTCTTCATAACAAAAACCTCTGACAAAGGTCTAATTACTCAAATTTACAAAGAGCTAAATCAGTTGTACAAAAAAAATCATGCCATTCTCTAATTGATAAATGGGCAAGGGACATGAAGAGCCAATTCTCAGTCAAAGAAATCAAAACTATTAATACTAAAATGAAAAATTGTTCTAAATCTCTGATAATCAGAGAGATGCAAATCAAAACAATGCTAAGGTATCACTTCACACATGGCAGATTGGCTAACATGACAGCAAAGGAAAATAATGAATGTTGGAGGGGATGTGGCAAAGTCGGGACATTAATGCATTGCTGGTGGAGTTGTGAATTGATCCAACCATTCTGGTGGGCTATTTGTAACTATGCCTAAAGGGCACTAACAGACTTTCTGCCCTTTAATCCAGTCATAGCTCTGCTGGGTTTATACCCCAAAGAGATAATAAGGAAAAAGAATTGTACACGGATATTTATAGCTGTACCCTTTGTAGTGGCAAAAAATTGGAAAATGAAAAGATGCCCCTTAATTGGGGAATGGCTGAACATATTGTGGTATATGTTGGTGATGGAATAGTATTGTGCTCAAAGGAATAATAAATTGGAGGAATTCTATGGAAACTGGAACAACCTCCAGGAAGTGATGCAGAGTGAAAGGAGCAGAACCAGAAGAACACTGTAAACAGAAACTGATACACTGTGGCACAATGGAATGGAATGGATTTTTCCTTTAGTGGCAATGCAGTGTTCTTGAATAACTCAGAGGGATCTATGAGAAAGAACACTATCCACATTCAGAGGTAAACAATGGAAGTAGAAACAAAGAAGAAAAACAACTGCTTGATTACATGGGTTGATAGGATATGGTTGGGGATGTAGACTCTCAATGAATAATGCAAACACCAAGAACATGGAAATGGGTTCTGATCAAGAACACATGTAATTCCCAGTGGAATTGTGTGCCCGCTATCGGAGGGGTGTGGGGAAGGGAGGGAGGAATAGAATGATTTTTGTAACCAAGGAATAATGTTTGAAATTGACCAAATAAAAATGAAAAAATGAAAAAAAAAGATTAAGGCCAGTAGAGTTGAACTTGCAGAGCTGGATGTGCTCAGAGGAAAATCTCTGGATGGGGGGGGGGGGGTAGGGCAGCCAATTTGTAGAGTCTTGGCTCCATCTAGGCTGCCTGCTCTGTGCTTCTTCTCCAGCTTCTTTGTTCAATGCCTGTGTTCAACGCCCTGAGCCTGGCACGACTTTGCCCACAAGGTACTCCCTCCAGACTACCACCCTTGCTCACCCAGACTTTCCAGCCACTGCTGGAATCTCAGTACCTTATCTGGGTTTTTCTTCTTCCTTCCCTCTAAACCTGAGTGTTCTCAAATTCAGGCTTTGGGGGACCTTATCTTTTATTTTGAGTCCAGTAGGAGGGTTCCTTCACTCTGTCCTGTTGTTAGGTTTGGTTTTCAGTCCCCTAGGAACATTTGGTTTTTAATTGGTAAGGAAGGGTTTTCAGAAGTCTGAATTTTTGCTACCTCTGTGCTGCCATCTTGACACCGCCTCTCTTCTGCCTAATCCTTAACTAAGAAATAGAGGCAATTAAAAATGATCAATAAAGATATTTGTGCCATATGAAATTTAAAACATTTTAAACAAAGTTATTCCATATAGAAAATGAGCAGGAATTTTCAATGTATATGTGGGGAAATTTACACACTCAAAAAAATTCTCTCATAAGCATCTGGTATCCAAGATACACTAACAGAAGTAAATAAAATCAAAAGCTATTATTCTAAAGAGAAGTGGTCAGAGGATATAATCAAATATTTCTCAAAAATAGAATTGCCAACTATTAATAATCATATGAAACAATACTACAAATCACTTAAAAGAAAAATGCATAAATTTAAGTAGCAAAAAGACCAAAAATGGGATTAATTTAAGTTGAAGGAGTTATAGGAAGATAGATACATTAGTTATTGGTGAAATTTTGAATCAGTACAACTTTTGGGGAAAGCTACTTGGAATTATGCAAATAAAATGTAAAGAATATTGGTGGAAAAGTAGGAGAAAAAGAGAATAAAATCTATTTAAAATAATCATGTGAAAGATTTAACCAAGAGATCATCTAAAGTCTAGTTAAATTATGTCTGCTGACTTCTTATTTAACAGGTTAGTATCCCCATCAAAAAAGGAATTAAGTTTTGTCTGTCATGATCTGTACTTTAAATAATGCTGTTTCTCTGAGATCAGTTTCCTTTATTTTCTACAGGATCACTAATGATCCCTTTAGTATTATAGCCTAAAATTTTAACAAGCATTGAGTTCAAGCTCAGCTGTATGGTTTATCACTTCCAACTTCTATTCACTTCTTTTATAGAAAAATTGAGGTATTTGCCATTCTTTCAGTTTAGGGAATTGTTCCAGTTCTCCATGATATTTCACAAATCACTAATGACAACTCAACAATCACATCTTCTGTTTCTTAATTAATCTGGGATAAATATTGCCTAAGTCTGGTTACTTAAAGTTATAAGGAACACATAAGTGTTTTCATATTATCTCCAAATTAAACTTGTTTTCAGTGCTCTGTTATCCATTTTTGTCCTTTTGTTTTGAGTACAATGATCATTATTCTTCTTAAAGAAAAAAAAGTGAAAAAAGATAGATAGTTCCATCTTTTTTCCATCTTACATTTTTCATTATCCCAAATAATGTAAGCAATTGTCCTATCCCTTTTAATCTATCTTTTTCTTTCCCTCGATATAGATTAAAATAAGTAAATTAGAAGCAAAACACTTTTTACATTTTTAAAAAATTTTAATAACAAATTTCCACATGAGTTTTTCAAAGTCATATAATCCATATAGTTTCCCTCCCTTCTTCTCTTCCCTCCTCCCCCAGAGCTAAGAAGCAATTCAATTTGGGTTGTACATGTATTTTCACACAAAACAAATTTCCATATGTTTTATAAGCAAATCTTATAGAACCAAAACCCCAAAACATATACCCAAATAAACATGAGGAGTCATATGTTTTCACTTGCCTGTCTACTCCAACTTTATCTGGAGGTAGACAGTATTTTTTTTTTCTTAAGACCTCAAAATTATCCTGGATCACTGTATTCCTATTAGTTGCAAACTCTATCACATCTAATCATTCCACAATATTGCAGTTACTGTTTATAACGATGCTCTGGTTCTGCTTGTTTCACTCTGAATCAGTTTACACAGGTCTTTCCAGCTTTCTGAAATCATCCTGCCCATCATTCCTTATAGCACTCATATAGCATCCATAACCAGCATATACCACAATTTGTCCAGCCGTTCCCCAATTAAGGAACATTTTAGTTTCCATTTAGTTCCCAATTCTTTGCCATCCCCCAAAAAGAGCACCCATAAATATTTTTGTACATATACATTTTTAATGTCAATTTTCTTTTTAAAAATTGAGTTTTGAATACTCTCCCTTCCTCAAGCTCTTCTCCTAACCATTGAGAAGTCAAATGATATGATACCCATTAGATATGTAAAATATGCAGAATATATTTCCATATTGAAAAAAAAAACAAGAAAAATAAAGTAAAAATATCATTCTTCATTCTATTCTCAGACTTCATTAGTTCTCCTTCTGGAGGTGAATAGCATTTTTCATCATGGGTCCTTTTGATTTGTTTTGGATATTTGTCTTGATAAGAGTAACTAAGTCATTCATAGTTGATCATTGTTATAATATTGCTCTTAATCTGGGAAATTTATATTTATCTAAATCTTCACTATTTTACTTATATTGTCAGATATAAGCATATTTGAATTAAGTTGCATCATCATTGATTGATTTATTCAAGAAATGTTTATCAACACTGTATAATGAGGGATGTGGTAGGCATCAGGATATTCAAAGTTTAGATATGATGTAGAAACTACCTTCTTTGAATTTATTAATAGTTACTATGTCATAGAGATAATTTTATCACACAATATTATAATTGCATTAGAAAGTGTAAAAATTCTAATTCAGGTCCAAGCTTGATACTAGGAGGATTCAGAAAGTTTTCCTGGAGGGCATGAACTTTAAGTTCTTCTTTAAAGTTCAACTAGATGACATAGTGGATAAAGCATCAGATTTGGTGTGATGAAAACCTTAGTTCAAATCTGAGGTGAGATATTTACTATCTGTATGACCTTGGGCTAGTCACTTAGCCATGTTTGCCTCGGTTTTTTATTTGTAAAATGGGCTAGAGAAGAAAATGGCAAACCACTCCAGTATCTTTCCTAAGAAAACCCCAAATGGGGTCAGAAAGAGTTGGATACAACTGAGAAATGTCTGAACAACAATAACAAGAATTAAAATGTAAGAGAGCAAGAGGGAGGACTGGGCATGAGGATTTTAGAATAGAGAATAAGTTTTAGTACAGGAAGAATAGACTAGTTTGACTAGATTGTAGAATGTATGAAGATAGATATGTGGAGATATTTTTGTGCAATTAAGTGAACCAGGAAAGGACTAATTATTTTTAGTAACAGTTAAAAAGTTAACATAATAGTATAATATGTAACAGTAATATACATAGTTATAAATACATAATAAATTATAATCAATACATTTATTTGGGGGAATTTTTTTTTTACATTAGCTATGTCCACATTTTACATTAGCTATGTCTCATTCTTTTTCCCTCCTATCTCCCATCTCTTCTCCCTCCTCAAGAAGGCAAATAATATGATGCAGGTTGTACATATATTATCATATGATACATGTTTCATTTTTAGGGCCTTACCTGTGTTTCTCTTAATTTTAATCTTGTTAATATTTGACCCATGGTTCTAGCCTGTCAAATTTTTGTAATAGTGATTTTGACATCCAATACAGAAATGATTGTTCCTAGATTTGTGTATTCTTATCAATTTTACAACCATTTTTTGCATATCTTCATGCAAGTCACTGATAATCTCTTTTTTTTTAAACCCTTACCTTCCATCTTGTAAACAATACTCTGTATTGGTTCCAAGGCAGAAGAGTGTTAAGGGCTAGTGTGACAGAGGCTGGCACTAAAGAAAGAGTTTTCTCCTCATTGGGGGAGGTGTCCCAGGAGGTTGGAATCTTGAGGAAGAAAAAAATGTTCTCTTTGATGAGCAGTTGGTCTCTCAGTTTGGAGAAGCTGGAGAGAGAAGATTGAATAAGACTTTGTCCTGAGTTTTACCAACTTTTTCCTGTTTGTGACTAGAAATACTTCCCCCCAAATTCCCAAAACTTCCCAATTGAAGAGACTCAGTGAATAGAAACCTGAGAAAAGGCATTTTGAATCTCTGTCAGACTTTACCTCAGCTCCTGTTGCCATGGGTCTGAACTGGGGCCAAGGGGCCAAACCAAGGTTCAGTCAACCTGACTTTCTCTCAAGGAGATTAGGTTTCCAAGGCCTGAGTTCCCCCTAATCTCAAGGAGGGAGGGGAAAAGGGTTTAGCTAGAGGAAAGGGACTCCCATTCCCCCACTTTCCTTTCCCATCCTTTCACTGCCAGTTCCTTTGTATTACCCTGATTGAGTTAATTTATATTAGTTATTTTTCCCTAAGCTGTGAGTCAAGTGTGTACAAATAACAGATCAAGGGGAGAAACAGCTTCCTAAGAAGAAACCCTTTAGTCTCTAGTAGTGGAGGGGGGGACAAGAGGGACAAGAGCAAATCTGGGAGAGTAGCCATAGCTAAGGAGGGAAGGCAGAAGGGGGAAATCTTTAAACACCCTCTCCTCTCTCTGAGCCAACCCTAAACATCAGCTGTCCTCTCCTAGATACTGTTCCCTTACCATCTGCAAGCCTTTTCTCCATTACACTAGGCAATGGGGGCCAAGTGACTTGCCCAGGGTCAAACAGCTAGGAAGTGTCTAAGGTTAGCTTTGGACCTAGGACCTCTCATCTCTAGGCCTGGCTCTCAATCCACTGAACCACCTAGCTTCCCCCCACTGATAATCTCTTAATCATAAGAGCCAGAAAATGAAAACTTCTATGTGGTACTAAGAAGTGCCTTTCAGAATGACACTAATCTATTAATTAGCACATTTGGATATGGTTGTTTAATCTTCTACAAAATCAAACAACCCAAAGTTCACATTTCTTCATCTCTTCCATAAGCATATTGTTTTTCCCATCAAAAAAACTTATGTTCTTTTTTTCTTATTTACACCTGATTTTTTCTTTAACTTAATTGATTAAATACAGAGTTCAGGTAAGCTTCTCTAATACATAAATAAGGAAACTGAGTCCAGGAAAAAGAAGGTTTTCTTTTTTTTAGAAGGTTTTCTTTTTAACCCCATAGGACACATAATGGCACTCAAGCCTAGAATTTAGGTCTTTTGTTTCTCATTCAGTACTCTATATAGTATGCTATTAGGTTAGGCCACCCAGCAAAAATCTTTTGTAGGCCAGGAAAAGATGGAATGTTAGATGTTGTTGATGATGATGATATTGTTGCTGATGCTGATGCTAATATTTTTAATGGTGATGATGTTGATATTGATGACATTGATGTTGTTGATGATATTGCTGCTGCTGCTGTTGATGTTGTTGTTGATGATGATGATGATGATGAAGATGGCGATGATATTGATGTTGAGGAGATTATGAGGATGTTGATGTTGATGAGAAGATGACGATGATGTTGATTACAATGATGTTGATATTGATGAATTGATGATGTTGTTGATGATGATGATGACTGAATTTGGAATTGGAGGTTTTCCTTCCATTTGAACCTTTTTGACCTTTTCCACTGTAATGATTAAAATTTTCTTGGAGACTGTTTCCAACTTCTTTCACCTTTCCTTTGTATTGTTCTTCTTCCCCCCTTCTCCATGCATTTCTTTATGAAATATAAAATTTGCCCATTTCATTTATTTTCCTATTCTCTTAGTATTATCCTCTTTTTTATCCCTAGTTCATATATATATATATATATATATAACATATTGTGTGTGAGTGTATGTATAGTTTGACATTTTATCCTTTATAGTTTGTTAGGGTTCCCTCTAAGTATACTTCTTTCTAGCTACTCTGAGGATAATAACAATTCTTAAGAGTGACCAATATCATCTTTACAAATCATTTGAACTTATTGGGTCCCTTAAAAAACGGTTTTTGTTTGATTGTTTTCTCTTTTTTATTTGGTGATTCTCTTGAGTTCTGTGTTTGGGCATCAAACTTTCTGTTTAAGTAACTTCTTTTCATTATCAATGCTTGGAAGTATTTTAAAGGACCATATTGTCTCCTGTAAGAATATAATCAATTTTGCTGGGTAGTTGATTGATTTTTGTAAACCCAGTTCCCTTGCTTTCTGGAATATCATATTTTATGCCTTCTGGTTCTCCAGTATGAATGAATCCAATAGTCCTGTGTTATCTTAACTGTAGTTCCATGATATCTGAATGGTTTCTTCTTAGTAACTTATAGTTTCTTTTCCTTGGTCTGGTAGCTCTTGAATTTGGCTATTACATTCCTGAGCATTGTCAATTGGGGATTAAATGCAGGAGGTGATCTGTGGATTCTTTCAGTCTCGACTTTTCCCTCTTATTTAAGAATGTTGGGAAAGTTTTCTTAGATAATTTCCTGTAGAATGTTGTCCAGACTTTTTCTTTTGTCATGATTTTCCAGTAGTCCAACAATTCTTAAATTGTCTCTTCTGGATCTATTTTCCAAGTTTGTAATTTAATCAATGAGCTGTTTAATATTTTCCTCAATACTTCCATTCTTTTGTTTTTATTTTATAGACTCTTGCTGCCTGGTGAAGTCATTTGCTTCTACTTGTTGGATTCTAATTTTTAAATACTGAATTTCATCTCTGGCTTTTTGGTCATCCTTCTCTTTCTGGTCTGTTTTTCTTTGTAGGTCATCTTTCACTTTCTTTGCCTTATTTTCAAGCTGGTCAATTCTGGCTTTCAAGACACTATTTTCTTGTTTTAGGTCAGGTTCCTCTATTTCCAGATGACTTATTTTGCTTTTTAAGTTATTTTCCAAATTGTCTTCATCCTCTTTTAATTGTTTTTTGAGTTGTGTTTTGAGTTGTTCCAAAACCCAAGTCCAATTCACTGGAGTTTCTGTATGTTAGCTCGGTGTTCCTTTGTCCTCCTCTGTTCCGTTTGCTCTTTGTTCATTACCTGGATAGAAGTTATTGATTGTAAATTCTTTTTTCTTTCTCTGTTGTTTACTCATATTTTTTCCTTCTTTGCCCCCTGTAATTGACTGTAATCTTGCTCCTCTGATTATTTGCTGGATCTGTGGGTTTGGGCTATTCTGTCCTGAATGGGCTTCTTTTCTGTTCTGCTGATTGACTAGATTAAGCAGACCCTGATTTCAGATCTTCCCCAACTGACAGCAGAAACTGAAGGTGTAGGGGCTGAAGGGAGTTGTGCTTCCCACCCTGTTATAAAGGCATTCTGTCACACTTTTAACCTCTGCCCTGGGATCCAAGTCAGCAGGATTCTTACTGTGGCTCTCAGCTCAGTTGGTGGGGGGAAAGGTGTTGGAAATTCATGATACATATTTCTACTTTCATGTTGTGAAACAAGTTATATATTATTTATATAAGAGAAAAATTCATGAGGGAAATAAAATGAAGAATGGTCTATATCAATCTGCATTCAGACTCCATATATTCCTTCTATGAAAATTAATTCTTAAAAATTCCTAAGCAATGATTTTTTTCCTTATCACTTCTTTTTGTTATCTTTGGAAAATATTAGGGGAATTTTGATGGCCTTTACTATCACCCATGTGCAGATTATTTCAAACTCTACCTATTTAAGTATTAAACTTCTAATTCAATGAAATTCTCCAATGCCAAGGCCATCCATAAAATGTTTATAGTCACTGATATCCTGACTTTTATCCTGAACTTTTGATCCACATCTTCAACTACCTTCTAGATAAATCCAATTTGATATTCCCTTGGCATATCAAAATAGTCATTTTTATAACTGAGTTAATTGTCTTTATTACTAAACTAGCCTTTTATCCCAATTTCCATGAATATTACCATAATTTTCCTTGTCACTTTAGTTCTAAGTCTTGGAGTCATCTTTCACTCATCTTAGTTTTTCATATATCCCAATCACGTGATGGATCTTCTCTAAGGTCTCTTTCCCTTTCCTTTATATCCTATTATTATCAACCTAGTTTATAACCTTATACTAGAATTAATGCAATGGTGTCCTAACAAGATTTTCTCTCTCAGGTATCTTCTCCTACTCATTATATACAGTCACTTGCAAATTAATTTTCCTAAAACACTCCTTTTATTATATCACACTCCACCACTTCTCAGAAACTATTGCAATTCACTATTGCTGCTCACCATTTATCGTCTTCCCAAGTCTGAACTAATGGTCCTCCATAATCTGGCCTTAGAGTCTCTCTGTAACCTTCATTTCCAACAATCATGCACTATTATAATCAAGTGGTTAAATCTATAATTCACTGCAGTAGGCCTGGTACATGTTTTTTCTGCTACTATGCCACTGATTATACTTCTTCTTGTCAGCAATCTACACTCCCCAAACATTTCTGACTATTTAAACTCCATTTATTTGTGTCTCAACCCCTCAATGAAACATTTCCTGCTTCTATTGATCTCTTTCCTTTCAATTCTTGTGATAATAATTATCCATTGCCTTATAACTATTCATTAATTTCTCATGTGTTTATATGTTCAGATATAACCAAGTAGGTGGAAATCTCCTTGAGGGTACAAGTTATGCCTTATATTTGATTAATTGAGTCATTGTTCCACATAAATGCCTGGTTTTTAAATAATTGATCTTCTTGCTAAGATTTTCATTAAAAAACTTCTGTGACATTTTCAATTAAAGCCTTATTCCAAGCTTTTATATGACTAATATTGTGAGGATGATGAGGAATGCCTATAACAAATTCAGTCAAATATTTCAGAATATATGACATTCATGGAAGTTTTCTATTCAACTATCAATTATATTTAATAATACGGTATGTATGGTATATGTATACATATGTTTTGTGTGGAATAATTCAATGACTGCATTGACTTTGGAAGATTCTTTTCTCTCAAAAAGAAAACTAACAATGCATATCCAAGTATATTATAACTGACAGTTTTAGAGAGTTGCCAGGGCCATTGAAAGCTTAAATGACTTGCCCAGGGTGTAGAAAGGAAATAAGACTGACAGTTTGTGGGGGAAGGGGCATCTGGGAGTGGCAGTTGGGTCTTGTGACTAGCACTTCCTTCCTGTCAGGAGTGGCAGTTGGGGCTTGTGACTAACACTTCCTTCCTGTGGGGGCTGGACTTGCTTCCTGGTGTTGGAGGAGAGAGGAGCTTGTTCAGCCCAGTCTGGAGTGGCATGATCTTCTTGGTTCAGCCCGAAGATTCAGGCCCATTCATCTCTGAAGGTCAGACCTTTTTGCTTTCTGTGTACTGCTAAGATTCTTAATTAGACAAAATGAGGACTGATATACAGTAGAAGGGAGTGGGACAAACTCTCTGCCAGCCTCTGGGGCCTGGCCTCAGGTCTGAAGCTGAGAAAAACTCCAATCCCAACTGGTTATTAAACTTTACATTATTTGAATTCTCAGTCAGATAAGTGGACTATCTTTTCTGGTCATAGAGGGAGCTGAACTTCAGTTCAATCATTCCAGGACAAACAGTCCTTATCGGACCCCTGCTGCTTCCTCTCAGCAGGGGGCATCTCCCTTCTTTGCCTCATAAAGCAATATTCCATCTCTCCCCTTAAGTCCTCCATACCCCATACAAACCTCCCATAATCCCCCATTTTTCCAATCCCATTTCCTTTCCCAATAAATATTACAAGGGTAACAAAATTAATAAATGTCAGCAGAAGTATTGGAATTCATATCTTCCTGACTCAGAGGCTGTCGCTCTATCCATTATGCCATACTGCCTTTCATATATTTGTATGTATGTATGTATGCATATATAATATACATGTGTGTATATGTGTGTGTTCATATATATATGTACATATACAAATATATACCTATATTGTGAATGGAAAAGACATTTTGGTAGAGTAGTACAATGATTGGTCTTGGAATCATAAAAAGTCTTGGATTCAAGTTGATTTCTAGTACATAGTTTTATAATTGTGGACAAATCCTTTTTTCCTATTGATCTCTCAGGAAATTCTCTAAGAATAATCACTTGTTGGAGCTTCCTGTCTGCATTTTAATGTAGTAGGTTTCCATAATGGGAATTCCCTGTAATGATGAAAATGTAGTCCTTCACCAAAACAAAATACAGATGCATAAATCACCCCTTACACACCTATATGCCCCCATCCCTATGTAACAGTCACTCTGATACACAAATCAATCTCTTTTTGCTAGTAGTCATGACTATTTTTGTAGTTGTTTTTTGTTAAAATTGAGAATTTCATAGGAAAGGAGAAGCATGTTATTATATAGAACATTTTTATGAGTAAAGAACAGGTACTGGAGTCAACAGAAATATCCAAGTAAAAATGTAGAGGTAGATTTCAAAAAGAGAGACAGAGTAGAAGAAAAGATTCAAGAGTAACCTTTTTAAAGATGTCTAGACTCCTAAAAAATGAAATATACACATATCAGATCAATAAAGAAGACAAAATAAAATTTCCCATAGATGGTATAGATGGACATTATTAACACATTTTAGATGTAAGAAAAAATAGCATGGTAGCACGCTATTTGGGATTTCTTGTGGATAGTTAAACTAAAAACAAATTCCTTGTATTATTGTATATAGAACATTTTTGTGTGTGTATATGTACACACTTTTTTCTTTCTTTCCATCTTTCTCCTCCTCTCCTCTCCCATCTGCTTCTTCCTTCTGTGTGTGTATACTGCCACATGTAAATGTATACCTATATACATATAGAATGTACATTTGTATGTATGTGTATGTGTGTATGCGTGTGTGTGTGTGTGTAGTGGTATAGTGGTAGAGAGCTGACCTCAGTGTCAGAAAGAACTGAGTTTGAGTCATTTTTGATGTATATATTTTTGATGTATGACCCGGAGTAAGTCACTTAATCTTGTGGTGATCTACACAACTCTCTAAGACTACTGGTTTCTGAGATGGTACCAATCTACTTTGGTAGAGGAATTGTTCTCATATAAGAGAAAATTCTCTGTTCCCTTCATCCTTCTCTTTCCCTTCTCCTTCCTTCCCCCTCCAATTCCCCTATTTTCCCCTTCCATTTCCTATCCTCTCTATTATATATGTATCTCATTTATTAATATATGTAGTTATTAAATAAACTTAAAATATTATATGTGTACTATATATGACATATAGCTAATGTTATATAAAAATATGTTTTCTTATCATTCATTGATCAATAATGGCAACACCTGAGAGCATCCATGCAGAAACTATTTTCCTACTCTTTTGTTTTAAACCATTTATTGTTGAGTGGTAATTCACTATTCCCATACTACATGTATTTAGTCAAATACATGGCACTTGGCACTTGCCAGCATATATTCACCTTTTCTCTCATGCTGTTAGTGGGGATTGCTTTGAAATTTTAGACTTTGATCCTATACTTAGGTGGGAACTCTGTGGGTTTGAAATAGAAACAGGTAGAGCACTGCATGCATTTCATTCAAAGGTATGTGTAGTCACATATCCTCAAGCAAATTTGCATTTGTGTGTATAAAATGTGTCTTAGGAGAAAACAAAAAAGTGACAAGGAAGTATATAAGAAACTGTACCAACTCTTTTTCTTTGTGAGTCACAATTCAAACCTTTCCTCAAACATAAAATATCCATGAATTATTTTTAATCTCAAAGGGTCAGTTTCTCATGCCATATAATTCCCTAAAGATTTGCATAGATGTAGAGAAGTTGTCACCAAGAGAATACGATCCCTACTTATACAGAAAATGAGAACCATGTGTTCTTTTCTGAAAAGCTGGAGGAGGCATATATTATGTACATTGACAAAAGATATAGTAATAAGAATACTATTATATTAGAGAAACAGGATGAAAAATTGTCCCTTGCTGGGTAGTCTTTCCAATATGGGAGTCTCTGCAACTGGGAAGTCACCCCAACTATGCAAAATAACAAAGAGTTTTTTGTGCATTCTTACATCATTGTTCAAGTGGTATGGATGCTATTTCTAGTTCTTCCTTTGCTATATTCTGTATCTTGCAACCCTGACATGGTTCTTCAGCCTTAATTTCTGCAATGGAAAAGTACAGCTAGTAATGGAAATTCTTGGGTGAAAATACCCTGGATGGATGAAAAATTAATATGATCACATTAGCATAGATATGGTGAATTTTTGGTACCCAATTGTATTGTACAGTGACATAAATGAATTTTAAAACTATTAAAACGCAAAATTTATTTTAAAAAATCTTAACAAAAAGTTTTACTAAAAAATCTTAAGAAGCATTAAGGGTTTAAAAAATAAATTTAATTCTTTTAGACGACAGGCATTTGTTTCCTTTCTCCTTCTCCCTTTGCTATTAGGGAAAAAAAAGAAAAATAAAACTCTTGTAATAAATATGCTTGGGCAAAAAAAAATTCATTGTGACCATGAAACACAACAACAAATTGTGTCTCATTCTATATCACCTATCTGTCTGGAGAAGAGAATATCTTTCTACTCCTCTCGAATCATGGTTTATCATTG
Source organism: Monodelphis domestica (assembly GCF_027887165.1). Taxonomy (NCBI): domain Eukaryota; kingdom Metazoa; phylum Chordata; class Mammalia; order Didelphimorphia; family Didelphidae; genus Monodelphis; species Monodelphis domestica. The sequence continues at coordinate 164,416,525 of NC_077233.1, read as the reverse complement.
TATTGAATGGTGCTCTTGAGTCTTTAAAAATTGTTTATTTTATAATTTTATTACAATATAAATTGTTCTCATGGTTCTTCTCCCTTCACTTTGCTTCAATTTTTTATGTCATCCCAGGTTTCTAAAAAGTCACATAGTTCAACAGTATTTTGTTACATTCATATGTAATAATTTTCAACTAGCCCCTAATTGGTTGGCCTTCTTTTATTTCCCAATTACTTTACTAAAAGAATAGTTTTGTACCCATAAGACCTTATCCTCTATTATGACTTTGTTAATGACTTAAAAGGGAAGTGATTCTATATGAATTGTATTTTGTCTGTATCTGGTTTGTACCTTGCAGTTTTGGACCTAATATGAATTTATCTGGCCATCATGACTTTTCTTAGTTTCTCTTCTCCATGGAATACTTTTAGATATGAAGATATATCCTATATATCACTATTCCATGGTGAAATGGCAGGGTATACATAGGATAATATCCAATAGGGGAATTATTTAACTTTTTCAATGATTCTTCAAATCCTTCCCACTTAGTCTAACTTTTTAAAAGTCACAATTTTCTTCCTGCTGCTGTATGACTTTGAATGATGGATCACTACTCATCATCACTTTTATCTTTCTTTTTGAATTTATTTAATACTTTAAGATTTACAAAGTGATTTCCATGTGTTTTCTCAATTGGTCTTCCAAAAAAAAAGTCTAATGATGTAGGCTCTAATATCTTCACAATTTTACTGATGGAAAAATTGATAGTGAGAGAAGTTAAGTGATTTGTCTAATGTCAAACAATGAGAATAGTCTAAAGCTAAATTTAATTCAAGTTCTCATGACTAGCTTCAATGCTCTGTTGATTGCAACACCTAGTTGCCAATCATCTCAGAAGAATCATTATCACAGCTGATGAAAAAGAAATAGTAGGTGTTAGCCAGATAGATCTAGTATGAATTGGATCAGGTGATATTGTTAAGGGCATTCATGATTAGACAAGGAGGTGGGCAGGTTAAGAATTGTAAGCCTTGGTATTATATGATATTCATAACATATTAAAAGAGGTAGAGGAAGACCTTTAGTTCGGTGGATAAATTGTCTCTGGAGGTTTTACAGCAATTATATAGGATAGAAAAGTATTAAACTGTGTCAGTCTGCTTTGAAGATATATCCTTCACTGATGAAAGCATGGTTTCAATTAAGTATGGAAATAAGTGGAGAATGGCATTTTCACCTTGGGAAATAGGCAAAAGATGATGTGGTATATTTGTATTACTATTTTTTCAGGGTTACAGGAAATAGAATATGATGTATTGTAAGTGGAATGATGAGTATGGGAACTGTACATCTTCCTCTCTTTTTTGTTTTTGAGTTACCATTATATATATATATATATATATATATATATATGTACATATATAAATAATAGAATGTGTAACAATACGATACACATAGTTTGTTATAAATATGTAACATAAATATGCATATACAAGGAAACAAATCCTCACATTAGCTTTGTTCAAAAATCTGATTCTTTTTTTCCCTTACCTCTCTCCTCTACCCCCCTGCCCAAGATGGTAGGTAATATAATATAGGTTGCACATATATTATCATATAACTCATATTTCCCTATCCATCATGTTGTGAAGTGAGACATATATTGCTTACGCTAGAGAAAAATTCATGTAGGAAATAAAGTGAAGAATGTTATGCTTCAATCTGCATTTGTACTCCATCTGTTCATTCTGTGATGGAACACATCATGAACCCCTTGAAGATGGCCTTGCCTTTGTGATAATGGTTAAGTCATTCATAATTGATCATCATATATCATTGTTTTATTTATACACATTATTTTCCTGGTTCTGCTCATTTTACATTGTATCATTTCATATTTCTTTTCAGAGTTTTTTTTGTGATCATCTTGTTTATAATTTCTTTTGGTAAAATTGTATTTTATTACAATGGTACACCACAACTTGTTCAGCTAGTCCCAAAATGATGGATGTCCCTTCAATTTCTAGTTCTTTACCACCACAAAAATAGCTGGCATCATTATTTTAGAACATATAGTTTGTATTCATTTTTCCTTGATCACTTTAGGAAATCAAACTAAAAGTGGTATCACTGAGACAAAATGTGTACACAGTTTTATAACTCTTTGAGTATAATTCCAGATTGGTCTTCAGAATGGTTGGATCAGTTCACGACTCTACCAGCAATGTATTAGTGTTCTTATTTTTTCTATATCCTCTCCAACATTTGCCATTTTGCCCTTGTTTTCATTTTGGCCAGTCATAGGTATGAGATGATATCTCAAAATTGTTTTGATTAGCATTTCTCTAATCAATAATAGAACAATATTCTTAATAAACGATTAATGTTAATAACCAACAATTTACTTATACTTTACCTTTGTCAAACACAAGATTACCATAACCTCATTTCTTTGCTGTATGTCCATTTTGTTCCACTGAGCTACTTTTCTATATTTTAGCCAATACCAGATAGTTTTGATAATTAGCACTTTAAAATATAGTCTGAAATGTACTATTGCTAGACCTCCTTCATTAACATTTTTCTCATTATTTCCTTTGATATTCTTGACCTTTTGTTTTTCCAAATGAATTTCTTTACTATTATTTCTATTTCAAGAAAATATATTTTTGGTAATTTAATTGGAATGGTATTGAATAAACAGATCATTAATATCCTCTCTTGAAGGCAAACCCACCTCATATTCTGTGAGGTATTGGGAAAACACTAATATGAATTAGGTACTTCCTTCTAGAGATATGCTCTGAACTTAACTGTTTTTAAAAAGTTTTTTTTTTCCATACTCCTTTAAAATATTGTTTTCATACTGTTCTCTACTACTAAACATCTTCAAAGATTAGTTTGCACTTATTACTCTACTCCATCAACACTAATTCTTTGCTATTTGGCTTTAATTCTTAGCATTCCACCAAAATTATTCTGTACTAGGTCATCATTGAAATCCTAATTAAAGACAAAGATATTCTCACTTCTCATTATTCTTGACTCCTTTGTAGTTTTGAAACAATCATAGAATATTAGACTTGAAAATTCCCTCAAAGTCTCCTCTAGTCCAACCCCAAACTAAACAAGAATATTTTTTTACAGCATGAACAATTAATTTCATCCACCCTTTCTTTGAAAACCTCCTATAATGGGGAAGTCTCTAATTCCCAGAGCAGCCCATTTCACCTTTCAGTAGCTCTAATTGTTAGTAAGATTTTCCTCACATCTGGGCAAAATATGCCTCTTGGCAACTTTCTCTTATTATTTCTTTTTCTCTTCTCCGGAATCAAGCAGAACAAGTTTAATCCCCATCCCACATGACAAACTTTCAAATATTTGAAGATAATTTATGTTTCACCTAAATCTTTTCTCCTTTTGCTTTTAAGACACCTTACATACCACTATAACCTCCTATGTCCTTTAAGGTGAGAGTTAGTTTAAATAATTCTCTTTCTCATTTTCTGGATCTTCATTTTCTTCTTTCCCCTTAAATGCAGACATCCCTTCCTTAAGACCCAACTTTTTTCCCAAGCTCCTGTCTCACCTTTCTAACTATCTCTCCTCTGATGCCTTTATTGTGGTCTTATTCAACATATCCAAATCAAATATTATTTCCCTGTCCACAAACTATCTCTTATGCATGACTTACTCTTTCTGTCAGAAGCATGATCATTCGTCTAATCACATACTTGAAACTTCCTTTATCTGTGAAATTGTCCCATTCCTTTGCTTCTTAGTAGCCACCCAAACTCCAAAGTCCTATTGGTTCTATTTCTATAATATTCCTTTTTTCATTCCCAATACTACCATATTAAACCAGTTCTTTATTGTCTTTCACCTTTACTTTTATATAATATAATAAATTATCTTTATTCATTTCCTCATAGCTTCAATCCATCCCAGATGTGTATGATTATATCATTTTTTTCTGATTATACTACTCTAAAAACATTAATTGTTCACCATAGTAATTATGTTGCAGTCCACTTTATCTTTCTCCAAGTTTTTTCCTATATAGGTTAAGCATCCCCACTTCCTATAATCCCAATTTAAGGTCCTTCATCATCCTGATTTTCTTCCTTTGGACACTTTAGCTTATCAATGTTCTTCTTAAAACATGGTTCCCAGAAATAATCACATTATTCCAGTTGTCATCTGGCCAGGAGTATTCTCTCCTTATTCCTGGAAACTATATGGGCCTTTCAATTTAGTTCAATATTAAGAGAGTCATAATTCCACAGTCTTTCTTGTGAAGATAGGGCTTTCTGTTTCCCCACTTCGCATACCTACTTTCCCTCAGAAAACTCCTCTGTCTCTCTGAGGATAGGGACCTAGGTCATCCACAAAGAACCTTTATCTTTTAAGTGTTTTGTTCCTTTTACTAGGTGTCTTGGTTCATGCTTTCTGCTTTACTTCTTGTTTCAACTTTCTTTTTTTCTGAAGTGCTTTCTCTTGTGAAAGATATGCTTCATAAAACAGTGTTCATGAGGAAGAGTCTCTGGATAGCAAAGCATGCCAGCACCCAGACTTATGGCTGCAGCTGGTACAGGAGACAAGCCATTTTAAATGAGAAGGTACCAAAGATGGAAAAGAGTCTTTGAAACATTCTGCCAATGGATAGTGTGAAGATTAAATTTAACTCTAACCTGGCTGTGAAAATGAAATTAACTCCCCTGCCCATTTTTAGATTTAATCACCAAAAGTGTAAACATTCCACTTAATCATTAAGTGGGGAGGTCTGTGACCCACATGTGCAATAGTGGGTGACGAATCAGAATCAAACTGACTGTTCTATGGGCCATCCTAAGCAAAACTTCAACTATGATTGGTAGACATAAAATTAGGAGAAGGCACAGGAACTGATGCAAAATAAAGTGTCTTTAAAAGGGAGTTACAGCTTCCTGTGGAGAAGAATCATCTGAGATTCATGGGAGATTCATATGAGTTTTGTGGGAGAATCGTGAGAGGTCTTCAGACAGATCTTCAGAAACTTTGACTACTTCTGAGTTCAAGTTGGAGGCTGGTGAAGAATCTGCTACTGGACCTGAGACCCTGTACATGATGAGACTGTCCTTGAATCTCTCCCCTTTGGACTGACACGTGGTGAGTGAAAAAAGGCTGACTCCTTTCCTGGGTTTTCTGAAGAGACTGGCCTCAGGAGAGATCTATCCTTTTGACAGAGGTTTCCTGTATCCCTAGTGCTTGGCTACAAGGGCTGAGGACTCTCTGGTTAAGGACTAAACTCCCCCTGCCTATTTTTGAGTCAGGGATCAGAGGAAAAAAAAACTTAGTGCTTAAGCTTGATATCTTAACCTATCCTCTCTGATTTTCTAACTTCTCTCTTCTATATTTTGTAAATAAATTGTAAATAAATGTCTTTGGAATTAATATAAATTCCAGACGACTCTAATTTTAAATAATCCAGCCCAAAAAAAAGGAAAAAGGAGAGTCCTGTTTTGGTACTGGTACTCTTCTCCAAAATAAGTTGCCTTGCAACTGTATTTCAGACTCACTTCTTGTATTTCTCAAAATGAAAACAATTTAGTTTTATAGGGAAGTTTTTGTAGTTATGATTCCTCAGTCAGCTGCTTTAATATGTTTCAATCAAAGAAAATGTCCTCACCAGATGAGAGCATTGGATTCACACTTGTTTCTTCTTAAAATAGTGCAGAAATGAATCTTCTTAAGTCACATACACATATCCTTAAATAGGAGGCCATGTGTATAGGGAGGGCATCCAGCAAATTTTTAATCATTTTATTATTTCCCCTTGATTGGAATTAATAAATTGATAAACTTCAGACAATTGGATAAAACATTTATATATCAGCCATTAGGATAAGCACGCTAGGACACAAATACAAGTAAGCAAGAGAGACTCTACATATAAAGATCTTATATTCTAATAAGAGAAGACAGTGCATGAAGAAGTTCTAGAAAAAAGGACTCCATAATTAGGTTTCAGGAAAGTGGAGTGTAGGGCTGGAAGTTACCAAGATAAGATGAAATCTCATCTATCACTTTATTAATATTGACTTATTCTGGCTGTTCTTAATATTAAAGTTTGGTCAGATAGAATGGTTTTCAGGATTTCTGACTTGATCTTTGTGATCAGTCCTTTGATTTCCTCAAGTCTCAGTTAAAGTTGTACCTTCTCCAAAAGCCATTCTAAGTCTTCTTTAACCTCAATATCTTCTCTCTGAGACTATCTTCAATTTCTCTTTGTTTCTCATTTGTACATTTCTTTTGCCTTTTGTCTTAGCCATTGGACTTGGAACTCCTTATGAGCAGAGACTATTTTTGTTTTGTTTTATTGTGCCTTTCTTTGTATCCTGAGTGGTTAAACTAATGCTTGACACATGGTAGGAGCTTAATAAATGCCAGTCTTTTGATGGGCTATTAGGATCTGCATTCTACTTATGACCTGGAAATTCTTGATGATGAGTGCAAATCTCTGCTCCTTGAGTAATTACATATGTGACTTTCACAGTCACTTAATCTCTCAAAGTCTCAGTTTTCTCATTTGTAAAACGAGGAGTTGGAATTTAATTGAGATCTCTTCCAGTGATAAATATGTGCTTCTGTGATCCTCTGATTGCCTAATCTTCATAGGTAAAACCTATGAGCAAAATACTGCTGGAGGTTCAGTATTAAAAAGTTCTTATTGTCATCCTTACTCACTCAATAAGCAGCAAAGAACATGTATGGTGGTGGAGGGAAAACATGTAGGATATAGGAAACAAAGTTAATAGTTTTGGAAAGGGTTGCAGCCACCATTAGTCCTACTAGCCTAGTTTAAGCTGAGTTGGAATTTTGGAAGGGACAAAGTTAGAGAAATGTCATGGCTCAGTGATTAGTACAGTAATACCTGTGGATAATAATTTGCATTGATTCTGTTTCATTTCCCCAACACTCCTTACTTTCACTTTATTAACTATTGGATCACTTTAATGAGAATTGTGTCTCAAGGAACTGGGATAGTTTGCTTAAAGTATCTAGTACAGTGTCATGGTCTTAGCAGTCACTCAATGAATACTTGCAGAGTTGATTCAATGTGGTCTTCAAGAAATAGTGTGGGATAGAGAAAGGAAAAAAATAATGATATGGATAGAGGGGAAAAGAAAAGGAGAAAGAATGTGGCAAAGCAATGGAGAAAGAGAGAGAGAGGTAGAGAGAGAGAGAGAGAGGCAGAGAGAGATCAAGAGAAAGGCAGAAAGAGACAGACAGAGATCAAGAGAGAGACAGAGACAGAGAGAGAGACAGAGAGAGAGAGAGGCAGAGAGAGTGAGAAAGATGTTGACAGAAATATAGAGGAGGAAAGGGAGCAAATAAAGAGGAAGGGTAAGAGGGAGAGAAAGGAAAGAAGGGAGAGGAAGGGGGGAATAATTGCAAAAGTTGATGCTTCTTTGGAAAACCTTTCTACTAGTTAACAGAGAGTGCCCAGACATGTAAAACAGAGTTGACCACTCACTTGCTTCAATAGAAAACCTATTATTTCCCAAGAAACCATGAAGAAGGATGCTTTAACTCAGATCCCACTCATAAAAGATGTTTTTCCATTCAATATCATTATAACATACAATGTTACCCTTTACATTAGTTTTATGGTGCATCTCAGAATTCTGAATTAAATATCATTTAGACACTTATGTACCAAGAATGCTTGTTGTTCAAGGAGACTGAAGACTGTGGAGTGGAACATCTCTCTATATAAGGAAAATAAATCTTTTCTTATGATTGACATGAATTTAAGAGCCTAGTTTCATTATGTTATTAAAACATTATGATAGAAAATCTAATAGCAAGTTCATTGTCCAGGTTAGACACTGATTTTATCAGGATTTTCCCCCCTATCTTGTTTCATTTTGTGGTTGTGAGCTCGCTGACCTCACTGAGCTAAATCTAAGGTACTAGGAAACCATTTCATATGTTCCCCTTCTTATAGTCGAAGATAAAAGTACACATGCTAACTTTGCTGAGCTTTTTCATCAGCTCCTGAAGTTTCTACAAAAGCTTGTTGCTGACCAGGAAACTGGGTCATGCAATTGTTCTGCAATAAAGATGATCTTTTGAAGTACCTCAGCAGCAGTCTGCTTTTAACAGGAGTCATGCGGTTCATGCTCTTCACAAATTGAGCTTCAGGCCTCAGATATTATTTCTCTTGCTTTAATAAAAAAAAAAGTCTTGCTTTCCTCACCCTCTGGGCCCCTAACCCCCATCTGTCCTAGGATTCTCTGATTGATGAGCCTATTCACTTAAATGGAAAGGTTTAAAATTGCTTTAAAAATTGAACCACTCCCCCAAATCCATTTGCAAGCAAAGAATATCCCTCCAAACTGTGCTAAGCTGGTAGACATGCTGCTATGTTGTCATAGGATACACGTCATTGGCCTGGCCAGGCAATGAATGATGCCATATGACTCAAATTGGATAATATCTAATCTTTCCTAGTCATTGAAGATATTTTGCCTGCCAAGGAAACAATAAGAAAAAAAAATTCCCCAGCGCTGTAAAGGAAGTAGCTGTGGTTTTATTCTGGCCCAAACTGACAATATAGGCAAATGCAGAATGATAGAATGATGCCTGTATAACTCATTGAATCAGAAACACTTTCCCAGGCATATGAATTATGAATCAATGAAGGGAGCTGTCAGCAGCTGTTACCTTGTTATTCATAGGCTAAGCAGGCAATGTGGGAAAGATCTGCAGCACTTTTTCTGATAGGCCCATTTTCTACTTTTTAAATTGTAGTACAAGGCAAGTAAGGAAAGCATAGTGAAGAAAATATTTATGAGGGAATATTTTGGTTCTCAGAGCAAAATCTATGATAAACTGTTGGATAGTAAGTAGTGGATAGAGTGTAGGTTTTGAAGTCAGGAAAACCCGAGTTAACATCTTGCTGCAGTTTCTTACTATGTGTGTGAGCCTTGAAAAAGTCTCTCCTTTATATAATTCCCTTGTAAAATGGGGAAAATAATAGCATTTATGTCACAGGGTTCTTAGAGGATCAAATGACATAATGTATCAATACATATATATGTGTGTGTATTATATATATACTATATGTATATGATACTTTTCAAATCTGAAAGTCTTAAATATATAGTATTGATCACTATTAATACTGATGATAATGATGGAGATGATGATGAAGATGATGATTGATGATGATGATGAAGAAGATGACGATGACAAGGATAAGACCCTCAACTAATATGGGCTAGGCTTAAATCTATCATCCTGGGCAAAGATATATGAATACTTGATTAACATGATGTGAAGATTACTAGCTAACCCTACATAAGTCTATGTGTATGTGTATGCATATATGTACATAGGTATGTATGTATATATATATGTGTGTCTGTATATACATGTGCACACTATTAAGACAAAGGGAAAAAAGTAACTTTTCCTTCCACAAAACACACCCCTTTGACTTCTTTGGTTTTTTGTTATATATATATATTTTTAAAGATCATCATAACCATGTATCTCTCTATCCCTGTGTTCACACATTGCAGATGGAAACAGCAGTGGCAGCCACACAAAGAAATATTTTATTTGAGGATGTATATACCTTGATAAAACTCAAAGTGCTAGATATTTACTCTGGCTGACATAGTAGTATATCCTCTTGAAGCCCAGGCCATAAAGTGATCAAAAATCCTCCAATAATAACTTCAGAGTTGATATAAAAATGTTAGTGGTAACTATACTCAAGTGTTAAATTTCCATTCAGGGTGGCAAAATTCATTTTCTATCACCAGTGGCTAAAAGGGGATTTAAATTCTGGTTCTCCATTTGGGGATTATTTAAACTGTGTTTCAAATGAGGATTCAAGTAGGAATTTTAAGAATGTTGTTTCCTTTGGGAGTTTTTTAATTCTTAAAGAGTCAAAGTTGCATATTTAAAAAAATAAGGCAACTAATTTATGTGTATCTTCTAAGTGTTCTTAGTGAACTCCATTAAATTGAATTCAAGGTAATACTGGATACCATCCTTTCAAAGAAAAGATAAATGCAAGCAGAATTGAAAGACTCTTCTGTTTTAAGGGTTGGTATTAAAATGGCATTGCAACTGTGAAGATAATTTATATATAAATAAATTGTTAAAAATAATTTGGATTTTTTTATTAAATTGATTACATTTATGGCAATCAAACTCTGATAAATTCAGTCCAACCATAATTTTATACACAACCCATGAAAGACATATCTGAATTCCCCAATGTTTCTTGTTATATATGTCTCTCTATATGTTATATATACACATATAGTTAAAAAATATAGGAGGTACCTATAATAATTTTATTTGTGTTCAATATTCCCATTAGAGAAACTCCCTCCACCTAAGCTCGTAGCAATGTGTCAATGAATTTAGTAAATAAGTCCTAAAAGGTTGCTTGAAGTTCATAGAAATTAAATTACTTTACTAGGGTCACAATAGTTAATGAATGTCAAAGATAGGATTCAGACCTAGTTGTTTCAGAGTCCAAGTTCAACACTCATGCTCTAGATCATATTGTCTCTGCACATGCTGCATGTAAAAGTATATTTGAGGGGTTTAGGCCTTTAAAATTGCTCCATAGGAAAATGAATAATATGGAAATAGGTATCAAGTGACAACATTTGTACAACCCAGTGCAATTGCTTGTCAGCTCTGGGAGTGGGGAGGTAAGAGGAAAGGGAAAGAGAATGAATCATGTAAACATGGAAAAATCTTAAAAAAAATAATTAAAAAAATAAAAATAAAAATGTGAATATTTAGAAAAATGTATATTTGATGTTCAGATCAGCATAACACTCCTTCAGAGTTATTGCTATCTTCACATATATCTAGGATTGTCACATCGAAAAAGCATTATATTTATTTTGCTTGTCTTTTAAGTAGCAAGAACTAGGATACATGAGTAGAAGTTATAGGGGATTAATTTCCTCTAGAAGTTGAAGTTTCCTGACCAATTGGCTTAGTGAAAAACAAATAAATGAGCTACTTACTCTAGAACACTACCTGCATAAAATTTTGATTGCTAAAATACTAATTCCATCAATAAAATTATACAGAGGAATTTGTTTTCTGGTGAGACATCTCAAAATATAATGATGATTTTACTTGCTTTGTATTTTCTTTTACATGTGGTGTTCTGATTTCTAGATCACAGAAGAATTTCATTCTTGAAACAACTTTAGAGCAATGAAAAGTGTTTTTTAATACTATTCTTAAATCTATTACTGTACATTCACTAATTAAGTATATCATTGGAAGTACCAAAGCAAAGTCTGGCTATCTTTTTGTTAGGGATATTGTAGGTGGTATTCTTGTTCTAGGTCAGATATAACTAAATGAGTTTTGAGGCCCCTTCCAACTTTAAGATTAACAGTTTATCAATAACTGTTGGAAACTATTGTTTCATACTCATTAAGTTAGGAAAGATAATGAAATTCTTTTAAAAACTACCCTGATAGGGTTAATAACCTTATACACACACATTGCATACATTTTTAGTAGAATTCTAGAAATCTAGAACTTTGGAAAACAATCTGCCATTATACTTTTTTCTTTTCTTTTTAAATTTTCATTTTATTGTCATTTAAAACATACTTCCATGTTGGTCATTGGTGTAAGAGTAAATTCATATGTACATATGAGTTTGAATGAAGACATTAATACAGTAATGAAGACATTAATGAATGAAGACATTAATACAGTGATGTGAAAGATGACTCCAACAGTTCTTTCTCTTCAGGAAGAAGTATTCCCAGTCATAAGACTTTTAGGATTCTTTGAGATCATTGAATTGCTAAGAGTAGCCAAGTATTCACAGGCAATCATCGACCAATATTGATGTTATTATGTACAATGTTCTCCCAGTTCTCCTTTTTTTCACTCTGCAGATCTTTCTAGTTCTTTTTTCTGATCATTTTGTTTTTCATTTCTTATAGCACAAAAGTATTTCATCATCAATATATAGCACAATTTGTTCAGCCATTCCCCAATTGATCAATATCCCCTCAATTTCCAATTCTTTCCCACTACAACAAAGCTGCTCTAAATATACTTTGATAAGAAAGTCATTTTCCCCCTTTTATTATCTATTTGGGATACAGACCCAGGAGTGGTATTACTGGATCAAAGTATATGAACAGTTTTATTGCCCTCCAGAATACTTAGATCAGTTCACAAGTCCAGCAACAAAATATTATAAATTAGTGTCCCAATTTTGCCACACCCCCTCAAACATTTATCTCCTTTCCTTTACTGCCATGTTTTCCAATCTGATAGATGGGAAGTGGTACCTTAGCATTGTTTTAATTTGCTTTTTCTAATAATTGGTAGCTTTGATTTCTTCATCTGAAAACTGCTTGTTCATATCTTTTACCCCTATTGACCATTTGTCAATACAGGAATGACTTGTATTTGTATTAAATTGGATTGGTTCACTATAAATTTGAGAAAGTAATCCTTTATGAGAGAAATTTGTTATAATTTTTCCCAGTTTGTTGTTTCCTTTCTAAACTTTGTTATATTAGTTTTGTTTGTACAAAAGCTTTATAATTAACATAATAAAGATTATTCAGTTTACAGATCATAATACTCTCTGCCTCTTGTTTGGTCATAAATTCTTCCCTTCTCCAAAGGGATCTGCCAAGTAGACTATTCTGTATTTCCCTTATTTAGTAACGGTATCACTCTTTATATCTAAATTATATAATCATTTTGACCTTATCTTGATATAGGGTGTGAGATATTGATCTATACCTAACTTCTGCCATACTGTTTTCCAATTTTCCCAGCAGTTTTTACTAAATAGTGAATTCTTATTCCAAAAGCTGGACTCTGGGTTTATCAAACACTAAGTTGCTAAAGATACTTACCTTTGTATATTCTGTATCTAATCTACTCCATTGACCTACCATTCTCTTTCTTAGTCAGTACCAGATTGTTTTGATAACTGCTGCTTTATATTATAGTTTCTGATCTGGTACTGCTAGGCTACCTTCCTTTACATTTTTAGTAGTATACTTTAAAATGATTGAAACCAATAAAACATTGACCTAATAACTCCATTACTAGGAACATGCCCCAAAAGGGTTTTAAGAAGACAATATTTTTATTTAAATATATGTAGAGCAAAACTAATTACAATTTTAAAAATGGGAACTCACCCAAATATGTAATAAAAGAAAATGGCTAAATAAATGGTGGAATAAATAAAACAACTGATATTAATAAGTATGAGGAATATGAGGCTATATATATATTTGTTTTATATATGTATAATAAGGCAAATAAAATTGTACATACTGTGATCTTAAAAAAGGAAAGTATAGAAATGAATTGACAAATGTAGCAAGCTAATAGGGATAACAAAATTACTGTTCACCAAATGTTTATGGACATCTTATTTTGAAAATCCATTTCTTCAAATGAAAATAGCTAAAAAGTAAGTTTCATTGATCTTGATGTTTCAGTTAAGTTTAAAATAAAAAAAAATCTACTCATTTATTTTAAAGAGAAGAAAGAGGAGGAAGAGAATCTGGACTCCTGATGCATTCTAACACCATAAACACGAAATTGTTTCAAAGTGTGACCCATTTGATGCAGGAAAAAAGCAAAAAAGAAACTTTTGTCATTTCGGAGTTTTGGGTCTGGGGTAAAATGGGGCACATTTAAAAAAATCAATAAACATTTATCAAGTGCCAATCAAGTGAAAAGCTGGGGCTATAAAGGAAAAGAGAAACAGTCTATGTCCTCAAGATTATTACATTACACAAAAGGATCCATATTTAGAAAAATATAGATATACCAAACCAGTATGTTAATAGGACAATAAGATATACAATTGCTTCTGAGCTCATAGGCACTTTTAGTTGAGGAGAAAGTGGATAGAGTATAGAAAGAAAGAGTATAGGGGGAAATTTTTAATGAAGGTGAATTTTGTCTCATGTAGATCTCTTGCCTTCTCTTTTTGTATCCATTGTTTCTGAATTCTAAATTTCACACGTATTATATAATCTAAAGGAACATAGGCTCTAATATAAACTAATCATGGGATTTAGTGTCCATTTCTCTCTTCCTTGGAATTTCTTGCACCACAGCTGTTCAGGTACCCATGGTAAGACCCCATAACACTTATGACTTATATTTCTTTAGTACTTTGTAATTACAAAATGCATTCATGTATATTTTCCTCATTTTATCCTCATAACTTTGTGGGGTAGCCCCATTAGGCATTACTACACTCATTTAATAGCCATATTAAACCTCTTTTAAAATTTAGGTTAAGTAATTTACCCAAGGTGAGTCTTTCTAAAGTAATGTATTCACAGTTTAAAGGCTGTTAGAGCTATTGAATCACTACTTTGGGTTGTTACTGAAAACAGGAAATATAAACTGGCAAAAAAAATACATTTGGGGACATGAATGTGTGCCACACCTACTCTGCTAAAGCAGTGGGCTGATGTGTACCTATCCAAATTCAGGAGGGCAATTGAAGAGAAAAGCTTTGACAATGTTGTGATCAGGATGATAAGAATGTGACAAAATTATTCTCCACTTTCCATCGGCAGCTCTACTTGGTTTAAACTCTGTGGTACATCGTGTTCTTCTACTGACTACCCAAGGGTGGTCTCTGCAGACCTTTTTGCTTCCTTCTGTGGGATGTCTCCTTACACTAGATTGTATGTTCCTTGAGAGCAGGGACTATTTTTTTGTAGTTTATTTCTTACACTTATCATAGTACCTAGCACATAGTAGGCACTTGAAGAATGTTTATTGAAATGAAATTCATTGAATTACTGAAGAAAGTCATCAGTTCTTCCTTGATCAATTTGGGGAGACTGTTGAAGAGGCAAGATTTGGGTATTTACAGACATCACCCCCACTCCCAATCCTTTAAGAGACATGGGGTGGTGGTACTTGTAGAGTAGAGTCATCATAAATCATAAAAGGTTTTTACAGAGGTAACATAAATGAGTCTCATTAACACGATTCAGCATTGTTACTGAATCTATATTTAAACAAGAATTTTTCTTTATGAAAAATGAAATCACCCCAAAACAAGTGAGATACTTGAAAAAGGCAGCAGTGAATCTCATATTGAGCATCCAACTGAAATCACTTTAACAAGCAGTAAATATTAGTGCTCTGGAATTCATTTTTGCATTAGATAATTTCAGATGCTAATTTGGGTCAATAAATCAGATAGTTTAAGTTAGAGAGATTAAACTGAAATCCTTTCTCTGAAACCAAAATGTTTTCTCTTTAGCAGATTATATTGCAAGGGTTCTTATGGGAAGTCATGAAGAGAGGTGATAATCAGTAGCATTCTTTACAGAGATAGTTAATTAGCATTTAGTAAGCAATCATACCAATGTCATAGTGGATACCATGCTAGACTATGAGACCAATGTACTGGATTCAAGCTCAAATATTTTCCTCCTGTGCAATGATGGGAAAATCATTCAATGTCTGATTAGATATAGAGAGATAGTGAAACAGGAAGGGTAATCTTACCCAGATTATTCTAACAGCCTCCTAATATTTCTCCTGTTTCATATCTCCTTACCCCAGTCCAACTAACATACTGCTACTGAAATAATATTCCTTAAACATAAATATGACTAGGTGACTCCTCTCCTCAATGCCAGTGATTTTCTATTGACTCTCAGATAAAATATAAGCTTTTCTATTTAGCTTTGAAGGAACTACGTGATCTGGTTTCTAGCTATATTTCCAGTATCATTGCACATTTATCTCTTTCCATTATCTCTGATCTATCCAAAGTGTCCTTCTCTATGTTTTTTACATAGAATATACAGTTTTGTCCCTTTTTTAACTTTAATTTTTTATAATTACACATGGAAATAATTTTGACAATTGTTTTCTGATATTTTGTAACTTAGATTCTCTCCCTTCTTCCCTCCCTTACCTCCTTGATGTGGAAAATAGTCTGATATAGGTTAAAACAGTGCTTTACAAATTTTAATATTCTCCATGCTGTGACAGAATCACATATCACACATTCAAAAAAATAATGAAAGAAAAAGGTGAAAGATGGCATGCTTTCATCTGTAATAAGATTCCAAAAGTTCCTTCCTTGAATGTGGATAGCATTTGTTTTTATAATGAGTCCTTTGGGATTATCTCAGAACCTTATTTTACTGATAATAGTTTAGTCTTTTACAGTTGATAATTGTATTATATTTTTGTTACTATATGTACTGTTCTCCTGAATATGTCCACTTCACTTTATATCATTCATATAAGCCATTTTAGTTTTTTTCTGAATTCATCCTGTTTGTCCTTTTTATGTCACAACAGTATTCCATTAAAACCATGTAATGACAATTATTCAATTATTTCCCAAAATTAACTGGAATTCTCATAAAACCCCTCAGTTTCCAGTTCTTCATTACTAAAAAAGAGCTATTAGATATTTTTCATACAAGGAGATCCTTTTCCTCACCTCTGATTTCTTTGGAATACAAACCCAGTCCTGGAATTACTAGTTCAAAGAATACACAATAGTCTTGTGGCCTTTGGGTATGGTTCTGTATCACTCTTCAGAATGGTTATATCATTTCAAGGTTCTACCAACATTGTATTACTGTTCCAATTTTTCCACATTTCTTAAAACATTGATCATTTTCCTTTTTTATTGTATTAGCTAATCTGATAGGTGTGAGATAGTACCTATGAGTTATTTTCATTTGTTTTTCCTCTAATAAAAAGTTTTTTGGAACATTTTTAATGCGATTATAGATAGCTTTACTTTCTCCCTTTGAAATCTGCATGTTCAAATCTTTTGATCATTTCTAAATTGAAGGATACTTTGACTTCTCTTCAAATTGACTCATTTCTCTATATATTTGAGAAATTAGGTCTTTGTAATACACTTGCTATAAAACTCCCCATCAATTTTATTGTTTCCCTTCTAATCCCGCTTGCATTAGTTTTGTTTGTACAGAAACCTTGTAATCAAAATTATCCAATTCATTTTTGTTACCTCCTTTATGTCTTATTTTGGTCATAAATTCCTCCTTTATGCATTAGTCTAATGGTTACACTTTTCCATGTTCCCTGGGAAATTTTCCTTTTTGATTTTTTTGGGGGTATGACATCTAAACTTTTAAAAACAATAACTTTCTGGTAATCCAACAACTTTTATATTGTCTGTCCTTAATTTTTTTCTAAGTCAGATGATTCTGTAATAAGATGCTTCATATTCTCTTCTATCATTTCATTATTTTGATTTTGCTTCATTATTTCTTAATTTCCTTGGAAATAATTAGCTTCCCCATGTCCAATTCTAATTTTAATGGGTTATTTTCTTCCATGAGTTTCTATATCTTTTTTCTAACTGGGTGATATTTCTTTGGTAATTTTCTTCATTTTCTTGCATTACTCTTTTTTCCCCCTAGTTGTTTTTCAATCTCTCTCATTTGGTTTTTGAAGTCTGTTGAAAACCTCTTCCAAATATTCTTTGGAGGGTCATGACCATTTGATATTTTTCTTTGTTGTTTTGGAACTGGTGCTTTAACTTCGCTGTCCTCTGAATTTGAATCCAGTTATTCTCTGTCTCAATAAGAACTCCTGTTGAATCCTTTCTCTTTGGCTTAATTATTTGAAAAAAAATTAGTAGTCAAACCAATATGCTTAATTGTTAGTATTATGCTGAGTCAGAATTTGTTCCTCGGGTATTGGGGCTTTGCCTCAGATTTGTGGGGTTTTTGTGTGTTTATTTCATGAGTAGTATTTAGTTCTTCCAATTTCTATTATCAAGGGCCAACTGTATTACCTTCATCCCTCCTGCTCAGATCCCAGTCTGTAGACTTAGGTCCTCTACATACCCTGGTAGTTCTTCCACTACAAGCATATAAATTGCATGCCACTGGGAAGGTAGCTAGGGACTTTGTTATCTTATGGGTGACAACAACCAGCCACAATACAGCCCCTCATCAACCATACTCATTGATGTATGCTCCCTCTTCACTTCTCCTCCTCAGCAGCTGTAGCTTGGGACAGTGCTGGTATCTGATCAGCTTGCGTGGGCCTTGAAATCCTTCCCTGTTCAGTGGTCAACCCCCAAATGTGGGTGAGTGGGGAATATCTGGAAATAAGGTTTTAGCCCATGCAGCTACTCTCAGGCCTCACTGCTTGTTGGCTCCATAGGTATCTGCCACTGAGATATAAACTCTCAGGTCAAGCAGACAAGATGAGGCTGCTGCCCTGCTTCAAGGGGTTGTAGCTTGTTAATTTATTGGTGTTTGCCCCAAAGCATTGATCTGGAGGTCAGGGAGATCAGAGACTTTTCATCTCAAGTTGTCTTTGTCTGCTGTTTCACTCCTGAGTCTTTACTGCTTTTTCTCACTTTTACAATGATTTATGGAGTTATTTTTTATTGTGGGGGAATTTTGGAGAGTAGGTAGTCTCATTCCCTGCCCCACTGTCTTCCCACAATTCCTCTCTATGTTTAATATTCTTTTTTAATTTTAATTTTATTTCATTAATTTAGAACATTATACTTTGATTATAAGAATCATATTCTTTCCCTTCCTGCACTCTACCAAACCTTCCCAATCATTCCCTTCCCAAAGGTCTGACATGTATACTATTCTGTGCATAGCCCACGCACAATTCCACTGGATGTTACATGTGTCCTTAATCAGAACCCATTTCCATGTTGTTGATGTTTGCACTAGGATGATCATTTAGAGTCTATATCCCCAATCATATCCCCCTTGACCCATGTAATCAAGGAATTATTTTTCTTTGGTGTTTTACTCCCACTGTATTCCCTCTGAATGTGGATAGTGTTCTTTCTTGTAGATCCCACAGAGTTGCTCAGGATCACTGCATTGCCACTAATGGAGAAGTCCATTAAATTCAATTGTACCACAGTGAATCAGTCTCTGTGTACAATGTTCTCCTGGTTCTGCTCCTTTCACTCTGCATAAATTCCTGGAGATCTAGTTCTAGTTCCCAGGGAATTCCTCCACTTTATTATTCTTTGGACCACAATAGTATTCCGTCACCAACATATACCACAATTTGTTGAGCTGTGTCCCAATTGAAGGACATCCCCTCATTTTTCAATTTTTTGCCACCACAAAGAGTTCAGCTATCAATATTCTTGTACAGGTTTTTTCCTTATTATCACTTTGGGGTATAAACCCAGCAGAGCTAAGGCTGGATTAAAGGGCAGACAGTCTTTTAGTGCCCTTTGGGCATAGTTCCAAATTGCCCTCCTGAATGGTTGGATCAATTCACAACTCCACCAGCAGTGAATTAATGTCCCGACTTTGCCACATCCCCTCCAGAATTCATTGCTTTCCATTGCTGTTGTGTTAGCCAATATGCTAGGTGTGAGGTGGTACCTCAGAGTTGTTTTGATTTGCATCTCTCTGATTATCAGAGATTTAGAACACTTTTGCATTTGATTATTAATAGTTTTGATTTCTTTGACTGAGAATTGCCTATTCATGTTCCTTGCCCATTTATCAATTGGAAAATGGCTTGATTTTTGTACAATTGATTTAGCACTTTGTAAATTTGAATAATTAAACCTTTGTCAGAAGTTTTTGTTATGAAGATTGTTTCCCAGTTTGTTATTTTCCTTCTGATTTTGGTTACACTGGTTTTGTTTGTACAAAAACTTCTTAATTTGATATAGTTAAAATTATTTATTTTATATTTTGTGGCTCTTTCTAAGTCTTGCTTAGTTTTAAAATCTTTCCCTTCCCAAAGGACTGACATACATACTATTCTGTGTTCACCTAATTTACTTAAAGTTTGCTTCTTTATGTTAAAGTCATTCACCCATTCTGAATTTATCTCGGTGTAGGGTGTGAGATGTTGATCCAAACCCAATCTCACCCATACTGCCTTCCAATTTTCCCAGCATTTTTTTCAAATATTGGATTTTTGTCCCAAAAGCTATGATCCTTGGGTTTGTCATATACTGTCTTGCTGAGGTCACTTACCCCGAGTCTATTCCACTGATTCTCCTTTCTGTCTCTTAGCCAGTACCAAATTGTTTTGATGACCACTGCTTTATAATATAGTCTGAGATCTGGGACTGCAAGGCCCCCTTCCTTTGCATTTATGTTTTCATTACATTATTTCCCTGGATATCCTTGATGTTTTATTCTTCCAAATGAACTTTGTTATGTTTTTTTTTTTCTAATTAAGTAAAAAGTTTTTTGGTAGTTCCATGGGTATGGCACTAAATAAGTAAATGAATTTGGGTAGGATGGTCATTTGTATTATATTAGCTCATCCTACCCGTGAGCAGATGATGTTTTTCGAATTGTTTAGATCTAGTTTTAATTGTATGGAGAGTGTTTTGTAGTTGTGTTCATATACTTCCTGTGTTTGTCTTGGCAAATAGATTCCTATGTATTTTATATTGTCTATGGAGATTTTAAATGGAATTTCTCTTTCCTATTCTTGCTGAGATGTGTTTGAGATATATAGAAATGCTGATGACTTATGTGGGTTTATTTTATATTGTGCAACTTTGCTAAAGTTGTTAATTATTTTGACTAGGTTTTTAGTTGATTCTCTAGGATTCTTTAAGTAGACTAACATATCATCTGCAAAGAGTGATATCTTGGTCTCCTCATTTCCTATTTTAATACCTTCAAGTTCTTTTCCTTCTCTGATTGCTACTACTAGTGTTTCTAGTACAATGTTAAATAATAGAAGTGATAATGGGCATCCTTGTTTCACTCCAGATCTTATTGGTAATGAATCTAGTTTATCCCCATTGCAGATGATGTTTACTGATGGTTTTAGATATATTCTGTTCATTATTTATAGGAACAATCCTTTTCTTCCTATACTTTCTAATGTTTTCAATAGAACTGAGTGTTGAATTGTGCCAAAGAGGTTTTCTGCATCTATTGAGATCATCATGGGATTTTTGATGGTTTTCTTCTTGATATGGTCAATTATGTGGATGGTTTTCCTAATATTGAACCATCCTTGCCTTCCTGGTATAAATCCTACCTGGTTATTGTGAATAAACCTCGCGATCACTTGCTGGAGTCTTTTTGCTAGTATTCTATTTAAATTTTTTTGCATCTATGTTCATTAACGAGATAGGTTTGTAGTTTTCTTTCTCTGTTTTTGACCTGCCTGGCTTTGGAATCAGTACCATATTTGTGTCATAAAAAAGAATTTGGTAGAACTCCTTCTTTGCTTATTATGCCAAATAGTTTGTAGAGTATTAGGATTAGCTGTTTGAATGTTTGATAGAATTCACTTGTGAATCCATCAGGTTCTGGGGATTTTTTCTTAGGGAGTACTTTGATAGCTTGTTCTATTTCTTTTTCTGATATGGGATTATTTAAGAATTCTATTTCTTCTTCTGTTAATCTAAGCAATTTATATTTTTGTAAATATTTATCCATATAACCTAGATTTCCATATTTGTTGCCATGTAATTGAGCAAAATAATTTTTAATGATTTCCTTAATTTCTTCTTCACTTGAGGTGAGGTCTCCCTTTTCATCTATGACACTGATAATTTAGTTTTCTCCTTTCCTTTTTTCATTAGATTGATGAGTACTTTGTCTATTTTGCGTGTTTTTTCAAAATACCAGTTTTTAGTCTTATTCATTAATTCAATAATTCTTTCACTTTTGATTTTATTAATTTCTCATTTAATTTTTAGATTCTCTAATTTGGTTTTCATCTGGGGGTTTTTAATCTATTTGCTTTCAAGCTCTTTGACTTGCATGTCCAATTCATTGACCTCTGTCCTCCCTAATTTGTTACTATATGGACTCAAGGATATAAATTTCCCCCTGAGTATTGCTTTGGCTGCATCCCATGGATTTTGAAAGGATGTCTCATCATTGTAATTTTCTTCAATGAAATTATTAATTATTTCTATGATTAGTTCTTTAACAAATTTTGTAGAATCATATTATTTAATTTCCAGTTAATTTTTGATTTGGCTCTCCATGTACCCTTACTGATTATTATTTTTTTGCATTATGATCTGAAAAGGTTGCATTTGTTATTTCTGCTTTTCTGCATTTGTTTGCCATGTTATTATGCCCTAGTACATGTTCAATCTTTGTGAATGTACCCTATGCTGCTGAAAAGAAGGCATATTCTTTTTGTCCTTTTATATTTTTCTCCATATATCTATTAACTTTAATTTTTCTAACATTTCATTCACATATCTTTCCTCTTTCTCATTTATTTTTAATTTGATTTATCTAGTTTTGATAGTGGTAGGTTCAGGTCTCCCACTAGTATAGTTTTACTATATATTTACACCTTCAACACTAGTTTCTCCTTTAGCTAATCCATTTGGTGCATACATGTTTATTACTGATATTTCCTCATTGTTAATACTGCCTTTTATCAGGTTGTAGTGACCTTCCCTATCCCTTTTAATCAGATCTATTTTTACTTTAACTTTGTCAGATATCATTATTGCAATTCCTGCCTTCTTTCTGTCAGTTGTGGTCCAATAGATTTTACTCCAACCTTTTGCATATCTGCCTGCCTCCCGTGTGTTTCTTGTAGATAACGTGGTAGGATTTTGGATTCTAATCCACTCTGCTTTTTGTTTTCATTTTATTGGTGAGTTCATTCCATTCATGTTCAAAGTTATGATTGCCATTTGTGTATTCTCCAGCATTTTGATATCCTCTCCTTGTTATGTCATTTTTCTTTTGCTATATCATTTTAAACCAGTAGTTTGCTTTTAATCAGTCCCTCTAAACCTCACCCTTAATATGCTTCCTTTTCTGTTCCCTCCCTTTTTGTTTCCTTCTTATTATATTTTTAGTATCTTTTACATTCCCTCCACCCTCTCTTTCCCTCCATTTTTCTACTTCCCCCAAACCCCTTAGTTTTCCCTTCTTACTTTCCATGTAGAGTGAGATAGAATTCAAGATGCCAATGGATATAGATGCTTTTTCCTCTCAGAATTGATTTCACTGAGAATAAAGTTTAGGTATTACCTATTAGCACTCTCTTTCTCTCCTTCTTATAATAGTAGTCTTCCCCTCCTCTTCCCATGTGCCTCTTTTTATGGTATACATTATCCTATTTATCTTATTTCTTTAAGTTTCTCTTGGTACAATCTTTGACTCCCCTCTACTTTTTTCTTCTTTTTGCATATCATCTTATACCACTTATTTCCCAATCTGTTCAATGAATGATTCTTTTAATTACTATAATAATTAATATAATTTTTCAGTTAAACATTACATTTTCCTATATATTGATATAAACAATTTGATCTTATTGAAGCCTTTACAGAAGAATGCTTGAATTAAAAATAAAACATTTTGCCCTTTTCCTCTACCTTTCTTATTTACCTTCATGATTCTCTTGATTTTTGTGTTTGGATATGAAATTTCCCATTTAGTTCTGGTCTTTTCTTTACAAATACATGGGAATCTTCTATTTTGCTGAATGTCAATACTTTCCCCTGGAAGTATATAATCAGTTTTGATGGGTAGGTGATCCTTGGTTGAAGACCCAATTCTCTTGTCTTTCTGAATATCATATTTTAAGCCTTACTGTCCTTTAGTGTGGAAGTTGCCAGATCTTGTGTAATCCTGATTAGTGCTCCTTGTTATATGAATTGTCTCTTTTTTGGCTTCTTGTAAAATTTTCTCCTTAGCTTATAAGCTCTTGAATTTGGCATTTACATTCCTGGGAGTTTTCTTTTGGGGATTTAGTGTAGAGGGTGTTCTATGAACTCTTTCAAAGTCTATTTTGCCCCCTTGTTCAAGAACATCCGGGCAGTTTTCTTAGAAGATTTCTTGTGGTATGATGTCAAGATTTCTATTTATTTCTGGCTTTTCAGGTAGATCAATGATTCTCAAATTGTCTCTCCTTCCTCTGTTTTCCTGATCTCTCACCTTGTTAGTGAGATATTTTAGGTTTTCTTCTATCTTATTAGTCTTTTGACTTAGCTTAATTAATTCTTGCTGTTTTACAAGATCACTGGTTTCCAATTGCCCAAATCTGGTATTTAAGGTCTGGTTTTCTGCTATAATGTTTTAATTTTCCTTTTCAGTTTAATCTATCCTGCTTTTCATGGCTTCTAGCTGTTTCTTCCATTAGGAGTTCTTGTCCTTTAAACTGTTATTTTCTTTTAACTATTTCCTGCTTTTCTTGCCAGAAGGCTTCCATCTTTTTGGTAAGCACAATTTTAAATTCTTCAAGAGTTCGTGGCCAATTTCCATTTTGGGGGGTATTGTTTTGGTACATTTATTTGGGTTTCCTTTTTTGCTATTTCCTTTGTGGTCTAAATTTTTCCTACATAAGAATTATCCAGTGTCAATGCCTTCTTCTTGTTTTTCTTGGTGTTGGGAATTTGTTTCTGGGCACTGTTTGTCATTACTATGGTTGTTTTTCCTTCCTTTTCTAGTCAGAAATCTGAGTATGGAGGTCAGGTTCTCTGGGTATGGAGCTGAGGAGCGAGGATTTTGCCTGAGGCCAGCTTTTGAGGCTCTGCAGCTTCTCCTGTTTGCTGCACTTCTCTGTGCTATCTCCCTTTGTGTGCCCATGGTCTGCGCTCTTTACCTGCGTGGGTTTCAGCTTTAGCTGCTCTAAGGGGTAGGTCTTTGGTGGTCTTAATTAGCTGCCAAGGGCCTAGAGGTGCCCCTAACTCACTCTAGAGGTGTCCCTCACTCACTCACTCATTCTAGCACATGTTGGCTCTGACTCTGGTTCTGCAGGTGGGGTGGGGGTGGATCAGCTCATTTCTTGATGGAAGCTTTTTCATCCCTTTATGTTGTGGAAATGCCCAAATTACACATACCTTCAATGCTGTGCCCTACTGTAAGGTCCCTTAATTCATATAAACATTTTTTTGGCTTTTTGACATAGTCTATATTGGTAGGTGGTAAGGATAGGAAAAGTCCTCTGTCTATACTGCTGCCATGTTTACCCAGAAGTCCAAGTTTAATATTCTTAAGAGACATTCAAATGGAGGTGTCCAGAAGATAGTGATTGAAGACTGGTGTTTTGAAGACAGCTAGCAGAGTTAAATATGTAGATTTGGATGTCATATACATAGAAATAACAATTGAAATGATAGTAAACCAGGAAATCATCAAGGTACAGGGTTTAGAGAGAATATGTATTGGGACAGAATCCTAGGTTGTAAATATACTAAGATGGAAGGGTTAGAGAAGAATCCAAGGAGAAAGTATTGAGGAGAATGATGTGATCTCTGGAAGATGGAACTCCTGAGGACCTGAGAGAATCTCACACTGATTGATTGCATATGTACATAGCTTATTTTATCTGCTTCTAAGGTTTTAGTTACATGGCACTCTTTTTTCAACTCTCTCCCCTGCTGTCATTCTCCAGATGAAGAAAAGAAGATTTGATATGATACTTTCTGGTATGTGTTAGTTAGTAAGTACTCTGTGAGTGATCCTACCAGGCAATTTCCACTGTGGTTTATCTAACTATGGCCATCTTTCCAGCTTCTTAATCTGTCCATTTAGACATGTGAAGGGGAAGGAGGGGAAAAGCCCCTAGCAAAAATTTTTTTCTAAATTGGACTGGGATGCCTTAGGAGATAGTGAATCTCCTGTCCATTGGGATCTTCTAGTCAGCAAGAAGAATTTTTAAAGTGCTTTCTATTTGCTAAGTTCTGGAAAATCTTTGTTTTCACTGGCCAAATGTGCTCTAAAAATGACCCTTGTTCAAGAACCAAATGATCTCTGAAGCTCTTTATAAAGCAATGTCTGTGATTTTGTGACTTTGTGACTTTGTGATTCTGTGACCTCATGGACTTTTATAGATTCTTAACTTTGCTCCCTACCAAAAAAAAAAAAAGAAAGAAAACCCTTCATTTCCATGAAACACTTAAAGATAGCACCTAGTCCCTGAAGGTGATTCTCATAGTAGTTAAACAAAGAGAGTCATAGAAATCTCACCCAAGAAGTGAAAGGAAAAAAATTCCAACTCTCTATCACCAAGGATGTAGGAAAACATGATGCATCTTCCCCAACCTCTCATCCAATAATGAATGTCTTTGGCTCTGGATAGCCAAAATAATATAGTTGGTTTTAACAATCAAAGGTTCCATTAGAATTTGACCATTGCTTATAAATAACTCCTGGAGGTGAAGTTATTTATCATCTACTGTCCTCATACAATCTATCTACAGTTCTATATATTGGGGTACTCACTACACACAAGAACAACTCCTATATTGATTTAGAGGGTCACAACTTCACATAGCTATGTATTTACTTGTGCTTATGGACAGGGACAGGATTTCATCCTGCACTTTGCCTGGAACATTTTTTTTTGAATAGCAGTTGATTTAATTAATGTGAGAGTGTCCTTTGCATTTAATGAATGCAAGAGTGTTTTTAATGAAACCAAGGAATGTTTATGTTAATGAAATAATGCAGAATCAGGGGAAAGCCTGCCATGTTTCATTTGAAAACACATCAATCAGGGTAAAGTAACATTACTGACAGGGTCATTGCTATCTAAGGCCTTGGGAACAGTAACTTATGTTCAACAACTCTATACTCCAGAATCATGGTAAGTGGTCCCTGAATCAACATATTTACATAGTAATGATAATAAATGAGCCTCAACAAAGTCTCTTTATTCTTGAACCTTTATTTCCTTTTCCATTTCTCAGAGACCTGACCAACTCTTTGTATGAAACCAGACTGAGCAGTTCCTTTCCTCCCTGATTCATACACAGTTACAAGTCAAAAGAGTACTGACCTTTTGCTTGACTCTTTCTGGTTCTGTGTTCCTTTAAAAATTACATGTTTATATGATTTTTAATAATTTTTTCCTGGAAAAATAAAAATAAATGAATACAGTTTAAATAAAAATTATTTTTTTCTGGCACATCATGATCATGTTCCCTCCCCCTTTTCACTCCTCCTTAAGATGGCAGATAATATGATATATGTTAGAATTATGTTCTCATAAACATTTTTTCTCTGTTCTTCATGTGTAAAAAGGCATATCACTTACACTAGAGAAAAATTAATGGAGGAAATAAAGTGAAGAATGATATGCTTCAATCTGCATTCAGATTCTATCAGTTCTTTATAAGGTGGTGGGTAGACTTTTTCATCATGAGTCCCTTGGAGTTGCCCTGGATTCTTAAATTGGTGTTAATAGTTAATTTATTCACATTTGGCCATCAAATATTAGTGCTGTTACTGTTTACAGCATTCTCTTGGTTCTGCTCACTTCACTTTGCCTCACTTCATATGAATCTTTCCGGGTTTTCATGAGCTCATCCTGTTCATCATTTGTTATGATGCAATAGTATTCCATTACAATCATATAGCACAACTTGTTCCCCAAGTTTCTGGTCCTTTCCCACTTAAAGAAAATTGCTAAAAATATTTTCATACAAGTAGGTCCTTTTTCCCTATCTCTGAACTCTTTGGGTTACAGATATAGTAGTGGTATTGCTGGATCAAAGGTATACATTGTTTTATGGATCCTTGGACATGGTTCTTGGTTGCTTTCTGAAACAGTTCTATCAGTTCACCATTTCAGCAATAGTGTTATGCCTCAATTTACCCATATCCTTTCCAAAACTTAACCTCTCCAAAATTTAAAAAATTTCCTTTCTTTGTCACATTAGCAAATCCAAAAAGTATGAGATGCTATCCCAGAATTGTTTTAATTTGCATTTCTCTAATCAAATGCAAATGCAAAGCAGAATGCTTTGTATTCTAATACATTTGATTAAATTCTGTCTATATTTGAGAAATAAAGTCTCTGACAGAGATACTTGATATACAATTTCCCTCAATTTGTTGTTTTCTTTGTAATCTTGGTTGCATTGGTTTTGTTTGTGCAAAAATTCTAAAATTTGACTTAATAATTTCAAAATAGTAAAACTCCTATATTTCTCACTCTATCTCCTTATATAATCTTGTGGCACTAGACTAGAGATAGAATCATAAAACTATTGAAAGTCATTTCACTTAGAGGTCCAAGTTTCAAAAGGCTTTAAGTACCTTTGGTGGGGTCCTCATAGTAGAGGTATTAGAAATGTGGCACTGTGGATTCAATCAGTGCATCATGAGATTGTTCTGTTTGATATGTGTGTGTGTGTTTTATTACATGTGCAGGAACCAAAAAGTATCTGAGAAACCCAGTAGGAGAGTTGAGTAAGTAACAAAGAATCCCTTTTAAGGAATCCTTTTTGTTTCTTTGAGCATTTTAGAGAGCAAGGAGTTTTGGATTGAGCAGGAGTACCAATATAACACTTTTAAGTGATATTTTTTTTTTCTCTCAAGCATCAGTAAATCTGAGAGCAGAGGAAAGGAGAGAATACTCAACCTTACCACTCATGCCCTTTCCAAAAATCCTTTGCAGTGGCTGGTTCACCTGCTTTCTTTCTGATTTCATATTTTATGTATGACCAGGCAGAAAGAAGAAAAGAGTCTTTCAGCTCAGGATAAAAATAAACCACTTCATTTGTGCTGAATTACCTTTCTTGGGGACAATTTCTTGCATTTTTATAATATCTAGTACTGGGGAAGAATAATATATGCATGGAAGAGAAGGCTAGTTGGGGAAGAATGTTAAACTTGTGGACAAAAAAGGAGCAATATTTCATCATAATGTCCTTCATATGCCAGTTACTCCTTCATAAATCAATTATAGATAAAAGCTTACAACATATATCTATGATTTAAAAAAATGACCTTGTTAAAAGAATCTCACTCAGAACATAAACAGAGGGCATCTTAGTCTCAAATATCCAAACCTTTTGTTAACCAATGAGGAAAATTACCAATTTAGAGAATTAGTATTCTATTTTTTTAGAGGGGGAGAGGTACTGGACCTGTGACTTCACTTTATATGGAACTTTTGGTGAGGAAGACACTTCTACTAATGGGGACCTTTCTTTTACTAATAGGGACCAGTAATTGCTTTATAATTTTGCCTTACAGAATTACCTCCAGTATTGGGAGGCTAATTTGCTTGCCCAGGGTCACCCAGCCAGGATGTGTCAGGGGAAGGATCTGAACCAGGATCTTCCTCACCCCAAGCTGCCACTTTCTCCACTTGCAAGCTGCCTTTCAGTCTTGTCTGTGTAAAAATTATAATTAAATTTAACTGATTGACATGAGTATATTAAAATGACCATCAGTATTACTAATATTATTTTGCATAAATAAATATGATATAGGGAAACATGTGGAGAGAGCCCTGGGCTTGGAGTCAAAAGGATATGAATTGAAATTTGACCTTAGATACTAGCTATGTGACCTTGGGTATGTCACTTAATCCTGCTTGTGTCAATTTCCACCTCTATAAAATGAGTTGGAGAAGGAAATAGCAGACAACTCCAGTATCTTTGCTAAGAAAACCCCAAATGAAGTCATGAAGAGTTGAACCTAACTGATCTATTGAACAAAAACAACAAATGGTAAATCATGTATTACAGTACATTTGGAGTAAGATAAAGCCTGGTTTGAAATTTGAGAACTGCTGCTTATTACTTTTTTTGATTTTCAGTAAATCAGTCAGTGTCTAGATGGCTTCTAAACTACCTTCAACTACAAACATGCTATAATACTGTGAATTCTGTAGATATCCCCAAAAATTCTGTGATTCCCTATTTAATTTAGTATGCTATGTACACATTCAAATTTCCATAAAAAGGAATACATTATCATATATACTCATTTCAGGGATCTATAACTGTAATTATCAGTTTATTGAGTAGACACAACTTTAAGACTTTGAACTAGGTTCCTTTATGATTTACTTTTTTAGGTTTAAAATTATTTAAAATGTTATGTCACTTTCCCTTACACTTCCTTTTTGAGTCTTTCACAGACTATAAAAGTGATTCTTAACTCTAACATAACTATGTATTGGTTCTAAAGCAGGAAAGTGGTAAGCAGGATAAAGCAGGATATATTAACTGACTTGCCCAGGGTCACACAGCTGGGAAGTGTCTGAAGCTAAATTTGAACCCGGATATCCCATCTCTTGGTTTGGCACTCTATCCACTGAGCCATTTAGCAATCCCCATCAATAACTATTTTGACACTGCTTGTCCTACATGCTGACAAGACCAGGGTCAGATTGAAGTCTACCATCTTCTTTTCTTATTTTTGCTTATGCTTCTAGGTTTTTAAGGTGATCTTTTCTGCTTTCCTCCTTTTCCTTTGGATAACAGATAGGAACTGATTATCTGAGACTTTTTGTTAAGGCCCTTGTGTCCTAAGGGTCTATAGACCTAGAAGATCTATGAGGATTTCCATTAGAGAAGAATCATATGTGATAGCTACTTTCTCCATTATTTGTTGAGCCACCAGGGAGCTGTCCAACTGTGCAAACTTCCAAATTTGTGTTGAACAGTACAAAGGATTCAATGGTATTTCTGCCTAATGGAGGTCACCTATATCTAGACCACCATCTCCTTCCATAATGTTCTCTTTCCTCACATCTGCCTCTAGCTATCTCTTGCTTCCTTCCTTTAATGTTCAGCCAAATTGCCTCTTTCCCACCTCTGGGAAAAATTTGCTTTCTTGGTTCATTCTGTCAGTTATACCTTCAGTATAGGAGTGTTGGGAATTGGGCTAGTTGGGGTCTAGACCTATGTTCTCATTGGTGAATAGAACTCTTGGTGACAAAATTCTTTATAAAATGGATAATCACACACATAGAGACATACAAGTTTACACCCACGGGCTAGAGGTTGACATATATTTTCCCTAAGTCCAAATTTATGGGCTACAAGTTCACATGCATTATAAGAAGGCATTAATATTTTAGAATTTATTTGGTTCATCACCTCTATGCATCCAGAAGTTAGCATGGTTCCTGGAACAAATAGTAGGTGTTTAATTAAAGCTTATTGATTGATCCTTACAATAACTTTGTCAAGGAGGTAGTTCAGTTATATTTATTTGAAATATGGGGAGACTGAGGGTCAGAAATGGTGTGATTTGCCAAGACATTCACTTTTTTTTACTTGAAATCCAGCACTTTGCCCATTACTCGCAGTACTGTGAAAACATGTATGGAAGAATAAGTAATTTTTCTCTTGTCTCTTTTTCATTTCTGATGCCCAAGATTTCTGCTAAATCTTAAAACTAAAAGATTGTTCTTCATGAAACCTCATTTTCATCATGATAGATCCTTAATATAATCTGTTCAGGGCTTCTATGATCCAGAGGAGCAACTTTCCATTGTCTATAGATTAAAACTCAATCATGGGGACAGTTAGGTGACTCAGTGGATTGGGAGTCACACCTCTCAGTGGTCTGGTCCTGGGTTCAAATATGGCTTCAGAAACTTTCTTGCTATGTGACCCTGGGCAACTTACTTAATCCCCATCGTCTAGTCCTTACAACTGTTCTACCTTAAAAGGAATACATAATATTGATTGTAAGACAAGGTAAAGGTTTAAAAAACAAAACAAACATATTTTTGGCCTGGCATTCAAGCCATTTCATTACTAACCCTAACCCTAACTCCAAGCTGCCAGACTGCCTATCGAGTTAATTGCCCACTGGTTTCCCCACTTATGGAGACAGACTGGTTTGTTACTGTCCACTATATATTCTTATTCATGTTGTTACCATTAACTGGATTTGCTTGCTTTTAGTTCACCTATCCAACTCCTATCTGTCAACTAAAATATGTTGGTCTTCCCTGACTGCTACAGCCCACAATAATCCCACACTCCTCTAAATAACCCATATTACTTTTTGTCCACCGAAACATTGACAAAATGTCTTTACTCAGCACTTGAGGAGTAAAGAAAGGGGGACATTGATCATGTAGAAATTCTGTTTTCAAAAGGGATTCATATATACAATTAAAGAAGGACAGTGAGAGAGCATTTATTACTAGTGAGATTAGAAGAAACATAAGGATTCTAAAAGGAAGATGTGTATTTTGGATATGAGGAGTAGCTTGTAGAAAGACATGGAAGCAGAAGAAAGCATTCTGAGTTTATGGAAAGACTAGTAGCCTAGCAATTCATGCCCATATATTTCAAGTTCATAGGCATGTTATAGATCACACTATATTATAAAAGTGCTGTAACATTTTAAATTGATTTTATCTTATCTTATCTCTTTGGATTCAGTACTTAGTATGGTTCCTGGGACAAATTAGTTGCTTCATAAATATAGATTGATTTATCCTTACAATAACTTTGTATTGTAGGTGCTACAATATGTTTTTTTGAAATATGGGGAAACACTTTCAGAAAGTTGGTGACTTTCTGGAGCCACTAAGCTCATAATTATTTTCTAACTTTTGTTTTTGTATTCTGAGCACCTAAAACATAACAGGAAAATTAAACAATGTTTTTTTAATTATTACATTGAATTTAATTTCACTAAATATCCATGACTTTCTGTACTATTTTATAGTGATATTTTTAATAACAGCTTCATTTCCAAATATTTCCTCCTCCATTATCTGCACTGGAAATGTACTGTTTGCAAAAATACCAAAAAAATTGAGGAAAAAAGTTAAACAAAACTAACGAACCTATCAGCTGAGTCTGATCATATGTATAATCTGTAAACCTCAAATTTCCTTAGACTTATAAATGTTGGAAATTTCACCATTGGGATATTTCATACTTGGAAAATTTCTTACTGATAGTCTATTGGAATGGGAACCCCATTGGCATGGGAGGTTCTTTCTCTTCCCTTCTTAAGATTACTTTAGGACAGAAACCCTTTGCTGAACAATGGAAAGGACTTTGACCTATGCTTAAGCTTAGAACAGGAATTTCTTTGAGTCTTGATTGATTTTAGAATTGATACAATGGAGATACTTGGAATAAATCTCCACCCTATTCAATCCTAATAGGATTGAGTAAGGGCTGCAGCCTAGATCAAAATTTAATTATTCCAATCTCTACCATACTCAAGTTAACAGGATTTAGAAAGGGCTGTAGCAAAGGAGTAAAGATTTAATCATTTGAAAATATGACCTTCAACAGACATGTGCAAAAGCCAGAAACCTCTGGGCGGTCCTGGGTTAAGCTAGAGCCTCCATTGGCAGAGGGAAATTGATGAAGAGTGATTGGTAGATGGGAGAACTGAGGGGATGAACTTGGAGGGTTTTTCCTGAAAGATAGGAGGGTCTGAAGCTGGAGGTTTTTGTTGAGGTTTTGGTCGGGGTGATTGCGGGGGGACTCTGAGAAGGCTTGCTCTGAAGGAAGCTGAAGGTGGGGGCCCCTGAGACTGTTTCTCCATTTTGGACACGTGAGTAATAGGGACTGGTCTCTTTTCTTTGCTCCAGCTATCTAAGGGCTTGGGCCTTTTGGCCCAGCCTAAACAGAAGGGGTATTTAAGCCCTATTCCCTTCTCTCCCTTTTTCTCTCTCTCTATCTCTAATTCCTTTCTTACTCCTATTGTAATTAAACTCCAAAAAAGGCTGACGGCTGACTTGAGTTTTTCATTTAGGAATTACATAGCTGATTCCTTGGCGACCTTAAATTAATATATATCAGTCTTTTAAAGTGATTCCCTTGTTACAAATCTTCTTTTGCCACAATCACCCACTTCTGCGAAGGTAGGAAGATTTATTTTTCTCCTTTTTTCCAGGTCAAGCTTGGCCATTAAAATTATTCAGAATTTGATTTAAAAATTTTGTTGTTGCCACTATTATTCTTGTTGATGATGGTAGTAGTGGTGGTTCTTTTCAGCCAGAGAATAGCACATTGTTTTTATCATTTCATACACAGTTTTTCTGGTTCTGCTTATTTCCCTTTTCATCAATTCATCTAAATTCTCCATGTGTTCTTCATGTGCATCCTTTCCTGGGCTTCAATTTTCTATATCTTCATATGGTAGCAATTTGTTTTATTTTCAAAAGGAAATATGTAGATGCTAATTTAAAACAAGTCACTCAGTACTCAAGAAGTCTTGTTGAAAAGGGAAGCATTGTATTAGTTTTGTTAAGTGGTTTTATACACACACACACACACATATATATATATATAAACTTCTATTAAAAAAGACTGTTATCTTTGTGTGAAATTCCCCATGTGTAGGTTGAAGTCCTCTTTCCTTTCCTCCCATAACAATAGTAACAACAACATATCCACAATCCAACACACACACACACACACACACACACACACACACACACACACACACACACACCAATTATCTTTGAACTCAGGTAATGCTAAAATAAGGCCAGACAAAAACTAGGCAAGTAAATTATTAGCTGACTATGCAGCTAAATGGCAAAGTCACTAAAACCTTTCCATTCACTTAAACTGATGGTGGGTACATAACCATGTGCCAATAAACAGCAGAAAAGTGACTGCCTGTATACTGTAGCTCCTTAGTAAGGTTAACAAACTACATTAACCATTCACTCATCTGTAACTCATAATTAATCACTCCTAGAAAATTACATTGTATAATAAATGAGGACAGACATGATTCATTAAAACTTCTAATTAATTCTATTTAATACTATTTCATAGTTCATTGGTAAGTGCTGAGAGAAGGATTACATTGTAGGATATTTGATGCATTGCTGCCTAAGAAGTAAATAGGGCAAACATTATCTAAAATGAAACATGAATACTTGCAAATGAAAATGTCAGATGTTTATCACTGTGGTGCCTGCTTCTGTACTCTAGGGTCTCTAGGCATTACCAATGGAAAACTCTCTTTTTCAGTGATTTATCAGTTGGTTATAAAAGCTCTTCTGGTTTCAACCTTGATGCTCATAGGTTACAGCTGGGAATAAGCTCTTTTATTTTGTTATTCTAATAGATGTACATGCTGGGTTAGTGGCCTAATGGCAAAAAGCCAAAGTGTATTGTATATATTTTCACATTTGGCAATGTATCTATT
This sequence comes from Monodelphis domestica, assembly GCF_027887165.1. NCBI lineage: Eukaryota > Metazoa > Chordata > Mammalia > Didelphimorphia > Didelphidae > Monodelphis > Monodelphis domestica. The sequence goes on along the minus strand of NC_077233.1, from coordinate 164,381,642 downwards.
TATAGAAGAAGAAATGTATGAAATAAGAGGTGATTATTTGAGTAAAGTTTCTTTGCTTTATGTGTATATATCGCAAACCAGATTTCAGACAATTCAATTCCACAAAATATTGTTGTTGTAGTATTGTTATTATTGTCACCTTCGCTCATTCTTCCCATTTTTTGATGCAGTTTAAATAAAAATTGTCCAGGAATAAGTCATTTTCCTATTATTATTCTTTTATACTTAATGTCCTAGGGACATACATAAGTAAATAAAATAAGTGTTTTTGTGATTAAACAATTATATTAAGATGAAAATTCATTGTCTGTTGGCTCACTGAAAGCATCTTTACAATGACAGTGGCAGACAGGATGATGAAGATAAAAAGTACCATATTCCTTTCCCAAGTGAATTAAGATAGGCCCACAACAGATTCAGAGTAGTGGAAAAAAAGAACTCGTGATGATTATCCTCAAGAGAAAATGTTTTAGACTACTTGAGGAGAGTAGGCTTGGTGTACCCCATACAAGGAGGAGAGTAGTTAATCACGGATGTGTAAAAAACACTGCTCTGAAGATATGAGGGCATAGTACATATTAGATAATTTTTTTTTAGGAGACCCAATCAGTATACTGGTATTTTCTTTTCTAATATGGTTTAGCAGCAAACAAATAGGAGGAGATAGGGTAGGGTTAGGTTTTGGCAAAATGTAACTAACAATAAGAGAAGAGATAGAAGAAATCCAAAGTTGGAGGGTGGCTTACAATTGAACTGTCTAATATAGGTTTTGAGACTATCAATGGAGAAAGAGTGAGGTCCAATGTTGTGCTGAAAAAGATTAAGGGAAATGGAGGGGCTTGAAGAAGGTGAAGATGGCAAATGATCCTAGAAACTTAGTATTTGAAAAACCAAAAGATCCAAGCTTTGGGGAGAACAACTTAGTATTTGACAAAATTTTTTGGGAAAACTGGACAACAGTGTGGCAGAAATTAAGCATAGACCCACACCTCATCCCATACAACAAAGTAAGGTAAAAATAGAAACATGATTTAGAAATAAAGGGTAATACCATAAACAAATTAGGTTAGCACAAAATAGTTTATCTGTCAGACCCATGGAAGAATTTAGGTCAAAACAAGACATAGAAAACATTATGAAATGTAAAATAGATTACTTTGACTACATTAAATTTTAAAAGATTTGCACAAACAAGATCAATACAACCAAGATCAATAGGCAAACAACAAACTGGGAAAAACTTTATAGCAATTGTCTCTGACAAAGGTTTCATTTCTCAAACATATAGAGAACTGAGTCAAATTTATAATACAAAACAGTCCCCAATTGACAAATGATCAAAGGATGAGAACAAACAATTCTCAGATGAAAAAAATAAAAATATCTTAAGTCAGATGAAAAAAATATCCAAATAAGAGAAACTCAAATATGCAAAAATATAAATGAGATGCCATCTCATACCCAATAGACTGGCGAACATGACATGAAAGGAAATGACAAATGTTGGAGGGAATGTTGAAAACTTAGGACACTAATACACTGTTGGTGGATCTGTCAACTGATACAACTATTCTGAAACTGTCCCCAAAGGACCATCATACTGTGTATGCCCTTTGACCCAGCATTACCACCACTTGGTCTGTATCCCAAAAAGATTGAAGATAGAGGAAAGGAGTCAGCTGAACAAAAATATATATTGGTACTCTTTTTGTAGTAGCAAAGAATCAGAAACCGAAATGATATCCATAAATTGGGGAATGGTTAAACAAAATGTGGTATGATTATAATGGAATACTATTTATTGGGTCATAAGAAATGACAAACAAAATGATGACAAAAAACCTGGAAAGACTTATATGAAGTTATTAAAAATGTTGTGAGCAGAATCAAAACATTATACATAGTAATGACAATACTGTATCATGAACAACTGTCAATAAATTTATTATCAGCAATCAAGGATCCAGAATAACTCCAAGGGACTCATGATGAAAAGGGATACCTACCACTATAGAAGGAAAAATGGACCCTAAATGTAAACTCAAACATATGATTCTTCATTTAATTTCCTTCATACATTTTTCTCTAGTGTAAGCAACATGTGTCTGGTTTTACAACACGATGGACATGGCAGAAAAGGTGATGAGGAATAGGTGTAGGAGGAGTGAAGCACTGGGATTGATCTAAAGACAAGGTAATTAGACAGAAGAGAAATTTCAGAATGATTGAAGTAATACATTGCTGGATAAGCTTGAGATCCAAATTATGACCATCTGAGTGTGTATTTGCAGTAGAATGATAAACATATGTCAAGAGAATTGAGGTGTTTGATAAAATGAGACACTAAGAGTTTTACACTTTAATATTAAAGTGTACATTAAAGTCATTAAGTATGAGAGAAGGGTTTGGTTTGCAGAGAGATTATGAGCTAGGAATAGATTTGCTCAAGAAAGGAGAAAGAAACAGTTGCAGAAATAAGGATCTGGACAGAGTGATATAGTCAAATGTATTAAACTCCAAGAAAGAAGTTGATCAGTGATTTGCAAACAACAATTAGAAATGTGAGATATGTTCACATCTCCTCTTAAATGAGTATGCTAACCTAAGAAAGAAAGGAACATTTAGTAGTGACAAGGGCATCCAGAGATGTGTTGTCTTATGGAGACAATCAGATTTCTGACAGAGTGAGAAGGTAGAAAGTAAGTGAGAAGAAGTCTAGAATGATGAAAAGTTACTTTGTTGACAAAGGAAACAGGATTCCAGATAGCACAATGAGAAAGAAAGGTATAATAGGCTAAGAATTGGGAGTGTTAGAACTGAGCTGGGAAGGATAATAGCAAGAGAAGGAGCTTCTTAGGAGGCTGTAACTCTGAATCAGAGATCTAGGGGAGAAAACTTTCTAGCTTTAGAGTGGAGCAAGTTTGAGTCATCCAGAGCCAAGGATCCTGGGATTCTGTGATGATAATGGGGAATGCAAACCTGTTCTCTCTTCAGATACCAGGGGACAAGTTGGAGAAGCAACAAGATTAGATTGATGTTCTAGATTGGTAAAGACCTGATGATAAGAGACATGATTAGACTCACATTCAGTTCTGTTCTCTCATCTGGAGATGAAGAGAGATGGTAGACATTCACACACTGCCTGATTGACTTTGCCTTTGATCCTATTTATTGATTTATTCTTTGATGAGTTTTGGTGAGGCCTAATGGCTAGATTCCTAATGGGTAGAGCCAAGGCCTCACTTTTCTTAAATAATCTGAGGAAACACAATGGTGTTGATAATCTCTTCCTCTAGCAAGTGCAATTTAACCAAAAAGGTAAACTGGGACACACCTCTCTGAACAAGATATCATTTTTATTCATGGAGGCATTATACCTGCCAATCATTGTTGTCTCAGTTTCTAGAAAAAGACTCTGACCAAAAAGACAGTTCCCCTTTTATAGATTTGGGGGACTATATATAAAAAAAGAACAGAACAAGTTAGGTGACATCATTAGGCTCAGGGCAACCTGACTGATTACATAGCTGAAGTATAGAGAACAATATGATTGACTGGAAGTTGGGAATGGGAGCCAGCAACAATCTCTCTCCTTTGCTTCTGTGACAGAGCAGTATTTATTGTAAGAGTCCACTTGCAAGATAGTGGCTAAGGCTTCTCTGGATAACAGATTAGATATCCTTGAAGAATAGCTGGATGGTTTAAAGATATCAGACCAGACTTCCTTGGGCCAGCCACATCCCTCAAGATTAGGAATATTCCTTGGGGTTAGAATAGAACAGTGATTAGCAAGAGAACTGGATTTCTAAAAGCAAACCCATTATTGGTCAGGATTCTGAACTAAATTCAGAGGCAGGAAACCAAGTAAGCAGTTATAAAACAAAATCAATTAAAATAGGATCAATAAAAAATGATGTGGAATAAATATAATCTCACTCCATGTGGCAATGGATTATAGAGTGAAGAGGCCAACAAATCGATTCCTTGAGAGAGTCGAGGCAGAGAACTGTATTAAGGGGAGGTTAATTTGTAAACAAGGGGTTTAGTCTTTCAGTATAGAGAGGAGGAAAGAGAGTAGAACTTCCCCTCTCAATGCAGGGAACAGGGAAGATAGCTGATATTTAGGGTTGGCTCAGAGAGGGGAGAGGGGGTTTAAAGATTTTCCCCCTTCTTCCTTCCTTCCTTAGCTAAAGCTGCTCTCCCCAATTCACTCTTGTCCCCCCTGCACTACTCAAGACCAAAGAGTCTCCCCTTTATCTATTCACTCACACTTAGCTTGGGGAACAGATAACTTTTAATGTCAACTCAATCCAGTAATACAAAAGGAATAATGGGCAGGGAAGAATGAGAAAGGATAGCGAGAAAAAATGGGTCCCTATCTCTATTTAAAACCTTTTTCCTCTCTCCTTGAGTTTGGGAGGAACTCAGGCTTTGGCAGCCTGAGTCCTCTGAGAGAAAGTCAGGTTGACTCACCCCTGGGCAACAGGAGCTGAGGTAAAGTCTGCTCAGGTTTCTCTTCAAAAAGTCCCTTCAATTGGGAAGTGTTGGGGGGAAAGATTTCCAGTCACCAGCAGGAAAAAGTGGGTAACCCTCAGGAGAAAGTCTTCCCAACTTCTCTCTTTAGCTTCTCAAGACTGAGAGAACCCAACTCCTCTACCAGTCAGTCTTCTCCTCCTCCAGATTCCAATCTCCTAGGGCCCCTCCCCCATCGATGTGATCAGTTTCACACACTCTTCAGCCTGGCACTTTTTCTTTAGTGCCAGCCTCTGTCACAGAACCCAACCCTGAAGTGTCTATTAGTGAAGTGAGTAGTAGGTTTTAGGGCAGAGTTTAAAAATAGCTAAATTGGGGAGGCAGAAGCTTTTCCTCAGTTGCTGACATTGGAGAGGAAGGACTATCCTCTCATCTGAAATATAGAAATGTGTTCTCTATCTCTTTCCTCTTTAATGTTGCTATAGGGAGAATACTGAAAGATTTCCTCATCCTTCACCAGCTCAAACACCTATGAGGATGAGAGTATTAATAAGTAGAGGCATCAGGAAAAGTTTATCATAGGAGAAATCATGGGAACTGAGCTTTGAAAGAAGCTAAGGATTCTAAGACCCAGAAGATAAAAGGGAGGGTACTCTAGAGATGAATGACTATCTGTACAAAGACATCAATAGGTGAGAGAAAGCTGAGCAGGCTGGCTTGTCTAGAATAGAAAGGATCAAGAAGAATGTTTTTCAAGAAGACAGGAAGATTATAGAGGAACCAGATTGTGAAGGTCTTTAGATGTCAATGATTACATGAGAAGGAGGTTCTGTGTTATCCTAGAGACAATAAGATAGCCACTGAAATAAGAGGAATATTAAATGATAGAAATTGCCTTGTTTATTAGCAATTATAGTGTATTTTTTCAGAGCAGTTTCAGTAATCTATACAATATGTGGTATATAACCTGACACAGAAAGTGGAAGAGGGCCCCCCCAAAACCATCATTTATTGGTGAAAGATAGATTTAAATATTTAATTAGAGAATAATGAACAATCACTTAACTTTTTGAATTTCTTTCAAATACAAATTACATATCGAATGGGTTATGAAGCTACATAATATATCTTCAAAACTAAGTAATAGAATTCTTCAATTAAGTAATAGTTTTGAAGCTTAAACTAAATTATTTTCAAAGAAAAGGCTGAAGACTCCTAGAATCACAGTAAAAGAGAATAGAGGGCCAGCTTTAAAGAGCATTATTCCCAACCTGGTCTGACAGCATATTTGCACTTAAATCCCTTTACACTGATGGGTTTCTGATTTTTTTCTTTCTTTTTCTTTTTTTTTCCAATTTCTTCCTGGAATAACTGTCAGGAATATTGTTCAATACACATAAGTTCCTTAACTATTCTCCTCTTTAAAAAAAAAAAACTTCCAAGGGGCAAAGAAAGAAACATTGCACAATTTGCCTCTAATGTGGTGACTTTGTAGGTAGCCATAAGGAGAAACCCCAAAGAAAAAAAGATTAGCCACAGCTGTATATTGACCTTTACTTGGAGTAGAATTAATATAGGTTTGTTGAATATGAGTCAGAGAATGCCATGAAACTGTACTCTTAAAGCACATCCAGAAGAGTGACCCTGAGTTATGCAGTAGCCCTGAGTCTGATACAAATGGTCACCCTAGGCTGTCTTCATGACCACTTTCACCCATTAGTCAAGCAAATAATTGTCAACACAAATCTCTTTCCACCAGTCAATCACAGTGCTTCAAATTCTCAATATTATTCTTGCTCCTATAATAAGGCACTGAATGCCTAAGAGAAAAATAAAGCAATAAAACAGATTGTTTTCCTGATAGAATATGGAGTCTTTGAGGGCAGGGATTATTCCTTCTCTGTTTTTGAATCCTCAGCACAACTGACATGTAGGAGGACCTCAGTAAATATTTGTTGACTGGTTGAATGTCCATGGATCCATGGTATCCTTGGTAAAGGCATGATGTGTTACATTGCATGTCCACTGACTCTTGTACATGCCCTTCTTCCCCCCAAATCCTCTGTAGTTATTCCATCTCCCTAAACATGGACATTTATTTAAACACTTTAAACTTTACAAACTCTGTGACTGAATTATCTCATTATTTCTCACACAAACCTTGCAATATATAGCAGATATAATCATCCCTATTTTTAAATGAAGAAACTAAAATTCAGAGAGGTTATGACTTACCCATGGGCACAAATTTTAGATGCTGGAGCCCGAATTTGAATGCAAATCTTTCTTGAGTCCAAGTCTAGGACCTCACCACTTTGGAGAATCCTTAGCTATTGCTGAGTTGAAATGACAAGTTTTAAAATTAATTTTCACTGTGACTATTTGAAATTAATTGTTGTAATTAGGAAATTATTTAAGAGGTGAAGTTAGAATATACAAATATCTTGAAGATTTCCTTTTACATTATAAATTATGTACTAAATTTCCTCAGCCAAAAAATAAAAAGTAGAAAATTGATGTGATCCTTCAGGCAAATCAAGTAGCATTAATTAAGGAAAGGAAATGGACCTGCAACATCAGTGCTACAGGAAGCTTCCATGAGACAATTCCCTTTACTGCCTCTGAAACTTATAATTAGAGAGCTGTCTTGAGAACTGAGAGGTTAAGTGATTTCTCAGGGTCACACAGCCAATAAATATGAGAGACTGGTCATGAACCCAGGGCTTCTTTGTGTTGAAGCCAGCCCTCTATTCACTCTGCCACAATATCTAAAAAATCATTAATTACCTAGGTAATTGTGGTAAAAATGGATTATTTTCGTTCCTGTTATTATCTGGTAATTGACCAAATTACTTGTTCTGTGTTGCCTATGAAGTCTAGTTGTATAAGTGGTAATTAAATATTTTCATATTGATTAGCTACTGTTGATGAGGAAATTATTTCTCCTATGTTACCTCATTGCCCTATAATAGTATTTAAACATTCATTAAAGAATACAGTTTATGAATGTGAAATATTAATATCTCCACATAAAATAATCCTGATACATTCCAGGATTGCTACAGGTCTGGCCCTAGCCACACCACCATCTTGTCTGCCTTATACAGGAAAGGGCCAAAATAGAATCTGCTTTTATGTTTAGCTTTTCTCATTAGCAAAGCAAATCATTATATATATGACACTAACCTTCCTTCCTTATCCAAAATATTTAATTGATCAACCTGGTGCAATGTCTAGAATTATCACAATCAGTCACTTCTTTTGTGATTCCTTTTGCTAAGGTATTTGAGAGATAAATTAAAAAATATATATATGTTTGCATATGCATATGTATATATATGTATAGAAGTTTCCAAAGTTAATTTTTAAACTTATTATGTATTAACAGTTTTGAGGTACTAAATTTATCAAACTGGGTAGAGTACAGAATAAAGCCCAGAAAAATGAGAAATAGATAAATTCCACTGCATCATGGAATTCAGGGAAAGTGTTATGTTTCCTGCCATTAATATAGAGAAAATACAACATTGATCCCTAGGAGCTGACTATTTTCTCAAAGGAAACATGTATATAGTTCTGGTAGCTATTTTGGGGTACAGAATTGTATTTATTAATGGAGATGTTAAGTTCAATGAATTAACTAACAAGCAAAGATAACTAAAAAGGTAAGAAATGAAAAAATTTTGAATTAATTATACTTCTCTAATAAAAATGTTGGGCAGCTAAACAGAGAGTAGAACCAGGTCTAAAATCAAGAAAATGTGAGTTCAAATCTGGCCCCAGACACTTACTAGCTGTATGATCTTTTTGGCAATTTATTTAATCTTATTTGTCCCAATTCCCTCATCTGCAAATGAACTAGAAAAGTAAATGGCAAACTATTCTAGTAACTATATTAAGAAAACTCCAAACGGGGTCACAGAGAGTCAAACTTTTTTGAAAGAAGTGAACAACAGTAACAAATGAAAATGCAACTATATTTGATAGTTCAATTATTATAATTTTTTGGTTCTTCAGGTTATTCTACATACCAGTGTAGACAAGAAAATCTCCATACCTTCCCATGCATGAAATATTTGCCTGTGTATTTTCATATATCTTAAAAACAATTTAAGGGTAGGGGACAAAACAGGCTGAAAGGAGCAAATTTGGAACTCAATTTTTTTATATTGAGTGATAAAAATGTCCATATAATTGGGAAATATTTAATGAAATGAATAACAATATATTTTTAAATATTTTATTGATGATTTTTCTCTTTATAACATTACTGTCATCTCAATGAATTTTTGTGTACGCCCTCACTAATTGAACCCTCCTTTATAACAATGAAATATAGTTACACAGTACAAATGAACATAATGGCCAAGTCTAATACTATATTTTCTCTTCTATACCTGTAGTCCACTACCTATTTTCTGAGAAGAGAGGAGGCAAATATCAGTTTAAATCAACTGAATTTATATGGTTCAATGTTATTTTCAATTTCATCATTATGATCATTGAATAATTGTTTCTCCTAGATGTACAAAGTGATATTCCTAAAAGCTTAGGTCTAGTCATGCTACTTTCCTGATGATAAAGCTATAGAGCCTCCTTGTTGTCTTTAGAGTGAAATACATAATCCCATTTTGGACATTTTTAGCCCTTAACAATATTTTCCCATCCTATCTTTGTATACCAGTTACAATATTCTTTATGCACACTCCATCCTTCCATAGTGACCATAGTTAGAGCTTTTCATACACATTTTATTCACTTATAATCAAAACTCCTGTTTTCTGGCAAGATGGCTAGATTGAGCTCTACTTTCTATTAAGTTTTGTAGAATTTCTTTTTTGTTATTGGTAATTTCAGTCATGTTTGATTCTTCATAACACACTTGGGTTTCTCTTGGAAAAGATGCTAGAGTGGTTTCCAATTCCTTCTCAAATCCATTCTATAGATGAGGAAACTGAGGCCAACAAGTTAAAGTGACTTGCCCAGGGTCACACAGCTAGTAAGTGTCAGAGGTTGGATTTGAACTCGTCTTTCTGACTTCAAGCAAAGTCCCTCTTTTCACTGTGCCACCTACCTGCACTCATTGAAAAGAAATTATAGTAATAAAGATAGGCAATGAAAAAACTAATTATGATAAGATGAATTTGAGAATCATAGAGAATCATCTAAAAAGTAGATCAAATAATTAATTTTTGAAAAACCATCAGCATTTCTATATGTAACAAATTAAGTTTATTATATATAACATAAAAATATTAATTGCTCATGAGTAGGCCAAGCAAATGTGATAAAAATGAAAATTCTACATGAATCAATTTTCTTATTTGGTGCTCATATGAATCAAACTACTGAAAAATTATTTTGTACAGCTAGAAAAAATAGTAACAAAATTCATCTGGGAGACAAAAATGTTCAAAATGTCAAGAAAATTAATAATTAATGAAAAAATAAAGGAAGGTAGCCTAGCTATACCAGTTCTCAAATTATATTATAAAGAGGTAATCATCAAAACTTTCTAATACTGACTATGAGATAGAGGGGCAGATAACGGAATAGATTGGTACACAACATATTCTGGTAATGACCATAGTAATCTAGAGTTTGATAAACACAAAGACCCCATTTTTTGGGACAAGAACTCACTGTTTGAAAAAAACTATTGGGAAGAAAGAAGAATAGTTTGGCAGAAAGTAGGTAAAGACCACCATCTTACACCATGATTTAGACATAAATGCTGATATTGTAAGCCAATTAAGGGAACATGGGATAGTTTACATATCAACTCTATGGATGAGAGAAAACTATGACCAGTTAAAAGATAGAAATCATTATGGGATGTAAATGCATCATTTAAATTACATTAAATTAAAAAGGGTTTACCCACACAAAACCAGTGGATCCATGATTAGAAGGAAAGCAGAAAACTGGGTGGGGGGGGGAGTATATATCCACTCCTCTGATAAAGACCTAATTTCTAAAGTATATAGATACTTGAGTTAAATTTATTTTTTATTTTTAAATTAATTTATTTAGTCAATTTAGAACATTATTCCTTGTTTACAAGAGTTACATTATTTCCCTCCCTCCCCTCCTCCATCCTTCCCACAGCCAATGTGCAATTTCATTGCATATTACTTGAATTAAATTTATAAGGATATCAATAATTTCTCAATTGATAAATGGTTAAAATATATGAACAGTTTTCAGTTGAGGAAATAAAGGATATTCTATACTTATATGAAAAATGCTCTAAATCACTTTTTGATTAGAGAAATGCAAATTAAAATAATTCCGAGGTACCCCCTCACACTTAACAGATTGGCTAATAAATGACAAAAAGAGAAAATCACAGATGTTAGAGGGCATATGGGAAAATTGGGATGCTAATGGATTGTTGCTGGAGTTGTGAAATTATCTTACCATTCTAGAGAGCAGTTTGGAACTGTGCCCAAAGGGTTCATTCCCTTTAACTGAGTAATACCACAAGTAGGTTAGTATCCAATGAGATCAAAGAAAGAGGAAAATTATCTCTCTATAAAAATATATTTAAAGCAGCTCTTTTTATGGTGGCAAAATATTTAAAGTTAAAGCCCTATAGTTTGGAAACATTTATATGTTTCCAAACTATAAACTTCCTTTCCCTTTTTTCAATGTTGTGAATATTTTGCATTTACTTATATGTGGACTTATTATTTTCCCAGATAAAACATGAGCTAAGTATTGGGGAATGGATGAACAAGTTGTGAAATATACATATATATATATATATATATATATATATATATGTGCTATAAGAAATGATGAATAGAATGCTTTCAGAAAAATTTGTAAAGGTTTAAATGAGCTGATACAAAGTGAAGTGAGTAGAATCAAGTGAACATTTTACACATTAATAGCAATATTTTACCATGATCAACAATGAATGATTTAGATATTTTTAGCATTGCAAAGATCCTAGACATTTACATAAGACATGATGAAAAATGCTTTCTGTATTCAGCAAAATAATTTATGGAGTCTGAATTGGGATTGAAACATACTTTTTTAACTTAATTTTTTGGTCTGTATTTTCTTTCACAGTATGATTAATATGGAAATATGTTTTTTTAATTACTGCACATGTATAACCTCTTATTAAATCATTTGCCATCTCAAGGGGTATGGCAGGGCAGGAGGGAGGGAAAAATTTTAAAGTCAAAATTGTAAAAATAATTTTAAAATTATTTTATATGTAATTTAAGAAAATAAAATATGAAATTAAAAACAATAAAATGTCACTGCCAACATCCAGCCATTTTTGATCTTCCTTCTCCCTGGCCATTTACATACTTTTCCTTTACCTTGTTTCTATGTTTTGAATATTTTTCATTTTCTTATATGTATACATATTATTTTCCCTGAAAAATCTTAAGCTCTTTCAAGTAGAAATGTTTTCTTTTTCATCTTTGATTTCCCAGTGCTTAGTTAAGTATCAAGTATGTAGTAGATTTTTAATAAATGTTTTTTGATTAAATGACCAAAGATTTTTTTAGATCTGGAACTGATCTTAAATGTCATCTAATTCAAACTTTTTAATTTAACTGATAAATAAACTAACACCCAGAGAGATGAGTTGCCTTCCTAAGGTTAAACAGGTAACATTTGATTTATTGGTTACTTTGCTCTGCTAAATTTAGTTCATACAGTTCTTTCAAGTTACTAAAGATCCTTCTCTTTATTAGTTCATATGACATATCCTTATTCCCATACAATCATACCCACAGTTTGTTCAGCTATCCCCTCATCCATGAGAATCCACCTCGATTCCAATTAAATTATGGTTTATTGGTGCTCAAAGTTCAATAGGTTTTTTATGACTTTTTGTTCTTGTGCAATACCATGACTGTTTCTGAAGAAAGGGAGAAAAACGAAAACAAAAACAACTACACAGGACTTAGACCTGTTCTGTGTTCTTGTTCATTTAATGGGTTACCATCAACTTTCACTATAGGGTGGTACTTTTAATTTGTTGTTAGACTTATACCTAGAGCCTTTCCTTCTCAATAGAACCTGTTAGAGCTTCTCTTAGCATAGCATTCAAATACCAGGGTCACTTCCACACAATGATAAGGCAATTAAATATGACTTTTCCTGAGAAATGATATAAATATAATCCTTTACTAAAATAACTCTGTCTTTAAATACTACCTTTATTTTTCAAAGCTAAATCAATGTGCAGTTATACAATAAAAACTATTTGAATATATATGAAAAGGTAGACATTACATTTCTTCTTCCACTCATATCAATTGCTATCATTCGCTGGTTAACTTAGCTCTGTGATTTCATTCTGAATCTGTGGAAAATTTTATGTTTCTCATCTATAGTATATTGTTTAAAAACTCCTCTGACTTTTGACCTCTTCATACCCTTCTGACAAGTCACCTGTAGTTTAGAGGTTAAAAACTCAACTTCATCTGGTTTCCTACATTAATTAAAAATCATTCAAGGTTTTCTTAATGCTTGCTAATTAGTCTCCCTAAAGAATACTGCCAGAGGTGGTGTCAAGATACCCAGCAAAACTGACTATATTCTTACAGGGGAAAGTATGGTCATTTAATAAAATAGAAAAATTCCAAGCATTTGTAAATAAAAGACCAGAACTGAACATAAAATTTGATGCCCAAACAGAGAACTCAAGAGAATCATCAAAAGGTAATTAAGAAAGGGGGGAAAAAGAAAAACAAAACAAAACAAAAAAAACTTTTTTAAGAGGACCAACAAGTTAAAATGATATATATGCCAAAAGAAAAAAGGACATTGGTACTCTTAAAAATTGTTATTATAACCTGGTAAGCTTAAGAATTATACTTAGAGGGAACAGTGACAAACTGCATAGGCTAGAATGCCAAGACATAAATATGTATATAGATATATGCATGCATAAATATATGTATGTGTATATATATATATAATTAGAGTAAAAAAGAGGTTAATACTAAGAGAAATGGGAAAAGAAACAAAATAGGGTAATTTATATGTCACAAAGAAGCTCATGGTGGGGGGGGGAGAATATCAATACACTGGAAGGGTAAAGATGTTGAAGATAGGAAATACTAAATTCTTATGAGCATTGAAATTGACTCAGAAGGAAGAACAATCAAATTCATTGGGGAAAAATTGATTTGCGCCCTATAGGGAAGTAGAAGGGTAACAAACTGCTGGGGAAGGGAGCAATACAAGGGAAGGAAAGGGTAGTGGGTAGTTTAAAAAGACTGTAAAGAAAATAAGAGGGGAATAAAAAGGGAGGGGAGTAGAAAGGGAATAAAATAAGGGTGGGAATTAGGGGGACTGATTAAAAACAAAACAGTGGTGTTGAAGGAAACAGAGAAAGAAGAAAAGGCAGGAATAGGAGTGGAAATCAAAATTCTGGGAAAAACACAGCTGGTAATCATAACTGTGAAAGTGAATGGAATGAACTGACCCATAAAATACAAGCAAATAGCAGAGTGGATGAGAAACCAAAACCCTAAAATATGCTGTTTACAAGAAACACACATGAGGAAGGTAGATACACATAAGGTAAAAGTAAGAGGGTGGAGCCAAATATATTGGGCATCAACTGATAAAAAGAAGGCAGGAAGGAATGTATGCACCAAATGGGGTATCATCCATTTCTAAATTTCTAAAGGAGAAATTAGTGGAGCTAAAGGATGAACTAGGTTGATAAAACTACACTAGTGGGAGACCTGAACCTTCCTCTATGAGAACCAGATTAAAAAAAATAAGAAAGAGATAAGAGAAGTGAATGAAATCTTAGAAAAATTAGAGTTAGTAGATATGTGGAGAAAAATAAATAGGGACAAAAAGGAATACAACTTCTTTTCAGCAGCACATGGTACATTCACAAAGACTGACCATGTACCAGGCCATCAAAACAGTTCAAGAAAGTGCAAAAGAGAAGAAATGAGAAATGAAACATTCTCAGACCACAGTGCAATCAAAATAATAATTAGTAAGGGTACATCGTATACTTAAAATTTTTCAATAGAAAAGTGGCTACAGACATAAAATGGACTGGACCACAAGAAGTATTGCTTACTACCCCAACAGCTATAAAAGTTGCAGGGAAAGACTCATGGTTTGACTGTTCCCACGTGAAACCAGAAAAAGTTCAACACCACTGTAACAGACATCAAAGATAATTAGACAACAGATAGGGCTGAGAAATGGAAACAAAAACTGATTAACATAAAAAGTACAACACAAAGAAATAATAGTGACACATAATGTTCGAGACAACTTTCCAGCCCAGAGGAAAAGCAACCCAGAGGAAAAGCATCCCAGAGGAAAAGCATCCCATAGGAAAAAGATTTTAAACCAGCCCAGAGGAAAAGCATCAAGAAAAGACGCTAAATACAAGAAACAACGATGAAAAGCTGAAATGGACAGCTAAGACTTTGAACTTTGTAAATTTATTTATATAAGAAAAGGGCAGATTTAAAATGAGACTTAGGTGTAAGACTGAGTGTGGTAAAATAATAAAAGAAAAGTAATTTCACATTTTAGGGAAATAGCATGCATCACTACATAACATGGAAAAAAGAAGAGATCCATCAGTCAACATGAGAAGTGGAAATCTGAAGAAACTTGATAAGTATTAAATCAACACAACACTATTAGACACAAAACACAAAATCACAAACTGACATATTGAAAGACCTTGTTTATATTAAACAAGTGTCTGAAATTCTATTTATGCAAAATGTAAATATGTATATAATTAGTTCCATAAGGTCTTAGGCAAATAGAAAGATCAATAGATATTTCTATTTGACTGACATCATGATGTGAAACAATGTGTATTATTGTATTATATGTAAATAATTTCTGTAAATAAGGTATTAGTTTGTAGAGTAAGGAGTATTAACCCTAAGACTCAAATTTCTTGTAATAGTTTTGTTTAAACATCTATTGTACTGAATTTATTGTAAAACCCCAAAACTACCCTTGCCCAAACTTTCCTGCTAAGAATTTCTTAGAGTAGATTTAGTAAATTGGTAACTATAATATAAATATGTGACCTTGGGAAGGTCACAACAAAAAAAGGGGACGATTGTGGAAAGGAAACAAGACTGGAAGTTTGTGGGGGAAGGGGACAACTGAGAGTGGTAGTTGAGTCTTGTGACTAGCACTTCCTTCCTGCCGGGAGTGGCAGTGGGGTCTTGTGACTAGCACTTCCTTCCAGCCGGGTGGGACTTGCTGCCTGGTGTTGGAGGAGAGAGGAGCTTGTTCAGCCTGTCTGGAGTGGCATGCTCTTCTTGGTTCAGCCCGAGATTCAGGCCCATTCACCTCTGAAGGTCAGACCTTGTTGCTTTCTGTGTACTGCTAAGATTCTGAATTAGAACAACGAGAGTAGATGGGAGTGGGACAAACTCTCTGCCAACCTCTGGGGCCTGGCCTCAGGTCTGAAACTGAGAAAAAACTCCAATCCCAACTAGTTATTAAACTTTATAGTATTTGAATTTGCAGTCAGATAAGTGGACTATCTTTTATGGTCATAGAGGGATCTGAAAATCAGTTCAGTCATCAAGGTAAAACAGGCCTTATCAGACCCCTGCTGCTTCCTCTCAGCAGAGTGGCATCTCCCTCCTTTGCTTCACCAAGCAATATACCTTCTCTCCAATAACTCCTCCATACCCTGCTCAACTCCTCCATTAATCCCCATTTTTTCAATCCTATTTCCTTTCCCAATAAATATTACAGTAGGGACAGGGGCTGGTCTGGAGGGTGTACCTTGCAGGCAGGGCTGTGCCAGGCTTAGAGCACCAAACACAGGTGGCAGGGAAGGAGCTGGAGAGGGAGCACAGAGAGGGCAGCCTGGTCAGAGAAGTGGAGACCCTCCATATTGCTCCAGCTTTCCAGGAGGATTTGGCCCCAGAGCAAATCCAGCCCAACCCAGCAGAACTTAATCTCATCAAAAGTCTTCAGAGGTCAGGGAAGCCCAAGCTCCAACACCCCTCCTCCACAGACAGAAAGCCCCAAAACAAAAAAAATTGAGAGGAGCAAGAGCATAAAAAATATGGGGAAGAAAGAACGGGTAAACACGAGCAAACAACAGAAGAAGAAGAAAGAAATTAATATCAACAGCTTCTGTAAAGGCAACAAAATAAGAGCAAACATAACAGAGGAGGAGGCAAGCAACAAAACAGAAATCCTAGAGAATTGGATACAAGTTTTAAGAATCATTGGTCTACCAGAAGACCATGATGAAAGAAAAAGCCTGGACAGAATACTACAGGAAATTATCCAAGAAAACTCCCCCAATATTCTAGAACAAGAGGGAAAAAGTGGAGATTGAAAGAATCCACATATTACCTCCTGTACTTAATCCCCAACTGACAACATCCAGGAATGTTATAGCCAAATTCAAGAACTATCATACCAAAGAAAAGGTATTACAAGCTGCCAAGAAGAAGTCACTGAGATACCATGGAACCACAGTGAGGATAACTCAGCATTTGGCTTCATCTATACTGAAGGATTGAAAGGCATGGAATATGATATTCCAGAAAGCAAGGGAACTAGGTCTACAAACAAGAATTAATGACCCAGCAAAACTTACTATATTCTTACAGGGGAAAGTATGGTCATTCGTCAAAATAGAAGAATTTCAAGAATTTGTAAAGAAAAGACCAGATCTGAACAGAAAATTTGATGCCCAAGCATCAAACAGAACTCAAGAGAATCATCAAAAAGTGATTTAAAATGTGGGAAAAAAACAAAACACAATAAAAAAAAACTTTAAGAGACTCAATAAGTAAAAATTTTATGTATCCCTATAATAAAAGAGGTCATTGGTAACTCTTAAAATTGTTATTACTCCCTGGGAAGCTAAAATAATTACACTTAGAGGGTACAGTGATAAACTCTATAGGATAAAATGACAACACATAAATATATGTATAGATAAATGTATGCATAAATGCATATGTGTGTATATATATATATACAACTAAGGTAAAAAAGTTTAATACTAAAAGATATGGGAAAAGAAACAAAAGGGGGTGAATTTATATGTCACAAAGAAGCTCATGGTGAGAGGGGGGAGAACATCAATAAACTGGAAGGGTAAAGAGGCTGAAGATAGGAAATACTCAACTCTTATGTTCATTGAAATGGACACAAAGAGGGAAGAACAATTCAATCCATTGGGGCAGAGAATAGATTTGCGCCCTATAGGGGATTAGAAGGGTAACTAATGGACTGGTGGGGAGGGAATCAGTACAAGGGAGGGAGAGGGTGGGGAGATAGTTTTAGAAAAACTGCAGGGAAAATAAGAGGGGAATAAGAAGGGAGGGTTGGTAAAAGGGAAGTCAAATAAGGGTCAGAACTAGTGGGACTGATTAAAAACAAACATTGGTGTAGAAGGAAATAGTGAAAGAAGAAAAGGCAGTACCAGAGTAGAAATCAAAATGCTGGGAAATACACAGCTGGTAATCATAACTGAATATAAATGGAATGAACTCACTCATAAAAAGCAAGCAAATAGGAGAGTGGATTAGAAACCAAAACCCTACCATATGCTGTCTATAAGAAACACACATGAAGGAGGTAGATTTGCATAGGGTGAAACTAAGAGGATGGAGCCAAATCTATTGGGCATCAACTGATAAAAAGAAGGCAGGAGTCACAATCATGATATCTGACAAAGCCAATGTAAAAATAAATCTAGTAAAAAGAGATAGGGAAGGTAATTATAGTATAAAGGCAGTATAGACAATAAGGAAATATCAGTACTCAACATGTATGCACCAAGTGATATAGCATCCAAATTTCTAAATGAGAAACTAGTTGATCTCAAGGATGAAACAGATAGAAAAACTATACTAGTGGGAGACCTGAATCTTCCTCTATCCGAATTAGATAAATCAAACTAAAGAATAAATAAGAAAGAGGTAAGTGAAGTGAATGAAATCTTAGAAAAATTAGAGTTAGTAGATAAGTGGAGAAAAATAAATAGGTAGAAAAATAATACACCTTCTTTTCAGCAGCATATGGTACATTCACTAAAATTTACCAGGTATTAGGGCATAAAAACATTGCAAACTTGTACAAAAGAGCAGAAATAATAAATGCAAACTTCTCATAACACAATGCAATGAAAATAGTAATTAGTAAGGGTACATGGAGAAGTAAATCAAATATTAATTGGAAATTAAACAATATGATACTCCAAAACCACTTAGCTATAGAACAAATCATAGAAAAAATTAATAACTTCATTGAAGAAAATGACAATGATGAGACATTGTTTCAATACCTATGGGATGCAGCCAAAGCAGTATTCAGGGGGAAATTTATATCCTTGAGTTCATATAATAACAAATTAAGAAGGGTAGAGGTAAATGAATTGGGCATGCAAATTAAATAAAAAACTAGAAAGTGAACAAATTAAAAATCCTCAGATGAAGATTAAATTAGAGATCCTAAAAATCAAAGGAGAAATCAATAAAATTGAAAGTCAAAGAACTATTGATCTAATAAATAAGACTAGAAGCTGGTACTTTGAAAAAACAAATAAAATAGATAAAGTGCTGGTCAGTCTAATTAAAAAAAGGAAAGAAGAAAATCAAATTGACAGTATCCAAGATGAAAAAGGAGACCTCACCTCTAATGAAGAGGAAAATTAAGGCAATCATTAAAAACTATTATGCCTACTTATATGGCAACAGATACAGCAATATAGGTGATATGGATGAATACTTACAAAACTATAAACTGCCTAGACTAACAGAGGAAGAAATAAATTACCTAAACCACCCCATATCAGAAAAAGAAATTGAAGAAGCCATCAAAGAACTCCCTAAGAAAAAATTCGCAGGTCCAGATGGATTCACAAATGAATTATCTCAATTGTTTAGAGAACAACTAATCCCAACATTATATAAACTATTTGACAGAATAAACAAAGAAGGAGTTCTACCAAATTCATTTTACAACACAAACATGGTACTTATCCAAAAGCCAGGCAGGTCAAAAACAGAGAAAGAAAACTATTGACCAGTCTCCTTAATGAATATAGT
Organism: Monodelphis domestica; assembly: GCF_027887165.1. Classification (NCBI taxonomy): domain Eukaryota; kingdom Metazoa; phylum Chordata; class Mammalia; order Didelphimorphia; family Didelphidae; genus Monodelphis; species Monodelphis domestica. The sequence continues at coordinate 164,362,104 of NC_077233.1, read as the reverse complement.
TGCAAAAATATTAAATAGGATACTAGAAAAAAGACTCCAGCAAGTCATCACAAGGGTTTTTCACTATGAACAGGTAGGATTCATACAAGGAATGCAAGGATGGTCCAATATTAGGAAAACCATCCACATAATTGACCATATTTATGATCAAACCGACAAAAATCACATGATTATCTCAATAGATGCAGAAAAAGCCTTTGATAAAATACAATACCCAGTCTTACTGAAAACACTAGAAAGTATAGGAATAGAAGCATTGTTCCTATAAATAATGAACAGAATATATCTAAAACCATCAGCTAACTTCATCTGCAATGGGTATAAACAAGAAGCTTTCCCAATAAGGTCAGGAGTGAAACAAGAATACCCATTATCACCTCTATTATTTAACATTGTACTAGAAGCACTAGCAGTAGCAATTAGAGAAGAAAAAGAAATTGAAGGTATTAAAATTGGCAATAAGGAGACTAAGTTATCTCTCTTTGCGGATGATATGATGCTTTACTTAAAGAATCCTAGAGAATCAACCAAAAAGCTAGTTGAAATAATCATCAATTTTTGCAAAGTTTCAGGATACAAAATAATCCCACATAAGTCATAAGCATTTCTATATATCTCCAACCCATTTCAGCAGCAAGATTTAGAAAGGGAAATTCCATTTAAAATCATCCTAGACAATATAAAATACTTAACAATCTATCTGCCGAGACAAACACAAGAACTATATGAACACAACTACAAGACACTCTCCACACACTTAAAACTAGATCTAAACAATTGGAAAAACATTGATTGCTCATGGGTGGGATGAGCTAACATAATAAAAATGACAATCCTACCCAAATTAATTTACTTATTTAGTGCCATACCCATTGAACAGAAATCTTTTTTACTGATCTAGAAAAAAACATAACAAAGTTCATTTGGAAGAACAAAAGATCAAGGATATCCAGGGACATCATGAAAAAAAAATACAAAGGAAGGAGGACTTGCAGTCCCAGATCTCAAACTATACTATAAATCAGTAGTTATCAAAACAATTTGGTACTGGCTAAGAGACAGAAAGGAGGATCAGTGGAATAGACTTGGTGTAAATGACCTCAGTAAGACAGTCTATAGTAAGCCCAAAGGTCCTGGCACCAAATCCCACTATTTGATAAAAACTGCTGGGAAAATTGGAAGACAGTATGGGAGAAATTAGGTTTAGATCAACATCTAAAACCCTACACCAAGATAAACTCAGAATGGGTGAATAACCTGAATATAAAGAAGGATACTATAAATAAATTAGGCGAATATAGAATAGTATACTTGTCAGATCTTTGGCAAAGGAAAGACTTTAGAACCAAGCAAGAGCTAGAAAATAGTCACAAAATATAAAATAAATAGTTTTGATTATATCAAATTAAATAGTTTTTGTACAAACAAAATGAATGCATTCAAAATTAGAAGGGAAGCAACAAATTGGGGAAACAATCTTCATTTCAAAAACCTCTGACAAAGGTCTAATTAATCAAATTTATAAAGAGCTAAACCAATTGTACAAAAAATCAAGCCATTCTCCAATTGATAATTGGGCAAGGGACATGAATAGGCAATTCTCAGTCAAAGAAATCAAAAATATTAATAAGCACATGAAAAAAGTGTTCTAAATCTCTGATAATCAGAGTGATGCAAATCAAAACAACTCTGAGGTATCACCTCACACCTAGCAGAATGGCTAACATGACAGGAAAGAAAAATAATGAATGCTGGAGGGGATGTGGCAAAGTTGGGACACTAATTCATTGCTGGTGGAGTTGTGAATTGATCCAACCATTCTGGAGGGCAATTTGGAATTATGCCCAAAGGGCGATAAAAGACTGTCTGCCCTTTGATCCAGCCATAGCACTGCTGGTTTGTACCCCAAGGAGATAATAAGGAAAAATACATGTAGAAAAATATTCATATCTGTGCTCTGTAGTGGCAAAAAAATTGGAAAATGAGGGGATGTCCTTCAATTGGGACACAGCTCAACAAATTGTGGTATACGTTGGTGACGGAATACTATTGTGCTCAAAGGAATAATAAAGTGGAGGAATTCCCTGGGAACTAGAAGTAGATCTCCAGGAATTTATGCAGAGTGAAAGGAGCAGAACCAGTTAAACATTGTACACAGAGACTGATACACTGTGGCACAATTGAATGTAATAGGCTTCTCCAATAGCCGCAATGCCATAACTCTGAACAACCTGGAGGAATCTATGAGAAAAATCACTATCCACATCCAGAGGAAATACTGCAGGAGTAAAAACACCAAAGAAAAACAACTGCTTGAATACATGGGTGGAAGGGATGTGCTTGAGGATGTAGACTCTAAATGAACATCCTAGTGCAAACATCAACATGGAAATAGGTTCTGATAAATAAGTAATACCCAATGAAATTGCACATTGGCTGTGGGAAGGTTGGATGGAGGGAAGGGAGGGAAATAATGTGATTATTATAACCAAGGAATAATGTTCTAAATTGACTAAAGAAACTAATTTAAATGGAAAAAGAAAAAAAGAAAATTCACTTAAAAAACAAAACAAAACAAATGATGGAGGCAGGGGGTCATTGTGCTGTTCTATCCCAGAAAGCATGATCTCTCCATCTTTGTGATAACTTCTTTAAATTAAGGAAGAAGTGTCCTTTGCACAGAAGACGCTTTCTTCACAATCATCTCCTCTTCTCATTGATTAATACATATTTAGCACTGGATCACTTCTTGTGGGACTTATTTCCCCCAAGCCCCATCTATCTTACCTGTTTTTTAAAATATATTTAAGTCAACCAACTTGCTCTTTATCCTCTACTTTCCAGTCAGATCACAATTTTAGGGAGTCCTCAACATTTCAAAACTCCATGGAAATGTATCAAAATCGCCTATAACATTAGTTTGTTGGTTTTCTAAACTCAAATTTTTAAAAATGAGGAAACTAAGAAAGCATATATGCAAGGTCTCACAGTGCCAGTATGTGAATTCAGATCCCCTGATTTCAAATCTAAATCTCTTTCTACTTACTTTTTCTGCCTATCTAGATTCCTACCATAGGTACACATTATTTCCTCACAGAAAGTCTAACGCATGGATGCTCAAGCATCAGTGATCCCTGGGTACGGTGCTATAGAAGAAGGGACATGGAGAGGGACAGGATACAGATTATACTGGAAAAGAGAAGTGTGAGAAATCCTGAACTCAAAGTGGGAAAGGAGATGTATTATAATTTTTATTGGCCTTTGCCTCAATACTTTTCTTAGATCAGTCCTGGCTCTTTCTCCATGGATATATAATACAAACCAGAGCAGAAAAGAACCTAAGACTATAGTTTTCTTTCCTTTATTTCTCTAGGTTAGGCAGAAAAAAGAACCATGCCTAGAGGGAATATTCAGATTCTTTTCTAGCATGGAGGATGGGAAAGAACATTTAAAAATATGGTCACTTTTGGACAATAAAATGTGTCTTTCTTTAAACCACAGAATCTTTGATTTCATCTCCAGAAAAGAAGAATATAGCAAAAGTACAAGTTTCTTTAATTAGGTCAGAGGCTTTGGATTATATAGTATAAAGATATGTTAAAAATATATTATGTGACATATTGTAGGGAAAATTTGGGAGCCTGAGATCAATCCAATCTGACCAATTTTTAAATTAGATTATCTGGAAAGGGGTAGAGTTTAAAGGGAATTAAGAAATGAAAAAGGGATTTAACCTCTACCTTCAGAAGGGTACATAGGGTAACATGAAGTTGAAGTTCAGTCAACTTAAGCAATAACCTTGGGATGCTTCTGAACTGGTCAATATTTATATCCAACTCTGGCTGAATGGAAATTGCCTCAGATCATGAGGGAAAAATAAATAGAAAGCAGGGAGAAGTTGAGTTTGACTTTGTTACTTCTTGTTGCATAAATCCTGCTATCTGGGTAATTTGCCTGATCTCAGTTTGTGCCTTCCTGAATGCAAATGAATTTGGAAGAAAAAGTAGATTGAGAAGGTTAAAAAAGCCTTGAGTTGGGAGGAAGAGAAATACATATTTTCACAATCACTTGTGTACTTAGATTCATCCTATCCAGACCTAGTATCTCTGTATCTTTAAATTGAATACTTAAACTTTTTTTTAAGAGAACATGGTATTCCCCAAGGAAGCATTATATCCTTAGTTATAGAAATGTGTCCCTTCTATTTTCCTGTATAAGCCTATTTACTCTGATTAATGCAAAGAAAGACTTTTGCCTTTGGCAGTGAAATCACTGAATTGGTGCTTATTTAGTGCTTTATTAATAAGAAATTCTGAGGAATTAATGCCACACCATTTCAGTACCCAACTGGTGACTGACTTGATACTTTCACAAAATACTAGATTGGGTCTTCTAGGTTCATTTGTGAACTCAGAGGCCAGAAATAGTAGTGTATATGGTGGATAGAAAATGTTTCCTGCCTTTAGATGGACTGCTCTGAGTTGTTTAAAGAGAATGATTTTTTTTTCCTAATAAATAGTCTATCAGTTTGAATTACTGGATCAAATACTAAGTGGTAATCCCTATCATTTTTCAGTCATCTTTTTGTCTCTAGTCTTCTACTTAGCAGAGCATTTGGACAAGGTAGCTGCTTAATAAATGCTTTTTTCTATTGAACTGAATTGAATCCAATGAAGCTAAGGCTAGACCAGAGGCTCTTGACCTTTGTTTGTGCCTTAGAGCTATTTGACAGTGTGAAAAAGTCTATGGATCTGTTTTTAGAATAAGGATTTTTAATATATAAAATAAAATACAAAGGCTTACACTTATCAAAAAATAAAAACAAATAGATAAGCAAAATAAGCTCATGGTTTTGGGGTTGAAAAAATCTGTTAGTTGACAGAGTTGATAGATCATTGACTTGGCACTGGATGAGACATTAAGAGATGGTGATAGGGTAGGCCTGGCTCAGGCCATGGTTCATGGCTCATTTTGTAATGAAATGAGATTCTACTGTGCCACCTAAAACTTAGTAAATGGCGATTTCATTTACAAATTGTATGGAAAGCATATCTAAACTGACTCATTATTTGCCACACTGTTTCATCCCAGGCTGAAGTCCATATCAAGTCAAAGAAGCCTACCATTTCTTTTGTTCTGGATAGTTATACCCAAACAAACCAAAATCTCAATGTCAAATATTTGAGTCTTAGTCCCCTGAAAAATTAAATTTAAAGGAAGACATCTCCATTGTCTCTGAAGCTTACTATTTTTGTGACCTAAGGCAGATCACTTAATCTATGTGAGTGTTAGTTTCTTCATTTGTAAATTGATCTTATTGGCTGGGGTAGCCTTTGAGACAGCTAGATCTATGTTCCTTCCAGCCAGATCCCACAGTCTTTCCACTGAACCATGTTGTTTCCACTCTGAACAGCCTATCTTAGAAATGTGAGGATTAAGTCTTTTGGTAGATGTTAGCTGAAAGAAGTGACTTTGTGACTACCCTATTTATCACAAGTTCTTATATACCCATTAATTTTAGAAAGCTACATGTAGGCAAGAAATGCAAGTCTCTGTTGATTATAATCAGTTTAGCAAACTTCATCTAATCCATGTGTGCAGTTACCAAACTTTCCTAGTCACGCCACTCTTACAGCCAATAAAGTGAGAGGACAGAAGGTCATGGTTCAGTCCATGTCTTGTTTACTGTCTCTAATGTCTCCCCAATGCTCAGTCCTGGTGACTCTGCCCAGCAACAACCAGAGATAAAGGAACAGGCCCAAGATCTGAACCTTGGATTGGGATGTGCATCTTACTGTCTGCCTGGGTTTCAGTCACCTGTGCTTTCCCTTGGGGCTGACAGGTTAGAGAGCCACACATACTCATACCTATTAGTATTTTCTAACTTTTGATCATTTCAGTGTTTCTGTTCCTTCTTGGGACTACATGCATGATCCTCTCCTAATACACAGAAAAAAATGGATACAATTATTACTCTCAGGAGTTAAAAAACACATAATATGTTTTAGGATTATTTCTATATATTTTATTTTACCATAGATTATTTCACTATAGAAAAGCTAGGTAGTATTGAAAAACAGAAGGGCATGGTGACTAGAGACCTAGCCTTCAAATAAGGAAGACAAGAGTTCAAGTCCCACCTCTGATACATACTGACTGTAAGACTCTGGGTAAATATCTTAACTCAGTGCTTTGGGTAGCTCAATCAGATTGTCAGTAAATGAGAAGAGAACTCCTTTTCATCTTATTTCTCCATTAGATTGTAAGCAACTTGAGGTCAGGGACTGTTTTTTTATTTGTATCCCCAAAACTTAGCACATATCTTGGTACACAGTAGGTCCTTAACAAATATTTATCGACTAATGATTATAAACACGCACCCAAACTCCCACATTTCCATCCTCCTCACATGTTATTTATTGACCTGGTAGGCACACGTTGCCTGATAGGATATTTATACTTCAAAAGAGTTAATTTGCCTTTTTTGCTGCATCCAAATGCACAGCAGGTGATAGCTGAACAGATAAGGTATAACGAGATTGGCATTTCATGGTTGGTTATTGTTCTAGTTTTAGCTTTATGTGTCTTTAGGGACCAATAACACAATCAACAAAGGTACATGCTGGTTTTCTCAGGAGACACCCAATTATCACAAATAAGATTTCTTTGTTCTTGTTGGCAGGACTCAAGATTAAAATGTATTGTGAAAAAATGGATCACTGATTCAAGTTATAGGTGGTCCTAAAGGAAGAATAATTTCCTTTTTTCATCATGATTCTCCCCCATGATTGTCTTCCATTTTACAGTGGAAAGGACCATTGTGCCATTCAACTCTCAAGCTCAGAAATTCAGATTGATCATTGTCTTCATATTTTTATATAGAGACCATGACATTTTCCCCCAATTTTTTCCTCATTTATCCCTTCCTTCCTGATCCTACAACTCAAAGACTTGGCTTTTTGCCTAGGTAGCTCTTACATAGAGAAATATAATTTTGAGCTGGAAGAAATGTAATAATTCATCTAATTAAACCCCACTTTCTAAGATAAGGAACCTGAGTTGTTACCATTATTTAGCTGAAGTTATAGAAATAGTGAAGAAGAGGGCTGAGATTTTAACTCGTGTTGTTTGACTTACATTCTTCCTCTCAATAAATCACATAACACATCAACCATGTGTAAAGAGCTGAATATGCATATTTTGTTGAACTTGGAGTCACAGGAAATTAATTTGAACCTCAGGTCTACCACCCACTACCTCTGTGATCTTGGACAAGTCACTTCATTTTTCTTGGCCTCTATTTCCCCATATGTGAAATGGGGATGTTGTATATAAAGCCACTCCAAGTTCAAGATCTGTGCTTCTCTGAATTATCAAACTTTTCTTATACTCTGTCTTCAGAATTACTTATTTCTAGTGTCTTAGGAAGTTTTTCTTCTCTATTATTTTGATTCTGCCAGACTCCTCTAGAGAATTCTATGATAATTTTCCTTTTTAATTAGGGAGCTAGTCATAGATTTATATACTTTTATAAATGAAAGATATTAGAGATATTTATTCATTAGACCATTGAATTCTAGAGCTAGAAGGGACCTCAGAGATCACTTGATCTACCCTTCTCATTTTTAAAGTGAAGGAAAGTGTGAGGGGATTGAGGGCTGGAGAGGCCATTTAGTTTATAGCAGAATAGAAATTCCATGTCTCATGATTTCTTGTCAGGCACTCTTTTGATTGCACCATGATGCCTCTCTATGTACATAATACTGTTTGATTTATATTGTTCATTGTTTGCCTGATTGTACTTGGTATCACTCCATTTTGGTGGTGTCTACTATGAGCTCCTTGACTTCAGGAGTCTATTCAGTCACTTCTAGAGTGTTTTAGCATGATAACATGCCCAAGTGGTACTTTGCTCTCTCATAAATCCTCCTTTGATGATAATATGAATGGAGATTCAGTTAATAAGATGCATAACCTGAGGTGATGAATTGTTTTCACATATTTAAGGTGCAGGGAGGCATAGTAATTACTCAATATCTGTTATTGTTTATCTCAATTGCCATAAAATACGAGTAGAAAAGTTTTTATAAAGGTACTAATGTTTTTATAAACAAAATCATGTCTGAGCAAAGCAACAACAACAAAAAACATACCCCCTCTCAAACTAACAGGAATAAAATGTATATCCCCAGCAATCCAGAGAGAAGACTTCAACAGCTTGCTCGTTTAGTAAATATGGGTCAAACATAGAGGGTATTAAAACATATGAGCACCTCAACTTGTTCAGCACTGAACTGATGCATAGCCAATGGCTCTCAGGGGGGTACTTTTATAGTGAGAGATTCAGAGACATGTCAAATGACTTATTCATAACCTTACGGTATGCCAAACTTACTCCTGTAGTATTGCCCACCTGCCATCGTTTCTAATTCTCTGTCAGGTAATTAATTTTTGGCATAATTATCAGACTTTTCCACTTTTTCCAGGACCTAATCAGCAGTATTGCCACACACAGACTCATCACCTTGGGCCATAAATGGTATTTGGGAAGAAATGCCATTATTTAAAATAGGTAAGGGACAACTCTTCATAGATTTATGCAAAAGCAAAAATGACTATTTCTACCTTCCAAATGCATAACCCACTGCTAAATAAAGTATAGGTTTATTAATAAGTGGTTTACCATAAATAAATACATATATATTTTTTCTAGTCAGTTTGATTTTTAAAGTATTCTTCCCAGAGTTCTTTCTAGGCCACTAAGTACAATAAATCATGCCCCCCCCCTCATTTCAGATCAATTTTGGTGGCTTGGAGAAATGTGTCCTGAGATTTCTCCATCCTGGGTGGGATTATGTTAGTGTATGTGTGTGTGTGTGTGTGTGTGTGTGTATGTGTGTGTGTGTGTGTGTGTCCCTGGGATAGCTTCTCTTTCTTTTTCTTCTGGCTGCTCCTCACTGATTCGTGCACCCTAGCTTGGTTGCCCTGACCACACAGCTCAATCAGTTCTTTACTACTGCTGCCAGGGCTCCTGGGAGCCAATTATTGCTGTTACTCCTCTGATAGAGTTGTAAGACCTGTGAACTCTGTATGGCATCCATAGGATGCTTGGGAGATGTTTGTATTCAAAGGCTTGAATCGTTCATTCAGTCAAAGGAAAAGGCAAAAGAACATTACAAGAAAAGAAGGGCCTATTATAGTATGTAAGTGCTCAGAAAGTGTTGCAGGTAGAATATCATGGGTCAAACCCATGATTCCTTCCTGCTTTCTTCCTCCCTAGCCCTTCCCCCCCCCCATTTATTTATCTAGTTCATTTATAAGAAGTGTAAACCTTCTTTATAGATCTTGATGATCTATTTTGCATTCAGATGAAATATTCAAATTTTCTTTTGTTCTTTGTATTATGAAAACAAGATGAACTCACAGCTGAGTGTCAGATATACAGTATCATAGAATAGACTGAATCATGGTAACAATCCAAATACTGAATTTCAGGCTTTGGGAATTATTTTTTTCCTCCAAGGAGACAATTTGAATTTTAAGAATTTAAGATTTCTGAGTCATTCATTATATCATGTTTCTTTGTAAGGTCTCGCCTTTCAATTGTCTTTGTTTAGTAGTCCATTCTAGGTTCTTTGTTTGGGGCAGAATGACATGAAGCATTGAGGAAATTAAAGGAAGGTTCAATAATTTAGGATTGTAACTTTAAGCTAAAAGGGAACTTAGAGGCCAAATTCAAACCCTTTATTTTATAGACGAGGAAGGAAAAGGAAAGAGAAATTAAATGACTTGCTCAGGGTTGCACAGTTAATATGTGTCTGAGGCAGGATTCTTACCCAGGTCTTCCTGACTAATTACAGAACTCTACCTAGTGTGCCAGCTAGTGGCCTCAAGACGAAGAAGGAACCCAAGACATGAACTTTCCAAGTAGTATTTCCTTGTTATTTTCTTGTCCATAAGCTCTATTACCTTTACTTCAGAAAATCTGTCATTCCATTCTAAGCTTATAACTAGTTCTCATTGGGGTATGTAATGAGACCTTTGGTGGTCCTGGTATGAGAAAGACTGACTGACTGAAGAGTTTTGGCTGTCCACACTAGGTATTTTTTGAGGCTACTAGGAATGATTCTAAAGCAGTTCAATAAGATGGCCTTGCCAGTTAGCCACCTAATTAAGCAAAATGACTTGTCTGATAAATTTAATCCTCTTAATGACTACCAGATGCCCACAAAAGTCACTTGGGATTATAATGAGTAATGATTACTTAAAACCACTATTAACCATTTCACACTAGGAAATTCTCTGTATCTGAAAAGCTTCTAGGATGATATTTCTAAATCAAAGGGGCAAACAGTGAAATCCATTTAAAGAAATAAACCTATTTGTAATTTCAGAGAAGAAAAACAAAGGCTACACTGGAATTCATTATGAGCCTACATTTTAAAAAAGTGCCTAAAAATATGATCTATATTATTTAGAGTATCATGTGGAGATTTAGAGGAGGGCACCATTTGGACCATGTTCTATTTGAAATTTACTAATACACAGGTAGCATAATGTCAAGAGTATTGCTTCGAGTGTCAGAAAATCTAGTTTTGAATTTGGGCTACATCGTTTAAAAGAAACATCCATCTCCAGAATTATCAGTGATTGTTAAATTTTCAAATCTGATAGGCTTTTCTCAAACCTTACAGGAGACATCTAATAAATGCTTGTTGAATTGAACTCTGTGAACCTTAGTTTCATCATCCGTAAAAAGGAGATTTGGACTAGATGCTCTTCTGGCTCTATATCCTATTATCTCATTATACTTAATGAATTTAACCACAATGGAGATGCTGATTTTGTTGATACTGATGCCCATAATGACTTCCTGTCCCATACTAAGTCTGAACAAGTCTCAGTGCCTCTTTGGGGGCAATAAAAGTACACTAGACTTCTAGCTTTAGTTTCCACAGTGATTGCTTGAGCAAATCACTTCATTATTCCTCTCTTCAGCTTTTCCAAGAGCAAAATGATGGTCATTGTCCCTGCTACCATAGGATTTTAGAAGCAAAATGTAAGCAAAGCCAGTGATAGGTGTGAAGGAATTTGAGTTTCCTGAAAGAAAGATGATATAAATTCAAGGCTGTCACTTTAAAATGGATTCTTAATGCTATCTCTGAAGAGATGCTTTTCTTTTTATGACTTGAAACTTAAAGATCCTAAGATGATCTGTCTCAGAAAAGTTCATTCTGTAATAACTGCAGTTTATCATTTTTTGTTATGAATTAAAGCCACTGACTAAAAGGAAAAAATAAAACATTTGTTGAGGTGGTCTGGTAGAGGTGGACAATCTGGGAGAATGTAAATGATGCTGAGCAATTGGTTTGGTCATGAAAGAATTCATTACATATTATATATAATATCAACTAGCCCTCTCTACAGCAAGGCAATTATTTTATATGTCTGAAATTTATTTGATATACTACTAACCATAGCGTCTTCCACTTTTCTTTTTTTGTCACTCCTCAGGCAACCCAGCTCCACCATCCTTTTACCTGAGTGATTATGCTTCACGTCACTGAAAAGACAGTCCAGCCAACTCTCCCTTCTTCCTAATCTTAGACCACATGGACATTTATTTTTTTATTAATTAATTAATTGAATTAACTAATTAAAAGTATTTTTCCATGGTTCATGTTCTTTCCCTTCCCTTCTCTCTCTTCCCCTCCTTTAGCCAACAAATAATTCCACTGGGCTTTACATGTTTCATTGTTTAAGACCTATTTCCATATTATTAATATTTGCACTAGGGTGATCATTTAAGAGTCTACATCCCCAATCATATTCCCATAGAACCATGTTATCAAGAAAACTTTTTTCTTTGTTTCTACACCCACAGTTCCTTCTCTGGATATGAATAGCATTCTTTCTCATAAATCCCTCAGAATTATCCTGGATTATTGCATTGCTGCTAGTACAGAAGTCTATTACATTCGATTATGGTGCAGTGTATCAGTCTCTGTGTACAATGTTCTCCTGGTTCTGATCCCTTCACTCTGCATCACTTCCTGGAGGTTGTTCCAGTTCACATGAAATTCCCCAGTTCATTATTCTTTTTAGCACAATACTATTCCATCACCAATAGATACCACGATTTATTCAGTCATTCCCCAATCGAAGGACATCTCCTTTTTTCAATTTTTTTTCACTCAGGCATTTATCATTTCCCCACTATTTCCTCCTTAACTCTTATTTCTGATAAACAGATGTTCCTTTCCTTACCCAAAGCAAATACTTCTACTTGCACCCACTCTCCCATCCTCTCCTATCTTCTACAGCAGATTGCCCTTACAGATATATTCCTTCTCTAATCTTCAATTTCTCCCTGTCTTATGGTGTTATCCCAGCTGCCTACAAACATGCCTATATCTTTCTCATCCTAAAAGCAAAAAAGCAAACAAACAAAAAAACAGAGAAAGAAACAGAAACAATCACTTGATCTGACCATGCCTGCTATCTATTTTCCAATATTTCTTCTTTCTTATCTAAACTACTTAAGACAACTATCTACACATCTTGTCTCCACTTCCTTTATTCCCATTCACTTTTAAACACTATGATGTCTGGCTTTTGACTCCATCATTCAACTGTAAATGTCCTTTCTTTTTTTTAATATGATCCATTTTAATTTTTTTCAGAACACACGTGAATACAATTTTTTCTGTCATTTTCTAATATTTTGCAATCCATGTTCTCTCTTTCCTTTCCCCTTTCCCAAGAAGGCAGGTAATATGATATAGGTTGTATATATATTATTAGATAATACATATTTCCATGTTCATCATGCTGTGAAAGAAGACATATATGGCTTTTATTAGATAAAATTCATGAAGTAAATAAAGAATAGTATGCTTCAATTTGCATTAACACTGTCTTCCTCCTATGGCGGTGGATATCCTTTTTTTTTTTCCTTTTGAGTTTCTTGGAGATATCTTGGATCTTTGCTTTGCTGCTAATAGTTAAGTCATTCACAGTTTGTCATCACACATTATTTTGTTACTGTGTACAATGTCCTCCTTGTTCTCCTCACTTCACTTTGCGTCATTTCATATATATCTTTACAGCTTTTTTGTGATCTTCTTGCTTGACATTTTTCATGGCAAAACAGGATTCCATTACAAACATATACCACAACTTGTTCAGCCATTTCTCCTTTAGTTTCCAGTTCTTTTACCACCACAATAAGAGCTGCTATAAATAATTTTGTTAAAGGTAGGTTCTTTCCCCCTATTTTTAATCTAGATTGCCCTCTTTCTAAAGTTACCAATGATCTCTTAATTTTTAAATCTAATGGCCCTTTCTCAGTCTCTCATCTTAGTACATAATAGGTCCATATTAAATAATTCTTTATCTTAATTAGAAAGTTGACAGCTCTACATCCTTTAATACTCTTGATCACTATTTTCCTCTTTATGTACTTTCTGTTTTTTAGGATTTTGTGCCACTATTCTCTCCAGGTTCTCTTTCTAACTGTTTACTTCTCTGCCCTCTTTGCTGGATATTGAAACTTGTCATCAGAGTCCCCTCTGCCCCATGATTCTCTTCTCCATCTATAATATCTCACAAGGTCATCTAGTCAGCTCATGGGTTCAATTATTACCTTTACTTAAATTATTCCCTATAGCCATAAATTTAGTCCTATTTTTGGTTCAGCAACTGACTTTTAGATATCCACTAAAAACAGAACTTCTCCATTACTGTTGACAGCAATTCCATCCTTCTCAGCCACCCAGTCTCAAAATTTCCACATAAACCTGACTCCTCCTCATTCAAATCTACTTTTCTATCATCTGACAACATGATTTTCTCTAAAGTTAATATTTCCCTTTTCACTAAGTTCTAGTGGCTCCCTCTTTCCTCCAGGATCAAATATAAAGTACTCTTTTTGGCATTTAAAGTCCTTCACAAACTTGACCCTTCCTATCTTTCTGGTCTTTTAATATTTTACTCTCCCATATGATCCAATTATGTTGGCTTATTTATTATTCCTCCACACTTCACTCCATACTTTTCCACTAAATTTCCCCTAATTTCTGGTTATGTTCTTCCTTCTTTCCCCTGGGTTCCTTCAAGATTCAGTTCAAATCCCAACTTTTATGAAGGTATTTTATCATCCCCCCTAGCTACTAGTGACCTTACATTCTGAGAATAACTTCCATCTGCTCTGTATGTGGTTGTTTATATACTTAGTTTCCCATTAGAGTGTGAACTCCTTGAGGGTAGAGACAGTTTTTGTGTGTTTGTCTGTGTGTGTAATTCTAGCACTTAGTACAGTGCCTGGCACATGATAACTGCTTTGAAAATGCTTTTTTGACTGACTGAAAGACATTATGGAGAGCCAGTAATCACTTAAGTTAGTTTTGTGAGCAATGGCAAAGGATTTAATGCTTCAAAGCCCTAATCAACTTTCTAAGTAGATGAGTTGCAAGTTAATTGCTGATCTGCATCAGTGAAAGAATTTCCACATGAGAAAATCCTTATAATAATGTAATCACCAGGTCCTATTTTTTTTTCAAAAGGAGCTCTCACAAATAATGGGATTGGAATTTTCATACAGTTGATCAGACCTGAGTTACCCACTCTACTCAACTAAACAGATCAACAATCTTTCAGAGGTCATGCCATTATTTCATCTTGAATTGCCTTCAAGAATATAACTTGCAATATGTTATCATTTTTCTGCTGTGTTTCTTGCCACCAAATAGATATTCACAAATATGGGAATGAAAGATCATTATCAATGTGGTATCCATAGGCATTAAGTCATTTTTAGTGTAACAGCTAAGAATGAACATCTCATATGTCTCATATATGAAATTTTTTAGCATCATTATGAGAAAAAACATTTAAGAGCACTTTGGAAAGGTAAATACTTGCCCCATTAAGAGCATATGCTTCTGTGAGATTCATATGTCACAAACTATTCTCAGTAGCATTTTCAGTGTTAAGAAACACAAAACAGAAATAAAGTGGATACCCATTGAATGATAAATAGAATGACTAGCAAACTGAGGGATATGAATGTAAGGGAATATTATTTGGCTGTAATAAAAGAAATATATGATGAATTTATAAGCTATGGAAGTTTATTTATATAAACTATGAAAATCCAGGAAAATTTCTCTCTCTCTCTCTCTGTTTTCTTTCTTTCTCTCACACACATAAATATATATGAATATGAATATACATATACATATATTCTCTATCCATATTTGTGTACATATATGTGTATTAGAAATACATCAGGAAATCTATATACCTAAGCACATGTATTCATGTGTATATGTGCATATATGTACATTTGTATGTGCTATATATAAGCATATTTACACACGATTTCAGAATTCAGATCAATGGAATCATCAGTTTTGACTCCAGAGGGCTGATCAAACATATGTAAGTGTGTCCATGTATCTATTGCAATGAGTTAAATGAAGGTGTCTCCTGGGAGGCACTGATGGGTTCTTGGAATCTTGCCTTCATTTTTCTAATGGACACTTTGATTCTTCATAAAATGGAACAAGAGAAGTGGCTATGAGACTGGTCACTATGTTCTCTGAAAAGGAAACATTTACTAAAATTAGATCTCCCCCAACATCTTGACCAGTCAATCATTAGACATTTTTAAACTTCTGCTTTATGCCAGATGTAATAAGCACTGGATTATTTACAAGGAAGATTTTTTTTCAAAGTTTCAAGCCACATTCCTTTAAAGGGACATTAGAAAATTGATCAACTCAATAAGAAAACATGAAACCAGAGGAGTGAAGATGAAACATGCCACTGTCCTCCTACAAAAGAGATGATAGACTTAAAGTGGAGAATGTTACATAACTTTTTAGACATGACTAAGGTGGGAATTTTCTTTGTTGATCTATACATCTTTGTTATAAGGCTTTTCTTTTTCTTTTCTTTTTGAATTGTTCACTGGGGTTGGGGTAGTGAGAGAGATAATATGTTTAAAAAAGTTAATTTATTGCTTTTGAAAGTGGAAAGGATAAACCCAAGCTTATACTCACAAGCTTTACTCCTTCTAATCAAATGCTATTTATACAAATAACTATTAAAATAATGAATAATAGTGAAACTAATATAGCCAAGTTTAGAAGGAAAATAATAAGTTGAGAAAAAATTTTGTAGATGTTTTCTTACATAGAGATTTCTATCCACATAATTTTATATCTAAATTATATAAAGAATCTTGTCAAATACATAAGAATATAAGGCATTTCCTAATTGGTAAATGGTCAAAAGAGATGAATAGATAGTATTTGGATAAAAAAATCAAAGCTATTGTATAATTATGTGATAGAAAAATGTAAATAAAAAGCACCCTGAGATACCATCTCACACATGTGGCTAAATGTGTGATGTGTGGCTAAAAGTGGCTAAAATGATAAAATAACAAAATAAATACTGGAGGGGTAAATGGGGACACTAATGCATGGTTGCTGGAACTGTGAACTAATCTGACCATTTTGGAAGCCAATCTGGAATTATATTCAAAGAGTTATAAAAATTTGTATACCCTTTGACCCAACAATACTACTTTTAGGGTTTTTTTTCTAAGGTGATCAAGGAAAAATGAAATGAAATGATATTTTCTAAAATATTTGTAGCATCTGTTTGTGGTAGCAAAGAACTAGAAACTGAAGGGATACCTGTCAATTGGGGAATGGCTGAACATGTGGTGGTAGTGGTATCCTATTTTGCCATAAGAAATGACAAGCTAGATCACAAAAAACCTGGAAAGACATATATGAAGTGATGGAAAGTGAAATGAGCAGAACCAGGGAACATTGTATACAGTAACAAGAATAATAAATAATGACCAACTGTGAAAGACTTAACTATTATGAATAAGGCAAGGATCTAGGATAATTCAAAGATATTCATGATGAAAAAGAATATCCACTGCCATAGAAGGAGCAGACAGGGTTCAAATGCAGATTGAAACATACCATTCTTCATCTTTTTCTTCTATGAAGTTTTCTTTAGTATAAGCAATATTTATATTTTTCCCCAACATGATAAACAGGTTAATATCTTCTATATCATAATAACCTATATCATATTACCTGCCTTCTTGGGGAGAAAGGAGTGGAGGAAGACAGAATAGAGCATGTGATCTGAGAAAAATATCAATTTAAAACAAAAAATAGTAAATATGTATATATATATATAAAATATCAAATAGAATGGTTAGCCAATAGAAATCAAAGTTCTACAGATTAGATTATACCAGGAAATACACAAAGTTAATCAATTATTTTTTAGTGGGTGCAATATATCAGCCAAGAGAAAGATCTCTGTTTCACCCAAGGGGAAATTTCCCTAAATCATTAGGTACAGAACCTAGAAATCAGGGACATTTTGAAAGCCCTACTCTGTTTCTATATCCCAAAAGTTAGTTCAAAAGAGAGTAGAGAATGGTGTGTGTTCTCTATTAAAACTTTTCTTTTTAAAAAGCAGTTAAGAAAATATCTCCTCTCTCCAAAGCTCTTTTGCTAACTCTGTTCCTCATGCAGTTACACAAAAAATGGTCATTCTCTCCACTATTCCTAAATTATACTTAGCAGATAAATTAATTGGTTTGAAACCAGTTTATACTTGCCTTCCTCCTTTCAATAGTGAGGTATAGGACTCTGGTTGTGGAGCGAGGCATTTGCTTTCAGAATTGTTCAACAGGGCCTTTCGTTTTGCTCTTCTTTACTTTGCATGGGGGAAATTCCATTGAGGGTGGTAGACTTTAGAAATTGCAATGATGTAAAAGAAACATCAATACAACATTAAAAAAAAAATTAAAAAGCACTGTTACTGTGCAAATGCAAAATATTATTACCATCATTGCCATTATTGTGTTGACATAATATAATTATACAAACATCCTAACAATAATCAGATTTCTTAATATAAGTAGAATGCATGAGATTTCACTGGACTTTGATAGTCTTGTTGCTTTTTTTAAAATTTTCCTTGACTCAGAATAAGCTCAGACTTCAGAGCTCTGATTTGAAGCTTGTCTGATAGCAATAAATAAATAAGTGTGGAAGTAAAGGACATATTCACTAACCATTTTTATTATGAACCTGGCCTCTTCCAGGAACACAAGTCTTCACAGTATTGTCCATAGTCTGTACAACTTCTTCCAATGTGATTTACTTTGGGTACAGGCTGAACCTTGCCTGGACTTTGTCAGTGGTTCAGTTTGAGTAAAGAGAGACTGAGCCTACCTCTCCATCCAATTTGTATGGGACTCAACATTTGAGCCACTTTACTACTTCTCTGGTCTAGACTGGGCCCTAATTCATCAAAATTGTATATAATACCTGCAGAGCACTAAATGTCTCCAGCCAAACTAAAATTTGAATAACAATAACAATATTCATTGTTTTTAAAGAAAGCCTGTCATGATACCATGACTTAATAAGTTCTGGCAACCAAGTGTTTTCCATCAGTGCTTCCAAAGATTTTAGAATTAACTGAATCATTTTTTTAAACTTAAAGATGAAAAGCAATAGTCCTTTTTATAAAGAGGTAAGGGAATAATGAGGACAGGGGCAAACTCAAAAGTTTTCTGTGAAGTATTGTTAATGAGCATATGTATTTTAGGTGAAAAACTCCTCATATATCTTCATTTAGTAATGGAAATTGGTGAGTTACTGGATGAAGAACCTTTTGATTGGTTCAGGTTGGAAGTGCTTTGCAAAATAAAATGGTCACTTCCACACATCTTACCATGAATTGGAGTTAGAGCATTATGGACTGAAACAGAAGAGAGGAGCTGAGAATGGGTATCTTTTGGACTAATTTTTTTACCTGCAGTTTGGAGACTGTTTTATTCTAAATTGAACCAGAGAAGTGTATTTCAAGATTACGTGGGAGGAGGTGGCTCCGTTTTTTTTTTAAACTCTCACCATATCTTTGTACCAGAAAGAATCATCTCTCCCAGCATTTCCTGCAGCACTTAGGGACCCTCTCTATACTCCTCTGGGCATACTTCATTGAATAGAGCAAAGGTGTCTAATGAATTGCTTGTTCAGTTCCCTATTAGCCTCTTACAAGAATACAGAGAAGTGTCAAAGCCAGAAGACATGTAGAGGCTACTGCCTAATAATTCATTTTAAATAATTAAAATTAATAATTTGTGTTGTGAATTGTACCTTGTAATGTGATCAAAGGATTGGAGGTATGCTAAAGGAAATGACATAAGTTAAAATATTGGCTCCTATCATACATTATTCTTGGGGAGAATCTTTTCCCTTTGTTTTTATTGGTTACAAAACCCTAAATGAAATACATTTCTCTTGGAGGATTTAGAATAGAACAGTCTCCAACCTTTAAGTAAAAAAACCAGGCCAAAAGATATCCATTCTCAGTTCCTTTCTGTGGTCTCCAGTGCAAACACATTGATAAGTATGATCTGCTAGTCAAAATTCATCCCAGAAAATTCTGCAGAGATACATACATACATATATGTGTGTATATATATATATATATATATATAAATTCACTATATAAGTGCTATGGGAGACAGACTGATACAGTTCAAAGATTTTTAGATTTGAAATGAGAGAATTCTGATTCATATCCTCACTTTTACTATCTGTAAATACTAGCTTTACCACATACTTTGCCCCTATCCTGAGTAATTCTTGAGCATAGGGAAATTTTTTTTTACTTTGTTTTAGTGATCTAGCATAATACTTTATATATAATAAGTGTTTCTGAAAGTTGCTGAGTGGATTAAGACCTAGTTCTAGAGACAAGAGGGCCTGGGTTCAAATATGACCTCAAATATGACCACTTTCTTATGTGACCTTGGGCAAATCACTTAACCACCATTGCTTAGCCTTTACTGCTTTGGAACCAATACACAGTATTGATTCTAAAAAGGAGGGGAAAGATTTAAAAAAATAAAAGACATTGACTTTGGGTAAAATACTTTACCTCTCTGGGTATCAGTTTCCTTATCTGTAAAAAGAGGAGAGGGGTAAACTAATTGGTATACAAGTTCTTTGCCAGTTCTGCATTTATAATGCAAAATCACTAAATGTCCCAGAATGTGATAGAGATATTAGAAGACTTCATAGAAATGAAGGATCATAATGGAAGAGATACATGATGTAGGCTTGGGAGGCTAAGTAGAATAGAAGGGAGAGAGAGGACGAGAGAATTCACAAAAGAATGAAAGCTATAAATGGAATACATTTAACCACCAATGATGGAAGATTCTATTCAAAATAGATCAGAACTCTTCAGAATCTTCTTAGCACCCCTTGCTTAGCCAAAAGTACAGCTTTTCCCAGTCTATGGCAAAGAATGAGGAGCTATTTCAAATTTTTCAGTTTTCTGAATGTCAGATTTTTGGAGGGTGGAGTTGAGCAAGGGGTGGAGATAAATCTTGAATGCTAGAGAAAATGATTACAAAGTCAGTAGATAAACATGGGGGACTAGTAAGAGGGAGAGTAAGAGAGAGGATGCTTATAATTCAATTAAGTCACTTTTCATCCAGCATGCTTCCCGAGTGTTCCACCAACATATGCTGAATCACTAACAGTGCCATTGTGGAGGCTCAGCCCTCTCAGAGGTGGGAGACAGCAGCTGCTTAATAGCAGTCCTCACAGCAGTGCACAATGTAAAGAACAAGTCCTGAATGGGGCCCAGGAGGTACTAGGTAGATTGAAAGATGGAATATATTCCATGCAGAAACCTAAAGAGGGATATACAAGACTACTGCCTTTCATATGCAGAATCCAGTCAGAAATTTCTGGGAAGTAGAGGTAGAATATTGTAGTTCTAAATAGAACAGCTATCCTGAGGATTCTCTGTTTCTCAACCCATAAACTCTCTCCTTCTTTCTTATTTCTCTATTATAGTCATCCAGGTTTCATCTTGGACTTCTCATTTTTTATCTTCTTATGCAGCTTATGGTCTTGAGGCATCTTCGTGGTGTCTTCTCCAAGCAGTTCAGTTTCTGGATTTGGAGAGGTATCATGTTTCTTTACCTAAAATTCTTCTTAAAAAGAATTTAAGGGGGCAGCTGGGTAGCTCAGTTGATTGAGAGCCAGTCCTAGAGATGGGAGGTCCTATGTTCAAATCTGGCCTCAGACACTTCCCAGCTGTGTGACCCTGGGCAAGTCACTTGACCCCCATTGCCTAGCCCTTACCACTCTTCTGCCTTGGAGCTAATACACAGTATTGACTCCAAGACGGAAGGTAAGGGTTTAAAAAAAAGAATTTAAACTTTGCAACTTAAAATAATAATATTTTTTACATTTCCCCATTAAAAGGGTGATTAAAAAATATAGGATCACTTAAGGATCCATGGCTGAGTTGTGAGGTATATGAATCTATTGACAAGAGGAATTAAAAAGACATTAGAAAAATCCAAGGGACTTCCGGTTAAGATGGCGGCTTAGAGAAAGCTAAAGCTCAGATCTCCGGAAAACCCTTCCCGACCGATCTCAAACTATAAGCTCCTAAGGCGCCGAAATTCAAAACGATCAACAGCACAGACCCTGGGAACCCTCCTCCTGGACCTGGACCAGGTTCAAAAGGTACGGCTCCCCTCAAAAGCCAGAACCCGAGATCCCTCGGACCTCAGGGGTAGGAGCGCAGAGTCCAAGGCTCCCGGAAGCCGCAGCCTGGCCGGGCTCAGAGAGCAGGGTCCTCAGAACAACAACCCTCAGGGCCTTCTACCCAAACAGTCCCAGTGAAAGTTACTGCCTGGGGCTTCCGCTGCAGAGAGCTGGTCTAAACAACAGCAACCCTCAGGGCGGGCAAGACAGCCTTACCGGCTGGATCCTGCTATCCAAGTCTCAGTGAAAGTCCTTGCCCTCGAGCTTGGGAAAGCTGCAGCCCATCCCCTGCAAAGGAAACATCCTCAGGGACAGCGATTCTGAAGGCAACTTCCTGAAATCGAGCCCGGGGGAGAGTGTGGCCTCATGGTCTGACCCTTCCATTCCAGTTCCAGTGAGGCATATTCAGTTTAACCCAGGGAAAGCTCATAGAACCAACATCTGCCCAGGACTAAAGCCTCTGATCACCAGACAGAGATAAGAAAAGCTAATCCTCCACATTCAGAGATGACAAACTCCATAGAAGCACAGAAGCCCCAAAATACCAAGAAAAATAAGAAGAAAGGGGCGACTTTGGACACATTCTATGGAGCCAAAATACAAACTACAGAGCAGATAGAAGAAGATATGCAAGAAAATTCTCCAAAATCTTCCAAAGGAAATAGAAACTCTCCACAAACCCATGAAGAATTTGAATCAGAAATGACCAAAAAGATGGAAGCCCTCTGGGAGGAAAAGTGGGAAATAATGCAAAAGAAATTCATGCATCTACAAAACCAGTTTGACCAAACTGTAAAAGAAAACCAGGCTTTAAAGCAAGAACTAATAAAGCAAAGCCAAAACACCAAGAAATTAGAAGAGAACATAAAATATCTCACCGACAAGGTGATAGATCTGGAAAATAGAGGGAGAAGAGAAAATTTAAGAATAATTGGACTCCCAGAAAAGCCAGAAATAAACACCAAACTGGACATGGTGATACAAGATATAATCAAAGAAAATTGCCCAGAGATTCTAGAACAAGGGGGCAATACAGCCACTGATAGAGCTCACAGAACACCTTCTACACTAAACCCCCAAAAGACAACTCCCAGGAATGTAATTGCCAAATTCCAAAGCTACCAAACAAAAGAAAAAATCCTACAGGAAGCCAGAAAAAGACAATTTAGATATAAAGGAATGCCAATCAGGGTCACACAAGACCTTGCAAGTTCTACTTTGAATGATCGTAAGGCATGGAACATGATCTTCAGAAAGACAAGAGAGCTGGGTCTCCAACCAAGAATCAGCTACCCAGCAAAACTGACTATATACTTCCAGGGGAAAATATGGGCATTCAACAAAATAGAAGACTTCCAACTTTTTGCAAAGAAAAGACCAGAGCTCTGTGGAAAGTTTGATACCGAAAATCAAAGAGCAAGGAATACCTGAAAAGGTAAATATTAAGGAAAGGGGAAAAATGTTATCTTCTTCTTTTACTCAAACTCTCTTCTATAAGGACTACATTTATATCAACCTATGTATACTAACATGTGGGGAAAATGTAATGCATAAATAGGGGGTAAAGAAAGACCAAATAGAATAATGGTTCTCACACAAAGATTCACATGGGAAGGGGAGGGGAAGAAAACTCCTATAAGAAGGAGAGGAAGAGAGGGGGGGTTTACTTAAATCTCAATGTCAGGGAAATCAACTCTGAGAGGGAAAAACATCCAGATCCATTGGGATCTTGAATTCTATCTTACCCAACAAGGGTAAGGAGAAGGGAAAACCAAGGGGGGGAGGGGGAGAGGGAGAACAAAAAGGGATGGAAAGAGAGGGGGGAGGGGGAGGGAAGAAAAAGGGAGGGACTAAAAAGGGAAACATCAAGGGAGGGGACAAGGGGCACTGATTCAAAGTAAATCACTGGACTAAAAGGTAGAGCCGAAGAAGAAAAGGTTAGAATTAGGGAAGGCAATCAAAATGCCAGAGAGTCCACAAATGACAATCATAACTTTGAACGTGAATGGGATGAACTCACCCATAAAACGTAGACGAATAGCAGAATGGATTAGAATCCAAAACCCTACCATATGTTGTCTTCAAGAAACACACATGAGGTGGGTTGACACCCACAAGGTCAGAATTAAAGGATGGAGTAAGACCTTCTGGGCCTCAACTGATAGAAAGAAGGCAGGAGTGGTAATCATGATATCTGATAAAGCCAATGCAAAAATAGACCTGATCAAAAGGGATAGGGAAGGTAATTATATTTTGTTAAAAGGGACTCTAGACAATGAGGAAATATCATTAATCAACATGTATGCACCAAATAATATAGCACCCAAATTTCTAATGGAGAAACTAGGAGAATTGAAGGAAGAAATAGACAATAAAACCATACTAGTGGGAGACTTAAACCAACCATTATCAAATTTAGATAAATCAAATCAAAAAATAAATAAGAAAGAGGTAAAAGAAGTGAATGAAATCTTAGAAAAATTAGAATTAATAGACATATGGAGAAAAATAAATAGGGATAAAAAGGAATACACCTTCTTCTCAGCACCACATGGCACATCCACAAAAATTGACCATACATTAGGTCACAGAAACATAGCACACAAATGCAAAAAAGCAGAAATAATGAATGCAGCCTTCTCAGATCACAAGGCAATAAAAATAATGATTAGTAATGGTACATGGAAAACCAAATCTAAAACCAATTGGAAATTAAACAATATGATACTCCAAAACCGTTTAGTTAAAGAAGAAATCATAGAAACAATTAATAATTTCATCAAGGAAAATTACAATGGCGAAACATCCTTTCAAACCTTTTGGGATGCAGCCAAAGCAGTAATCAGAGGCAAATTCATATCCCTGAAAGCTTATATTAACAAACAAGGGAGAGCAGAGATCAAACAATTGGAAATGCAATTGAAAAAACTCGAAAGCGATCAAATTAAAAACCCCCAGCAGAAAACCAAATTAGAAATCCTAAAAATTAAGGGAGAAATTAATAAAATCGAAAGTGATAGAACTATTGATTTAATAAATAAGACAAGAAGCTGGTACTTTGAAAAAACAAACAAAATAGACATAGTACTGGTCAATCTAATTAAAAAAAGGAAGGAAGAAAAGCAAATTCACAGCATTAAATATGAAAAGGGGGACAGCACCTCCAATGAGGAGGAAATTAAGGCAATCATTAGAAATTACTTTGCCCAATTATATGGCAATAAATACACCAATTTAGGAGAAATGGATGAATATATACAAAAATACAAACTGCCTAGACTAACAGAAGAGGAAATAGAATTCTTAAATAATCCCATATCAGAAATTGAAATCCATCAAGCCATCAAAGAACTTCCTAAGAAAAAATCCCCAGGGCCTGATGGATTCACCTGTGAATTCTATCAAACATTCAGAGAACAGTTAATCCCAATACTATACAAACTATTTGACATAATAAGCAAAGAGGGAGTTCTACCAAACTCCTTTTACGACACAAACATGGTATTGATTCCAAAACCAGGCAGGTCAAAAACAGAGAAAGAAAACTATAGGCCAATCTCCCTAATGAATATAGATGCAAAAATCTTAAATAGGATACTAGCAAAAAGACTCCAGCAAGTGATCAGAAGGATCATTCACCATGATCAAGTAGGATTCATACCAGGGATGCAGGGCTGGTTCAACATTAGGAAAACCATCCACATAATTGACCACATCAACAAGCAAGCCCACAAGAACCACATGATTATCTCAATAGATGCAGAAAAAGCCTTTGATAAAATACAACAACCATTCCTATTAAAAACACTAGAAAGCATAGGAATAGAAGGGTCATTCCTAAAAATAATAAACAGTATATATCTAAAACCAACAGCTAATATCATCTGCAATGGGGATAAACTAGATGCATTCCCAATAAGATCAGGAGTGAAACAAGGATGCCCATTATCACCTCTACTATTTGACATTGTACTAGAAACACTAGCAGTAGCAATTAGAGAAGATAAAGGAATTGAAGGCATCAAAATAGGCAAGGAGGAGACCAAGTTATCACTCTTTGCGGATGACATGATGGTCTACTTAAAGAATCCTAGAGATTCAACCAAAAAGCTAATTGAAATAATCAACAACTTTAGCAAAGTTGCAGGATACAAAATAAACCCACATAAATCATCAGCTTTTCTATATATCTCCAACACAGCTCAGCAGCAAGAACTAGAAAGAGAAATCCCATTCAAAATCACCTTAGACAAAATAAAATACCTAGGAATCTATCTCCCAAGACAAACACAGGAACTATATGAACACAACTACAAAACACTCGCCACACAACTAGAACTAGACCTGAACAAATGGAAAAACATTAACTGCTCATGGATAGGACGAGCCAATACAATAAAAATGACCATCCTACCCAAACTTATTTATCTATTTAGTGCCATACCCATTGAACTACCAAAATACTTCTTCACTGATTTAGAAAAAACCATAACAAAGTTCATTTGGAAGAACAAAAGATCAAGGATATCCAGGGAAATAATGAAAAAAAAAACACATACGATGGGGGCCTTGCAGTCCCTGACCTAAAACTATATTACAAAGCAGCAGTCATCAAAACAATTTGGTACTGGCTAAGAAACAGAAAGGAAGATCAGTGGAATAGACTGGGGGAAAGCGACCTCAGCAAGACAGTATTCGATAAACCCAACGATCCCAGCTTTTGGGACAAAAATCCACTATTCGATAAAAACTGCTGGGAAAATTGGAAGACAGTGTGGGAGAGACTAGGAATAGATCAACACCTCACACCCTACACCAAGATAAATTCAAAATGGGTGAGTGAATTAAACATAAAGAAGGAAACCATAAGTAAATTGGGTAAACACAGAATAGTATACATGTCAGACCTTTGGGAGGGGAAAGGCTTTAAAACCAAGCAAGATATAGAAAGAATCACAAAATGTAAAATAAATAATTTTGACTACATCAAACTAAAAAGCTTTTGTACAAACAAAACCAATATAACTAAAATCAGAAGGGAAACAACAAATTGGGAAAAATCTTCATAGAAACCTCTGACAAAGGTTTAATTACTCATATTTATAATGAGCTAAATCAATTGTACAAAAAATCAAGCCATTCTCCAATTGATAAATGGGCAAGGGAAATGGATAGGCAGTTCTCAGATAAAGAAATCAAAACTATTAACAAGCACATGAAGAAGTGCTCTACATCTCTTATAATCAGAGAGATGCAAATCAAAACAACTCTGAGGTATCACCTCACACCTAGCAGATTGGCTAACATTACAGCAAAGGAAAGTAATGAATGCTGGAGGGGATGTGGCAAAGTAGGGACATTAATTCATTGCTGGTGGAGTTGTGAATTGATCCAACCATTCTGGAGTGCAATTTGGAACTATGCCCAAAGGGCGACAAAAGAATATCTACCCTTTGACCCAGCCATAGCACTGCTGGGTCTGTACCCCAAAGAGATAATGGACACAAAGACTTGTACAAAAATATTCATAGCTGCGCTCTTTGTGGTGGCCCAAAACTGGAAAACGAGGGGATGCCCATCAATTGGGGAATGGCTGAACAAACTGTGGTATATGTTGGTGATGGAGTACTATTGTGCTAAAAGGAATAATAAAGTGGAGAAATTCCATGGAGACTGGAACAACCTCCAGGAAGTGATGCAGAGCGAGAGGAGCAGAACCAGGAGAACATTGTACACAGAGACTAATACACTGTGGTATAATCGAACGTAATGGACTTCTCCATTAGTGGCGGTGTAATGTCCCTGAACAACTTGCAGGCATCCAGGAGAAAAAAACACCATTCATAAGCAAAGGATAAACTATGGGAGTGGAAACACCGAGAAAAAGCAACTGCCTGAATACAGAGGTTGAGGGGACATGACAGAGGATGGACTCTAAATGAACACTCTAATGCAAATACTATCAACAAAGCAATGGGTTCAAATCAAGAAAACATCTAATGCCCAGTGGACTTACACGTCGGCTATGGGGGGTGGGGGGGAGGAAAAGAAAATGATCTATGTCTTTAACGAATAATGCTTGGAAATGATCAAATAAAATATATTTAAAAAAAAAGAAAAAAGAAAAATCCAAATAAAAAAGAAAATCACTGGATGAAAATATAGGCTATCAAAGTCTTAGGTGTAAAAATTCTAAGTAAAGGAAAAATAAATCTATAACAGGTCCTTGAATCAGGGCCCAATTAAAATAATCAAAGCAATGATGCATTTACCCAGTCAGTAGCCAGGACTACAGAAAGTTTGCCACACTATGAAAGACAGAAAAGGAACCACATTATAGGAGCCAAGTAAGAGTCAAGTTAGGAGATACTCGTATGTATTTCCAGAGAGAGTGTGGACACAAGGAAGGCCCATGTCTTAACAATGTTAAAAATAGAAAACTTGAGTCTTCACACTAGGATCAAGACCTTTGTTGTGGCTTAGAAGCACATCAATCCATCCTGGATTGGCTAATCTTTGGCCCTATGCAATGGCTCTTTTGTGTATATCTTTTCCTGGAATCATATAGAAGTATTAAGCAAAGTCTCATAATTATTTTTTAATTAATTAGTGCCATCATTTTTATAGTCTTAAGCTTTGGGGGGCATGCATTAGCAAATGTATCTTAAACTTATAGTACTGCAATCAAAAAGTTAAAGAAAATCTTAATACTGGTGACATGTGCTTCAAATATAAAAAAGAGAGAAAAAAATAAGACTGAAATATTATGTTGCACATGCAAGAAAAATATAATAAGAGTTTTAAAAAAGTCAAAAATATAGCTTATAGTCATTGACACATTGTGTCAGCTAAGAAAATATAGAATACAAGGCTTTCTCACCAAAAATGTGATCCATTTACTCTTCATATCTGGCCATGATCCACTGTATGAGAAAATGAATGTTACAAGATTTTGGTATTTTTAAAAAATAAAGAACAGCATCACAAATATGTAGATATCAGTATCCCCAAAATTCTCAATAGCCCTATTAATTACAATAGCAAACAAACACACTATAATATTTCACATAAGTTGCTGTATGGCATTTTTAAAAGCCTATGAATTGATGGATATTTGTCACAATTTTTACAATCATAGCAATTCTTTCAACTTTGGTAAACATATTTTTAAACAAAGTAAAACTCATTTTGGGTTTAGAACATCATCAAGAAATCTAGAGATCATTCTGGTGGAAGTAAAATGAACTGAAGAGTATAAATGAGAGATGCTCCTTTTTTGGAGGCTTTTTAGGGGTACAAATGTCCTGAGATTAACTGCCCACCTTCCATTCACATTTTTAGAAATGCGGGAGTTGGGGGTTAAATTGTATTTCACTTCAGCTGCTAGAATGGGCCTTACCTCATGTTAGGGGCAGGCAAAAACGACCAGAGATTGTTAAAAAGAATTCTAAAAATCATGTTGAAAGAAACCTTAAAATTAATTGAAATATTTAGAGATATAACAGTAAATTTTCCAAAGGTTGTTATAGCAATTTTTCTGATGGAGTCCATCTATACTCTATGACAATTTACAAAGTCAAAAATATAAAAGCTATTTGTTTTTTATATGGACCTACTCAATGTTTGTTTGTTCAGTATGGTGATAGGGGAAAAGCACAGAATTTAACAGTAGTTAAAACCCAGTACATTAAAATGATTCAGTGCAACAGAATAGTATTGAATACATTAATATATGTACTTAAAACCAACAAATTTAAATCTTAAACAAAACAATCAGAAAATGCAATAGAATACAGAGATTTTTATAAAACATTGGAGTTTGAAATGCCTTAAAAATATAACATCCAGTCTCTTTAAAGTTCCTTGGGTTTTTATCCATTTAGATGCCTATTGTCAGAAGGCAGATTGGTATGGGCTAGGCAATGGGGTTTAAATGACCTGATTTTAACCAAGGACCTCCCATCTCTAGGCCTGGCTCTCAATTCACTGAGCCACTCATCTGCCTCCCCAAAGTTGGCCAAAGAGTTGTAGGGGACTGAGTTTTTCCCCTGAAGTAACAGAAACAGTGCAAAAGATATCCCCTTAAAGTAGTCATGCTTTTAAGTTCATGTTTGGAAAAGTCTCTTCCTTATTTCCTTTTCTTTCTCCCCTCCTGTGATCCCCTGCCCCTAGTTCACTTGGAGGCTAATCATAGCCTAAGGGAAAATTACCCCCATTTTTTACCAGCTGATAGAAATGAGTCCTGGCCCTGGGGTGATGAGTCAGAATTGATGGGTGGGAGGTTCATCTGGGTCTGGATTTCAGGCAGCAGGCAGGCGGGCTGGGGCTGGGAGATTGCTAGGGCACAGAAGCAGTCTGTTCCAAGGCTAGAGTTTTCTGGGGTGGGTGAGTGGGTCACTAAGTGAGCAAGATCTGGATCAAACAGGTCCAGATACTGGGAACAGGAGCTGAGCCAGCCGGGCTGGTGGAAAGACTCAAGAAAGTCAGAAGTGGATGGCTGCAGGCCAGAGGTGATCAATATGGTTTTCTAAAAAAAGCATCTTGGAGAAACATGGCCTAAAAAACAAACAAACTAGGCACTAGCTATTAAAGGATGAACTTAGTTACAGTATATCAAAAGATTGAGGGTATTTCATTTTCCCAAAGTGGATATGCCAAACTGTAGCATTTAAAATTAGTTTCTCAGCTTGAAGTATTAAATTTTATGAGGTTTATTTAAGATTAAGAATGTAAGAAAATACAAGTAAGAAATCACTTGCCTAGGAGGGCCAAAAGGCCCATTCAATTTCATTTAAATCATAAGAGATGCCTCTGCTTGGTAGCGGATGTAGGAAGAGAGTCCAGTAGGCTTTAACAGCCAATAAAATAGAAATTTTGATCACCCCCAGATGAGGATCTCAGTGAGATTAGAGGGCATCTTGGGAACAAGAGCAAGGACTTCTGGGATTGAAGTCCAGGATTCAAATCTCCATTTTTACACCATGGAATTACTCTATTTTATTATTACTTTGAGCACAATAGTATGCCATCACCAACATATACCTCAATTTGTTCAGCCATTCCCCAATTGGAGGGCAAACCCTCATTTTCCAATTTTTTGCCACTACAAAGAGCACAGATATGAATATTTTTCCACATGTATTTTTCCTTACTATCTCTTTGGGATATAAATCCAGCAGGGCTATAGCTGTATCAAAGGACAGACAGTCTTTTAGTGCTCTTTGGACATAGTTCCAAATTGCCCTCCAGAGTGATTGGATCAATTCACAACTCCACCAGCAATGAATTAGTGTCCCAACTTTGCCACATCCCCTCCAGCATTCTTTACATTACCTTCCTGTCCTGTTAGTCAATCTACTAGGTGTGAGGTGGTACCTCAAAGTTTTTTGATTTGCATCTCTCTGATTATAAGAAACTGAGAACACTTTTTCATGTGCTTATTAATAGTTTTGATTTCTTTGACTGAAAATTGTCTATTCATGTGCCTTGCTCATTTGTCAATTGGAGAATGGCTTGATTTTTTTGTACAATTGATTTAGTATTTTGTAAATGTGAGTACTTAGACTTTTGGCAAAGGTTTTTGTTATGAAAATTGTTTCCCAATTTGTTATTTCCCTTCTAATTTCGGTCACATTGGTTTTGCTTGTACAAAAACTTTTTAATTTGATTTAATCAAAATTATTTATTTTACATTTTGTGACTCTTTCTAAGTCTTATTGGTTTTAAAATCTTTCCCTTCCCAAAGATCTGACATGACATACTATTCTGAGTTTACCTAATTTACTTATAGTTGCCTTCTTTATGTTCAGGTCATTCACCCATTCTGAGTTTATCTTGGTGTAGGGTGTGAGGTATTGGTCCAAGTCTAATCTCTCCCACATTGTCTTCCAAATTTCCTAGCAGTTTTTATCAAATAGTGGGTTTTTGTCCCAAAAGCTGGGATCTTTGGGCTTGTTATAGACAGTCTTGCTGAGTTCACTCACCACAAGTCTATTCCACTGAACCTCCTTTCTGTCTCTTAGCCAGTACCAAATTGTCTTGATGACAACTGCATTATAGTATAGAAATCTGGTACTACAGGGCCACCTTCCTGTGCATTTTTTTTTCATTATTTCCCTGGATATCCTTGATCTTTGTTCTTCCAAATGAACTTCGTTACGGTTTTTTTCTAATTCAGTAAAGAAGTTTTTTGGAAGTTCAATGGGTATGGCACTAAATAAATGAATAAATTTGGGTAGGATGGTCATTTTTATTATGTTAGCTCATCCTACCAATGAGCAGTTAATGTTTTTCCAATTGCTTAAATCTAGTTTTAGTTGTGTTGAAAGTGTTTTGTAGTTGTGTTCATATAGTTCCTGTGTCTGTCTCAGCATATAGATTCCTAAGTGTTACATATTGTCTAGGGGGATTTTAAATGAAATTTCTTTTTCTAATTCCTGCTGCTGAGATGTGTTGGGGATATATAGAAATGCTGATGGCTTATATGGCTTTATTTTGTATCCTGCAACTTTGATAAAGTTGTTGATCATTTCCACTAACTTTTTAGTTGATTCTCTATGATTTTTTAAGTAGACCATCATATCATCATCAAAGAGTGATAGCTTGGTCCCCTCATTGCCTATTTTAATACCTTCAATTTCTTTTCCTTCTCTGATTGCTTCTGCTAGTATTTCTAGTACAATGTTTAATAATAGAGGTGATTTTGGACATCCTTGTTTCACTCCTGATCTTATTGGGAATACATCTAGTTCATCCTCATTGTAGATGATGTTGACAGATGGTTTTACATAGATACTTTTTATTATTTTTAAGAAATACCCTTCTATTCCTATACATTCTAGAGTTTTCCATAGCAATTAGTGTCGTATTTTGTC
The DNA here is from genome assembly GCF_027887165.1 of Monodelphis domestica. Lineage (NCBI taxonomy): Eukaryota > Metazoa > Chordata > Mammalia > Didelphimorphia > Didelphidae > Monodelphis > Monodelphis domestica. Next base: position 164,329,604 of record NC_077233.1, on the reverse strand, counting down.
AAAGGCTTTTTCTGCATCTATTGAGATAATCGTGATTTTTTTGTTGGTTTGCTTGTTAATATGGTCAATTATGTGGATGGTGTTCCAAATATTGAACTATCCTTGCCTTCCTGGTATAAATCCCACCTGATCATAGTGAATAACCCTCGTGATGACTTGCTGGAATCTTTTTGATAATATCGTATTTGAGATTTTTGCATCTATGTTCATTAAGGAGATTGGTCTGTAGTTTTCTTTCTGTTTTTGACCTTCATGGTTTTGGAATCAGTACCATGATTTTGTCATAAAAGTTATTTGGTACAACTCCATCTTTGTGTATTATGTCAAATAGGTTGTATAATATTGGGATTAGTTGTTCTTTGAGTGTTTGATAGAATTCACTTGTGAATCCATTAGGCCCTGGGTATTTTTTCTTAGGCATTTCTTTTATGGCCTGTTGATTTTTTTTTATGATATGGGATTATTTAATAATTCTATTTCTTCTTCTGTTAATCTAAGCTATTTATATTTTTGAAAAATATTCATCCATATCACCGAGATTGGCATATTTATTGCCATATAATTGGGCAAAATAGTTTTTAATGATTGCCTTAATCTCCTCTTCATTGGAGGTGAGGTCTCCCTTTTCATCTATGATACTGTTGATTTTGTTTTCTTCTTTCCTTTTTTTATTAGATTAAACAGTACCTTGTCTATTTTGTTTGTTTTTTCAAAATATCAGCTTCTAGTCTTATTTATTAGTTCAATAGTTCTATCACTTTTGATTTTATTAATTTCTCCCTTAATTTTTAGGATCTCTAATTTAGTTTTCTTCTGGGAATTTTTATTTTTTCACTTTCAAGTTTTTTAATTTGTATGTCCAATTCATTGATTTCTGCCCTCCCTAATTTGTTAATATATGCACTCAAGGATATGGATTTTCTTTTGAGTACTGCTTTGGCTGCATCCCATACATTTTGAAAGGAGGTCTCATCATTGTCATTTTCTTCTATGAAATTATTGTGTTTATGATTTGTCCTTTAGCCTATTTTGGAGAATCATATTGTTTAATTAATTTCCAAATAATTTTTGATTTGGTTCTCCATATACCATTACTGATCATTATTTTTTATTGCATTGTGATCTGAAAAAGTTGTATTTATTATTTCTGCTTTTATGCTTTTGTTTTCCATGTTTTTATGACCTAGTACATGATCAGTCTTTGTGAATCTACCATGTTCTGCTGAAAAGAAGGTGTATTTCATTTTGTCTCTATTTTTCTCCATATATCCATTAACTCTAATTTTTCTAAGATTTAATTCACATTGTTTACCTCTTATTTATTTTTTTTATTTTATTAATCTAAATTCGATAGTGGTAGGTTCAGGTCTCCTGCTAGTATAATTTTACTCTCTATTTCCTCTTTCAATTCCAGTAGTTTCTCCTTTAGAAATTTGGATGCTATACCATGTGTTGCATATATGTTAATTACTGATATTTCCTCATTGTCTATACTCCCTTTTATCAGGATGTATTTACCTTCCCTATCCCTTTTAATCAGATCTATTTTTACTTTGAATTTGTCAGATATCATGATTGCAATTCCTACCTTCTTTCTATCAATTGAGGCCCAATAGGTCTTGCTCCAAACTTTAATTCTAACCTTGTTAGTATCTACCTGCCTCAGGTGTGTTTCTTGTAAACAACATATGGTAGGATTTTGCATTATATTCCCCTCTCCTATTCATTTATGTTTTATGGGTGAGTTTATCCCTTCCACATTCAAAATTAAGATTGTCATTTGTGAATTCCCTAGAGTTTTGATATCCTCTCCCAGTTCTGTTCTTTCTTCTTTTGCTACATCCTTTAAAACCTGTGGTTTACTTTCAATCAATCCCCCTAATCCCCTCCCTTAATATGCTTCCCTTTCTGGCCCCTCCCTTTTTGTTCCATTCTTGTTTTTTAGGGTATATCTAGTTCACTCCCCCCTCTCTTTCCCTCCCTTTTTGTACACCCTCCCACCTCCCCCACTTAGTTTTCCCTACTCACTTTCACTGTAGTATAAGATAGAATGCAAGACCCCAATGGATCTAGATGCTCCTCCCTCTCAGAATTGATTTCACTGAGAGTAAGTTTTAAGTATTACCTATTAGCACTCTCTTATTCTCCTTCTTATGAGTGTATTCTTCCCCTCCTCTTCCCATGTGTATCTGTGTGATAAAGATTATCCTATTTATTTTATTTTTTCAAGTATCTCTTGGTGCCATCTTTGATTCCTCCCACCCTTTTTCTTTTTTTGCCTATCATCTTATAGTCCTTAATGCCCCAATCTCTTCCTGTGAGTAATTCTTCTAATTACTATAACAATGATAGTTACATATAACATTTTCCCCATATATTAATATATATAATTTGATCAAATTGTAACCCTTAATAAGAGAGTTTGAATGAAAAAACATTTTCCCTTTTTCTCTCTCTTATTTACCTTTTCATGTTTCTCTTGATCTTGGTGTTTGGATATCAAACTTTCCACTTAGTTCTCATCTTTGCTTTATAAATACTTGGAAATTTTCCATTTTGTTGAATGCCCATAGTTTTCCCTGAAAATATAGTCAGGTTTGATGGAGAGGTAATTCTTGGTTGAAGACCCAATACTCTTGCCTTTCTGAATATCATGTTCCAGGCCTTGTGGTCCTTTAGAGTGGAAGCTTCCAGGCCTTATGTGATCTTGATTGGTTCTCCTTGGTATCTGAATTGTCTCTTTTTGGCTTCTTGTAGAATTTTCTCCTTAGCTTGAAAGCACTGGAATTTGGCAATTACATTTCTGGGAGTTGTCTTTTGAGGATTTAGTGTCGAGGGTATTCTATGAACTCTTTCAATGTCTGTTTTTCCCCCTTTTCAAAAATATCAGAGAACTTTACTTGGATGGTTTCTTGTAGTATGATGTCAAGAATTCTGTTTATTTCTTGCTTTTCAGGTAGACCAATGATTCTCAAATTGTCTGTCCTTCCTCCCTTTTCCTGATTTGTCACCTTATCAGTGAGATATTTCATGTTTTCTTCTATTTTGTCAACCTTTTTACCTGGCTTCATTAATTCTTGCTGTTTTGCAAGATCATTGGTTTCCAGTTGCCTAATTCTGGTCCTTAAAGCTTGATTTTCTGTCATAATCTTTTGGTTTTCTGATTGACTCTTTTGGTTTTCTGCTTTAATCTTTTAATTTTCTCTTTGAACTATTTCTTACTTTTCTTACTAGAAGGAAAGCTCATCTTTTTGATGAGCTCTAATTTAAATTCTTCCAGAGTTTGTGCACAATTTGAATTTTTGGGAGGTTTTGGGTTTATTTGAATTTACTCCTGTATTTACTCTGTAACCTGGGTTTTTCCTCCATAAAAATTTTTGTGCGGCAATGCCTTTTTCTTTTTTTTTCTTGGAGGGTATTTGTTGCTCCTATGCACAATTTGCCATCACTGTGGAGGTTTTTCCTTCCCTTTTTAGTCAGAAATCTGAGTGAGATGGGCAGGCTCTCTGTGTATGGAGTCAAGGAGCAAGGATTTTGCCTCAGGCAAGCTCTTGAATCTCCGCAGCCTCTTCTGTTCACTGCCCTTCTCTGTACCACCTTCCCATAGTGCCCATGGTCTGCACTCACCAGCCCATCAGGGTTTCAGGTGTAGCTGCTCTCAGGGGTAGGACTTTGGTGGTCTTAGCTCCCAAGGATCTAGAGGTGCTCCTTGCTCACTCTACAGGTGTCCCTCGCTCACTCACTGATTCTGATGCATGCTGGGTCTGACTCTGGCTCTGTAGGTGGGGTTGTGGAGGGTAGATCAGCTCATGTTTGGGTGGGAGCTTTTTCACCCCCTTATAGTATGGAAATACTCAAATCCTACATATCTTCAATACTGCACCCTACTGTAGAGTCCTTTCATTCTTATGCATTTGTTGGGTATTTTTTTTTGGTCTTTTGAGGTAGTCTGTATCAGTGGGTGCTGAGGAGAGGAAGCGTCCTGCGTCTAGCCTGCCACCATGCTTACCAGGAAGTCTGAACCATACTTTTAACATTAATCCTCATTAACAATTTCCTTAATCTAGACAATAAGCAAAATAATAAATCTAGACTCATTTTCTAGTATTTCCAACTTCTGAAGTATTAATATCCCCACTGAAAAATTTTAGAAAATCACTCCTGTTAGACCTGAATCTAGCATAACCCAGTCTGAATTATCCCATACGTATATCTGATCTTCTATTTTATAGTATTCTTTTCCTTCTAGTCCAACTTGAGTACTGTTACCAACCTAATATTCCTTAGTTTCTCCCTTTTATCATAATGCTTCCCAGCTCAGTAGTCTATAATCCTGAAGGAATCAATTTTAGCTCCTTTATTTGACTCCTAAATTCTTTTTTAATGGGGTTATCAATCTCCTTGTCTATTTTTTTTTGGCTCTCACTCCACAGGATGACCCCTTCATCCAAATCAGGCTAGACTCTTCCCTTTAATGTAATAATAGTCAGACATATTTCTACCTCTAAGTTTTAGCTAATTTACTAGCCAATTTCATTTTACTATCTCTAATCCATCAACTATTAAAGAATTACTGGTTTTTCATGCCTTAACAGATAAATTGTGTTATCTCATGGACTTTGTGATATGGTGATTGTCATGGTGTCATCACTAGAAGTTGTAAGAGGACCACTGGTAATGTCACAGAGATCAAGACATAGCTCATAATTTTTTAATCTACCTATTATGATAGACCTAGATTAGACAAACTGTAGGTAAGTCATTTCTATCCCTTAAACTTTTCTTTTTTTCCAACTGTGCAGGAGAAAGTACCCACTGAAGACTTGTTCCTTGTGTGGTACTCCTCCCTAGAGCTTGTCACTTTAATTCTTATAGTTCTTATACCTGTTCTAGTGGGCAACTATTTCTCAGGTTCCTAAAACAATCACATCAGACTGGGGAAACCTCCTGGGGGAAGTGATGTATTCCTGTGAAAAAGAACAATCACACTTTGCTGTGATAGACAAGGGTAGGAGATAAGGAAAAGATTTTTTCCCCTCTAAAGTAGGATCTATTGCAGTCTCTAAGGTCTCTTTGGAAAGAACAGCTTTGACTGCTGTGATTTGGCACGAAAAGGGGGTGGGAGAGAATGTGTCAATTAATCCTTCCATTTAACTAGCAGGGTTCAAAAGAAAACATGGTATAGAAGCTGAGAACAGGAAGCGACCTGTAGCAGTCATCTCTTTTATCCAGTGTAGGAGCAATAGCACTCGACAGTAAGTCAGTAGAGACTGACTTTAGCTTCCCTAATTGCAACAGGAAGGAATGAACCATACAATCTCCAAGTTGCTTTGAAAATTTTATGAATATACCCAAAATCATTATTAGAAATTGAATTTAGGAATTGTAAGAGAGAAATTAGTCTGGGGAAAAAGGATCTTGGAGTTTTAGTGGAATCCAAAATCATTATTAGTCAGAAGTATAGGTAGCAACCAATTGGGAAACTGGGCTGCTCTTAAAGGGTCATAGCTTTCAGAGATACATAGGCAACCGTCCCACAGTACTCTGCCTTCATGAAAGACTTATCTGGAACTTTGCTCTCAGCTAACTTTTTTTCAAAACTCTTACTTTCTGTCTTACAATCAATACTGTGTATTTATTCCAAGGCAGAAGAGTGGTAAGAGCTAGGAAATGGGGATTAAGTGACTTGTTCAGGGTCACATAGCTGAGAAGTGTGTGAGATCAGATTTGAACCCCAAACCTCCTATCTCTAGGCCTGGCCCTCAACCTATGTAGCCACTTGGATGTACCCCTGCCTCCCACCCTGCTTCAAGTCTCTTTTTTAAAAAAGACATTGGTAGACTTGGGATACTAAAGTCTATCTGAGTGTATGTCAGAGGAAAATATTGAAGAAACTTGTCATATTTAACTCAAAGGAGAAATAAATCCTATGGAGAAAATATTGGGGGGAGGCAGAGAAAAATACACAAACATACACATAACACTTTTTAATAATTGTATGTTTCTGAGGTAGAAAAATGTTTTATGAACCATTTCCTACTTGATAGGGCAAAAGTGATTATAAGGGATTTCATTTTGCTTTTCCAGGGGACATATTGTTGCTGAAAGTACATCAGTGGTTTTGAAATTGTACTCCTTGAAACTGATGCTGGTCTTGAAGACAAGAGACCTAGGTTCAAATGATGGGTTGACTCTTCCTAGCTCTGCAGCATTCAACCTCTCTGGATTTCATTTCCTCCAACTGTAAGATGAGATAACAATAACTATTCTATTTTTATATAGGTTGTTGTGAAGAAAATGCCTTATGTCCTTAAAGGACTATACAACTGCAAATTATTAGGTATTTCTTCACTATAGTTTTACTTATTATTAGCAAAATACCTTTTTTCCCATTTCTCAGGAAAAAACCCTAGCAAATAATAAACCTTTAGCCTCTTAGCCATCCTATAACCTTTCCCTTATTCCACTCCATCCTGTACAGTTTTGCTAAACACATATCATATCATTCTTCAGCTCAAGAACTATTCTGCCTCTATTTACTTACTGACCCTTTAAAAATTCTCTCCATGGCTTTCACAACCCTCCATAATCTGTCCCTAAGCTAGCTTATTCATATATTCATATATACATAATATATATGCATATATATATACACATATATATTTCCTTTCTTTTCAACCCTAAATCAAATATGTCTTTCTTTTCATTGTCCCAGGATAGCACCATGTGTGCCTCCAGAGAAGAGAGTAGGTAAACTGGGTTTTATATCCAGAGCCTTAGATTCTCTGATCTTGTATTTGAGGTAGTTAGATATTGTTTTCTTACATAAATGCAAATTAGCACATAGCAAAATATTGTCAAACTTATTTATACCATGCATATATGCCTGAATATTCAGTGACCCTATCCCAAAAGCAAGGGGAAGACCTAGAGATAGAATGGAAAAACAAAACAAAAAACATTTTCTAATGAAGAAAAAATTTAAATGGGATGCCCTTTCTTTTTTCCCCATGTATAACCTAAAGGAGAATTAGAAGGGGTTAAGAAAAGGAAAGATCATTGGGAGGAAAAGAGAGAAAGGATATCCATAGTTCTTTTATTTGACTTACAGAAGACCCTGACCTACAAAGAAAGACTTGAGGATACTTGCTCAATGAGGTTTCACCACTTTCAAAAATTCATCTGGTCCAAATGCTAGGGTTGAACCTACCATCAATAGAGAGATCCACAGGGAAACATTAACACAGCACAGATTGTTCTGTGGTTGTGTGTGACATTCTTTCCAGATTTATAATGAAAGAGCTTTAAAAGGTCAAGAATAAGATGGGGAAAGAGGTACAGATACAGACTCAATCCATTAAAAAACAGATTTCCAACACCTCTACATGATGCCACCAGTTTTTGATTCATTTTTGCTTTTAGATTATTCAAGAGCCTCAAGAGCAAATCAGGTTGTAGAAGACAGTCACCACACTAGCTTTCAGGAAGCACATGTAAATCAGTGAAAATTCATTTATTATAAAAGATTTAGATATATGGGTAAGAAGACAAATGCATCTTAAAAGCCCAAACATCTTCTTGCCCAAGGTCACACAAGTAGTTAAGTGTATCCTTCAATTATGAGGGTATGAGATTGCACACAGTGTATCTGAAGAACTCTACCTTCCACAGTGGAAAAATAGTTCTTGCTAAGGGCACATCAGGGATTTTTCAAATCATGCTCCATGAAATTAATGTTGCACTCAGTTATTAGAACTCATTATTAGATTTGGCGTTGGATCCTGGACAATGTCCTCACTAACTGTGAGGCCTTAGAGAAGTCATTCATGCCTCCTGTTTGTCAATTTTCTCTTCTATAAAATAGGTTTAAGAATAGTTATACTATCTGTCTAACAGAGTCATTGTGAGGGAAATGTTTGTGTTGTACAAATGTGAAGTTTTAATAATACTTCCATATTCTAACTTCATTCTTAATAAAAAAATACTTGATTATTTAATTTTCAGGTAATGTTAAGTGACCTGATTGGGTTCACATGGCCACTATGTCAGAGGTAGGACTGGAAACCAGGTCTTCCTGACTCCAAAGCCAGCTTTCTATTCATTATGTCACACTGATTATTCTCCTTTTATTTTTTTAAATGGATTTATTTTATTGTCATCTTTTTTTTAACACTAAACTCATTTTTGGTATTCCCACCTTGAACTCCTTATAACAATGAAAACAATGGCAAAAATCTAACCAACACAAGGGGCTCTTGTGTTGTCTTGGAATATTTGAAAAAAGGAAAGATTGTTCCTTCTTCACTTCTCTTAAGAGCAAAATTCTTTACTATGGTTCATCTGAGGGCTATTATACACACACACACACATAATGATGTTAACATTTATATTTTTAGCACTTCTATGAGCTTGTTCTTAATGTTTGTATTGAACTAGAAGGTTAGGTTCTGCAGAGAGCAATAGTTACTCCTCTTCTCATAGTTCTAGGGATAAACTGAGGGGTGTGAATATTGGATTTAGCTATCTCCTGATTGTAACAATGAATATACTTTGCTCTTCCTTTATTGTGAAGATTAAATTGTAATCTCCTGATTATAACAAGCTCTTCCTTTACTGGGAAGACTGAATGGTAATCCACAATCTATTTTTAGATTTTAATCCCCCAAAGTTATTAAATCAGTATTTTAAGTAGATCTACCCATTTTAACTACAAAAAGGTTTTAAGTAACTACAAAAGGTGAACTAACCAAAAAAGGTGTTAAGTAACCAAAAGAAGATATAATCTAACCAAGGAAGGTGTGAACTAAAGGTCGGACAGTCCCGGAGAAAAGCATCTGCTGTGATTGGTAGATGTGGAATTTAGAGGTGGTGGTGACCCAAGAGAAAAAATACCTTTAAAAAGAGGACCAGAGACTTCCAGATAAACATGGTGGCAACTTAGACAGGAATTGATTCTGCTCCCCAGCACCCAGTGAAATAGACTACCTTAAAAGAACATAAAAAAACCATGTTCAGAAGAACAGAGGGACTCTACAGTAGGGCTCATCACTGAAGGTACATGGGGTTTGAGCATTTCCACAAGAAAAAGCTTGCACCCAACTGTGAACTGAGCTACCCTCCCCCATCTCACCTACTGAACCAGAGTCGGGACCAGCGCGCCCACCAGAGACAAAGAGTGAGCAAGGTACATCCCTGGAGTGAGTGGGGGGCACACCAAGGTCCTTGGTAACTGACTAGGACTGACTAGAACTGCCATGGATCTACCGCCTGAGAGCAGATGGTGCGCTGGAAAGCACAGACCATGGGAGCTCTAGCAAACTGTGGAGGCTGCAGAGACTCCAGAGCTTGCCTGAGGCAAAAGTGCTGCTCCATAACTCCAAAGAAAACCTGCTCATCTCGCTCAGATTTCTGACTAAAAAGGAAAGGGAAAACCACCAAAGGGATGGCTCATTGTGCCCAAGACCAACCCTCCAAGAGAAACAGGAAGGAAGTGACTTTTGAAAACTTTTACGGAGGGAAAGCCCAGGCTACAGAGGAAAAGGAGGATGAAATTCAAACAAAATCTAAACCTTCCCAAAGAAATGGAAATTGTCCACAAACTCTGGAAGAACTCAAATTGGAGCTTATCCAAAAGATGGAAACCTACTGGCAAGAAAAATGGGAAAAAATTCAGAGAGGTCAACAGACTGATAGACAAGAACTCCCAATTAGAGAAACAGCTGGAAGCATCAAAAAGCAGGGCAGACCAAACTGAAAGGGTAAACCAGACTTTAAAGATCAGAATTAGGCAACTGGAAGAGAATAATCTTGCAAAACAGCAAGAATTAATAAAGCAAAGTCAAAAGATGGACAAATTAGAAGAAAACATAAAATATCTCATTGACAGGTGACAGACCTGGAAAACAGTGAAGGAGGGACAATTTGAGAATCATTGGCCTACCTGAAAAAACAGAGATAAACAGAAATCTTGATACCATACTACAAGAAATCATCAAAGAAAACTGCCCTGAAGCCCTTGAACGAGGGGCAAAATAGAAATTGAAAGGGTTCATAGAACACCCTCTATACTAAATCCCCAAAAGACAATTCCCAAGAATGGAATTGCCAAATTCAAGAGCTTCAAAGCTAAGGAGAAAGTCTTACAAGAAGCCAGAAAGAGACAATTCAAATACCAAGGAACACCAATCAGGATCAAATAAGATCTGGCAGCTTCCAAACTGAAGGAAAATAAGTCCTGGAATATGATATTCAGAAAGGCAAGAGAACTGGGTCTTCAACAAAGAATCACCCATCCATCAAAACTGACTATATATTTTGAGGAGAAACTATGGGTATTCAACAAAAGAGAAGATTTCCAAGTATTTATAAAGAAAATACCAGAACACAGTGGAAAGTTTGGAATGCGAACACAAAGAGCAAGAGAAACATGAAAAGGTAAATATGAAAGAAAGGGAAAAGGAGAAAAATAATTTTTTTTCTTTTATTCAAACTCTCTTCTATAAGGACTACATTTAGATCAAATTATATATATATATATATATATATATATATGTATGTATGTATATTAACATATGGGCAAAATGTTATGTGTAACTCTCAAAAATTGTATGCATTATTAGAATAATTAGAAGAATCACTCATAGGGAAAGAGTGGAACATTAAGATGATATGGGGAGAAAAAAGAAAGAAAAAAGGAGGGGGGAGAATCGATGATGGGACCAAGATATACTTGAAGAAATAGAAATAACTTAAATAGAATAATCTTTGTCACAAAAAGTTACACATGGGAAGGGGAGGGGAAGAATTTTCATATAAGAAGGAGAGGAAGAGAGTGCTACTTGCTATTACTTAAACCTTACTCTCAGTGAAACCAGCTCTGAGAGGGAAGAACATCTAGATCCATTAGGATCATGAATTCTATCTTATCCAAAAGGGTAAGGGAGAAGGGAAAATTAAGGGGGGGTATGAGAAGGGAGTACAAAAAGTCAGGGAAGGAGAGGGGGGAAAGAAAATAACAGACACTAAAAAAAAAAGAAGGGAACAAAAAGGGAGGGGCCAGAAAGGGAAGCATATCAAGGGAGGGGACTAGGGGCCTGATTTAAAGTAGTTCACTGGTTTAAAAGGTTATAACAAAAGAAGAAAGGTCAGAATTAGGGGAGAATATCAAAATGCCAGGCAATTCACAAGTGAACAATCATAACTTTGAACATGAATGGGATGGACTCACCCATAAAATGTAAACAAATAGCAGAGTGGATTAGAATCCAAAACCTTATCATATGTTTTTTTCAAGAAAGACACATAAGTTGGGTAGATACTCACAAGGTCAGAATTAAAGGTTAGAGCAAGACCTATTAGGCTTCAACTGACAGAAAGAAAGCAGGAGTTGCAATCATGATATCTGACGAAGCCAAAGAAAAGTAGACCTGATTAAAAGGGATAGGGAAGGTAAATACATCCTAATAAAAGACAGTATAGACAGTGAGGAAATATCACTAATCAACATGTATGCAACAAATGGTATAGCACCCACATTTCTAATGGTGAAACTAGTAGAATTAAAGGAGGAAATAGATAGTAAAACTATATTTGTGGGAGACATGAACCAACCACTATCAAATAAATAAATAAATAAAATAAATCAAATCAAAAAATGAATAAGAAAGAGGTAAAAGAGGTGAATGAAATCTTAGAAAAATTAGAGTTATTAGATATATGGAGAAAAATAAATAGGGACAAAAAGAAAACACCCTCTTTTCAGTAACACATGGCAGATTCACAAAGACTGACCATGTACTGGGTCATAAAAACATGGCATACAAATGCAGAAAAGCAGAAATAATAAATGCAACTTTTCAGATCATAAGGCAATAAAAATAATGATCAGTAGGGGAAAAGGAGAGACAAATTAAAAATCAATTGGAAATTAAATAATCTGATACTCCAAAATCGGTTAGAGAACAAATCATAGAAACAATGAATAATTTCAAAGAAGAAAATGACAATGGTGAGACATCTTTTCAAACCTCATGGGATGCAGCCAAAGCAGTACTCAGAGGAAAATTAATATCCTTGAGTGCACATATTAACAAATCAGGGAGGGCAGAGATCAATGAAATGGACATACAAATTAAAAAACTTGAAAGAGAACAAATTAAAAACCCCCAGAAGAAAATCAAATTAGAGATCCTAAAAATTAAAGGAGAAATTAATAAAATCGAAAGTAATAGAACTATTGAACTAATCAATAATAGAAGCTGGTACTTTGTAAAAACAAACAAAACAGACAAAGTACTTGTCAATCTAATTAAAAAAAGGAAAGAAGAAAAGACAATTAACAGTATCAGGGATGGAAAGGGAGGACTCACCTCCAATGAAGATAAAATTAAGGCAATCATTAAAAACTACGTAGCCTAATTATATGACAATAAAAATGCCTATCTAGGATATATGGATGAATATTTATGAATATTTACAAAAATATAAATTGCCTAGATTAACTGAAAAAGAAATAGAATTCTTAAATAATCCCATATCAGAAAAAGAAATCCTAGAGGCCATCAAAGAACTGCCTAAGAAAAAATCCCCAGAGCCTGATGGATTCATAAATAAATTCTATCAAACATTCAAAGAACAGCTAATCCCAATACTATACAAACTATTTGACATAATAAGCAAAGAGGGAGTTCTGCCAAATTCCTTTTATGACACAAATATGATACTGATTCCAAAGCCAGGCTAGTCAAAAATGGAGAAAAAAAAACTACAGACCTATCTCCCTAATGAACAAAGATGAAAAAATCTTAAACAGGATACTAACAAAAAGACTCCAGCAAGTGATCAGGAGGGTCATTCACTATGATCAAGGATGATTTATACCAGGAATTAAGGGATGGTTCAATATTAAGAAAACCTCCACATAATTAACCATATCAACATGCAAACCAACAAAAATCACATGAATATCCCAATAGACACAGAAAAAGCCTTTGATAAAATACAACATTCATTCCTAGTAGAAACACTAGAAAGCATTGGAATAGAAGGGTCTTTCCTAAAAATAATAAATAGTATATATATAAAACCCATCAGCATACATCATCTGCAATGGGAATAAACTAGATGCATTCCCAATAAGATCAGGAGTGAAACAAGGATGCCCATTATCACCTCTATTATTTAATATTGTACTAGAAACATTGTGGATGATATGATGGTCTACTTAAAAAATCCTAGAGAATAAATTACAAAGCTAGTGGCAATAATCAGCAATTTCGGCAAAGTAGCAGGACCCAAAATAAAACCACATAAGTCATCAGTATTTCTATATATCTCGAACACATCCCAGCAGCAGGAATAAGAAAGGGAAATTCCATTTAAAATCATCCTAGACAATATAAAATACTTAGGAATCTATCTGCTGAGACAAACACAGGAACTATATAAACACAACTACAAAACACTTTCCACACAACTAAAACTATATTTAAGCAATTGGAAAAACATTAACTGTTCATGGGTAGGATGAGCTAGCATAATAAAAATGACCATCCTACCAAAACGTATCTATTTATTTAGTGTCATACCCATCGAACTTCCAAAAAACTTTTTTACAGATTTGGAAAAAAAAAAACCATAACAAAGTTCATTTGCAAGAACAAAAGATCAATGATATCCAGGGAAATAATGAAAAGAAATGTAAAGGAAGGTGGAGTTGCAGTCCCAGATCTCAAACTATACTATAAAGCAGTTGTCATCAAAACAATGTTGTACTGGCTAAGAGACAGAGACATTAATTAAAGACTTATTCATGTCAGTTTATACTTTTGAGTGATTGATTCAGTAGAGAAAAAAAGTCTTCTATGATTACATTCATTGAGGTAGGGATGAGAATCTCTACCCTTTAATAGTCTATAGTTGTATAATATCCTTTTAGTTCTTCCTTTTCCATAGATCACTTCATAAAGGTCTTCCTAAGTTTCTTTGAATTTCTGGTAGAATATATTTCTTCCTGTAATACCCTTTTTGAACATTTCATTTAATTAGTCAATTTAGAATATTTTTCCTTGGTTACAAGATTCATGTTCTTTCCTTCCCCTCCACCCACTCCCTCCTGTAGCCAATGCTCAATTCCACTGGGATGTACATGTGTCCTTGATTAAAACCTATTTCCATATTTCTGATGTTTGCACTAAGATGATAATTTAGAGTCTACATCCCCAATCATGTACTCATCAACACGTGATCATGCAGTTGTTTTTTTTTTTTCTGTTTCTGGTCCCACAGTTTTTCCTCTGAATGTGGATAGTATTCATTTTCAGGAGAAAGACTGATTAAATTTTCTAATTAAATAAAATTTTCAAAAAAAATGAATCCCTCCAAATTGTTCTGGATCATTCCATTGCTACTACTAGAGACGTCCATTACATTCAATTGAACCAGTGTATCAGTCTCTGTGTATAATGCTTTCCTGGTTCTGCTCCTCTCACTTGAAATCAATTCCTGGAGCTTGTTCCAGTTCACATGGAATTCCTCCAGTTCATTATTCCTTTGAACACAATAGTATTCCATCACCAACAGATACCACAATTTGTTCAGCCATTCCGCAATTGGAGGGCATCCCCTCATTTTCCAACTTTTTTGCCACTACGAATAGTGAAGCTATGAATATTATTGTACAAGTCTTTTTCCTTATTATATCTTTGATGTATAAACCCAGTAGTGCTATGGCTGGATCAAAGTGCATATAGACTTTTTTAGCACCCTTTATGCATAGTTCCAAATTGCCCTCCAAAATGGTTGGATCAATTCACAACTCCACCAGCAATGCATTAATGTCCCAATTTTGCCACATTACCTCCAAGATTCAAGACTATCTTTTGCTGAAATATTAACCAATCTGCTGGGTGTGAGGTGGTACCTCAGAATTGTTTTGATTTGCATTTCTCTGATTATAAGAGATTTAGAACATTTTTTCATGTGCTTATTAATAGTTTTGATTCCTTTATCTGAAAATTGCCTATTCATGTCCCTTGCCCATTTATCAATTGGGGAATGGCTTGATTTTTTGTATAATTGATTTATCTCTTTATAAATTTGAATAATTAGACCTTTGTCAGAGGTTTTTGTTATGAAGATTTTTTCCCAATTTGTTGCTTTCCTTCTAATTTTGGTTGCACTTTTTTTGTTTGTATAAAACTTTTTTAATTTAATGTAATCAAAATTATTTATTTTACATTTTGTAATTGTTTTTTAACTCTTGCTTGGTTTTTAAATCTTTCCTTTACCAAAGACTTGACAATTATACTATTCTGTGTTTACCTAATTTACTTATAGTTACCTTCTTTATATTCAAGTCATTCACCCATTCTGACTTTATCTTGGTGTAGGGTGTGAGATGTTGATGCAAACCCAATCTCTCCCATATTTTCTTCCAATTTTCCAAGCAGTTTTTGCCAAAGAGTGGATTTTTTCCCCACAAGCTGGGATCTTTGGGTTTATCATAGACAGTCTTAATGAGGTCACTTACCCCAAGTCTATTCCTCTTATCCTCCTTTCTGTCTCTTAGCCAGTACCATATTGTTTTGATGACCACTGCTTTGCAGTATAGTTTGAGATCTGGTACTGCTGAGCCACCTTCCTTCAATTTTTTTTTCATTATTTCTCTGGATATCCTTGATATTGTTCTTCCAAATGAACTTTGTTATGATTTTTTTTACTTCAGTAAAAATGTTTCTTGGTAGTGCGACGGGTATGACAGTAAATAAGTAAATAAGTTTATGTAGAATTGTCATTTTTACTATGTTAGTTCATCCTATTTATGAGCAATTAATGTTTTTCCAATTATTTAGATGTAATTTTAATTATGTGGAAAGTGTTTTGTAGTTGTGTTCATATAGTTCCTGTTTTTTTCTTGGCAGATCGATTCCCAAGTATTTTATATAGTCTAGGTTGATTTTAATTTATTTTTTTATTTTTTTAAAACCCTTACCTTCTGTCTTGGAATTTATACTGTGTATTGGTTCCAAGGCAGAAGAGTGGTAAGGGCTAGGCAATGGGGGTTAAATGACTTGCCCAGGGTCACAGAGCTAGGAAGTATCTGAGACCACATTTGAACCTAGGACCTCTGGTCTCTAGGCCTGGCTCTCAATCCTCTGAGCTACCTATCTGCCCCATCTAGGTTAATTTTAAATCTAGTTTCTCTTTCTAATTCTTGCTGCTGAAATGTGTTGGAAATATATAGAAATGCTGATGACTTATGTGGGTTTATTATGTATCCTGAAACTGCTAAAATTGTTGAGTATTTCCACTAGCTTTTTAATTGATTCTCTAGGATTCTTTAAGTAGACCATCCATAAAGAGCGATAGCTTGGTCTCCTCATTGCCTATTTCCTTTTTCTTCTCTAATTGCTACTGCAAATGTTTCTAGTACAATGCTAAATAATAGATGTGATAATGGACATCCTTGTTTCACTCCTGATCATTTTGGGAATGCTTCTAATTTATCCCCATTACAGATGATGTTAGCTGATGGTCTTAGTTATGTACTATTTATTATTTTTAGGAAAGGCCCTTCTATTCCTATACTTTCTATTGTTTTCGATAGGAATGGGTGTTGTATTTTGTCAAAGATTTTTTTCTACATCTATTTAGATAATCATGTGATTTTTGTTGGTTTGATTATTGATATGGTAATTATGTGAATGTTTTTTTCTAATATTGAACCATCCTTCATTCCTTGTATAAATCCCACCTGGTCATAATGAATAACCCTTGTGATCACTTGCTGGAGTCTTTTTGCTTGTATTCTATTTAAGATTTTTAGATCTATGTTCATTAAGGATATTGGCCCGTGGTTTTCTTTCTTTTTTTTTGACCTGCCTCACTTTGGAGTCAGTATCATATTTGTGTCAGAAAAGAATTTGGTAGAACTCCTTCTTTGCTTATTATGTCAAATAATTTATATAGTTTTGAGATCAGTTGTTCTTTGAATGTTTGATAGAATTCACTTATGAATCCATCTGGCCCTGGGGATTTCTTCTTAGGGAGTTCTTTGATGGCTTGTTCAAATTATTTTTCTGATATGGGAATATTTATGTATTCTATTTCTTCTTCTGTTAGTCTAGGCAATTTATATTTTTGTAAATATTCATCCATATCACCTACATTGTCATATTTGTTGCCCACCTCTCGAATTTCTGTAGCTTCTACTGTTACTGCTCTTCTATCTCCATGCAGGCACCCAAAGTGTGTGCCCCTCATCCTCCTCAGGTCTCAGGTCTAGCTGCTCTCAGGGGTAGGTTTTTGGTGGTCTTAGTCAACTGCCAAGGACCTAGAGGTGCTCCTTGCTTGCAGTAGAGTACCCCTCATTCACTCACTGATTCTAGTGCACTGGCTTTGACTCTGCCTCCATAGGTGGAGATGGAGGGTTGATCAGCTTGTGTTTTGGTGGAAGCTATTTCACTCCCTTATAGTATGGAAATGCCCAAATCCCACATACCTTCAATGCTGTGCCCTACTGTAGAATCCCTTCTTTCATATGAATTTTTTTGGCCTTTTGAGGTAGTCCAAATTGGTAGGTTGTGAGTAAAGGAAGAGTCCTGTGTCTACACTGCCACCATTTTTACCTGGAAGTCCTCTGTAATACCCTTTTACATTCATGTACTATAATTTATTCACCCATTCCCACCAATTGATGGACATTCGTTTTGTTTCCAGTTTTTTGATATGAAGTAGAGGACCTTCCTTTCTTCCTTTGACCCCTTTGTAGTATATGCCTAGTAGTTCTCTATTTTTGTAGCTACCAGTTACCCCTACTGCTTGTTGTAAAGTTTAAAACAACGTCAATTTTTAAGAACTTGAAAGTGCTTTTCTATTTAAAATCAAACAAGATAAGCATCATTTTCATTCCAGTACTGTGCTTTGCTTCTTGAAAGATGCTGAATATATAGATACTCACCAAAAAATAATAATAATAAAACAGCACTAAGTAATGGAAATGAGTAATTGCTTAGCAGCAAGTCTGCAGGGAGAAAGCTGACACTGTACAGCACATATTTCATGAATAATGAGAGGAGTCTCAGGGCTGTGCAATCACTGCCTATTGGGTCAGAAATTTCACATTAGTGGATTCATCAGAGCAGATCGGTGTCATAAAGACACTCTTTCCTGAGGTAAACATACCTTTTCCTTCACTGAACTGTCATCTCTGGGTTGTACAGTGGGTACAGAGCAAAATCATCTTAGTGCTATTATAAGCATATCTGGAATAAGTGTAGCTCATATCCTTTCCACTAGTTTATTTGGATAAGAAACACACACACACACACACACACACACACACACACACACGTACAGACAAATATACAGGTGGAATTCATATGTTTGCTGTTACCAAAGAGTTAACTACAGCTTAAGAAGAGGGTTCAAATACATTAGCTTTTCGAATTCCCTTTTGGAAATCACAGGACTCATAGAATTCTTAAGCTGGAAGGGCCCATAGAGAGAAGTTTCCTGGAGTGCCTTGATATGCTCTTTGCTATTGCTACTTCTGTGACTGCGTAAGCTGTTACAGGTAAGATGGAATAAGACAACTATTCTAAAAATAAAGGTTTATATTCTCAATCAAGAATTAGTAGTGACATTTTTGCTTACTTTTTACATTTTTTCTACTCTTTTTAGGAGGGTAGTTACCAGCAGGGACCTTAGAAATTTAGGCCAACAGTATTAATTTTATAGATGAAGAAACTGGTTTTTAGAGAAGAGAAGTGATTCATCTATAACTGGTTAGTGATGATTCAGTACTCAGGAGAATCCTGTTTTCCAGTTTCTCTCTTCCAAAAAGTCTTTTGAAGAAGTGTCTCTCTCCTTTTCATGGAAGAAGCTTCCCTATAATGTGATGGTTTCCATCATTAAGAAGATTGAGAAAATGTCTTTTCTCCCTACAATTTTTTTCTTATAGATTAAAAAACACAAATCATATCTCCAAATGCATCCAACTTTTGATCTTTTTTTCCTTTTCTCCTTCTCACTAATCTTGGCTTAACCTGTGTGCTTCTCACTTGTGTGTTCCTATTTGCTTAAGTAGCTATCCTGTTTAAACCAGCAAAGGCTTCAGATTAGACTATTAATTCTCCATAGGAAATTAAGTTACACTGTTTTGCACTATAGCCTACGGGAAAGACAAACTGGCAAACAGGTATATTCAGGCAACATGATAATACTGAAACAGTTAGGTGTCCCAGAGAGAATAAAAATAATTAGTAGTATTTTTCCTCAGGAATGAACCAGGAAAATACACACACACACACACACACACACACACACACACACACAAACACACACACACACAGTGTTCCTGAAGGAAGTCTTTTGACCCAAACTATATCCCTCTCTTTTCTTTTCTATCTCCAGAAGAACTGTAGTTCTTGAGTTGATAGAACTTGATTAAAAAACAAAGCAAAGCAAAACAAAACAAACAAGTCAAAAAATTGGGAATCCCACTAAGTAAACACTAACAATCTCCCAGATTTCTATCTGAGATCAAAGACAGGCCTGAAATCATAGAGATTATTGAATAACTCGATACATTTTTGCCCCTTTTTCTCCTTCTTTACTATTGAACAAGAAAATAATTTCAGACATTTGTAATACAAGATGGTGATTTACCTTTTTACATCAACTAAATTGTTGCTTTTTTACATTACCAGGACTTTTCTGTAAGAATACATGTGGAACCTTGGAAAAACCCTTAAATAAAGCACCTGGGTATCTTTTTTTTAACCTTTTCCCTTTCCTTTAAAAAAAAGAAGTAGAAACATTGGAAAAATCATTTTAGAGCCCTGTATATATGAAATAATTTGTCAAGACTTGATTGTAACCTCGGTATCCTTTGGAAGCCAAATATTTTGATCTGTTGGTCATGGCTTTACCCAAATCTGTTTCTTTCCTATGATTCCAATACAAAAAGGAGAAACAAAGTCAGCATGGATGAATACAACTGTTCTTTGCATTAAATAATCAAAACCATTTTCTTATACTTTGAGATCTAAAAATGCATCCACATTAGACAGGAAATCAAAAGGATTAGGGTTTCCTTTCTCTGTATACACCTAGATGTTGAATTTAACCTATTTTGGTTATAATTCCACAGGAATTATATGTAAGCATAATTAGAAAAATGGTCCTGTGGGTTATATGCAAAGTAATCAGGAAATACGAATTTATAAGCATGTTTAGAACATGGTATGTGTTTCTTAATTCCAAAGAGGCTAGAAATTTTGGATCATGAATTTGTCATCTATTATATGTGACAATAAAAGAAAACTAGCTAAAGCTTCCTTTATCTCCTCCTTTAATAAAAGAGTATATAGGTGGAGGGAGGAAGGATTAGGTTACTCAGTCTTAGAGACTATATGCAAAGTAAGAAATATAAATTTATGAGCACCTACTATGATACACATTATATTAACTGCTTTACAAATATCTCTTTGGATCCTCATTACTGGGAAGTAGGTGCTATTATGAGCCCCATTTTACACTCGAGGAAACTGAGGCAGACAAAGGTTACCCAGGGTTGTAAAGCAAATAAGTGTACAAGGTTGGATTTCAACCCATGTCTTTCTGACTCCAGGACCAACACACCATCCACTGTGCCACCTAACAACTTCTGGTAGAACTTTTGATTATATTAATTGATCCCTAATTAGGTACTTTTTAAAGTTTGAAAACTTTTTAAAGTTTGGAAAGTACTTTACATACATCATTTACCTTTAAAACAGCCCTGTGAAATAGCAGTGATGAAAATCCCAATTCTACAGATGAGGAAACCAAAGCTGAAAGATGACTCCTAATTCCCAAGTCAAGTTCCCAATGGATTATTTTATGCTGCTTCTATATTGTAGACTACATTAATATGGGAGTTTGAGTGATTCACATTCACACTTCACCCCCATGGCTGTTAGTTAACGAGTTTTGACCCATTTAATAAATATTGCTATGCTCTCCATTTTCATTCTAGGACTATTCTCTGCTTCCTTCTTGTCCTCCAATTTACCAAGTAAATCGTTGATCAGTCCCTTCCCCAAACCCCTAAATCAAATACATTTCCTGGGTAATACACCTATAAACTACTTCAGATTCTTTGGAGTCTTGTATCAAAATTGATGACTAATTTCCAAAAAGGCTCCCTGACTAACTTTTTTGGGTCATAAGTTTTTCTAAGCTCAGTGCTTAGGAAACTGGAAACAATCTGTTCTCCACCTCCCCCATATCCCCTACTTGCCAAAGGTGAGCAAAATTCAGCCTTCTTAAGTTCAATTTGCTTAAAAATGTAAATACTAAGATTGGACTGACACATCAATCTCATCCAATCTATTGCAATTCTCTGCTCCTACCCATAAAAGTTTCCAAGAACCTAGTGTGTGTTTCTGAATTCCAGAGGGACTGGAATTTTTGGATTGTGAACTCATCATCTGGATGAGTTCATGTGACGAAAAGGATAAAACTAGATAAATCTTCCTTTGTCTCCTCTTTTAATGTTTCAGAGAAATTGAAGCTCTCGTGAAATCTTTGTATTGGTCACACTCATCATCGACCTGCAATTAATTGTATCCCACAGCTAGATAATACATACCAGGTAAAGAAAGGATTACAATGGAGCAGTCATGTAAGGGAATTCATCTTGATAAATTACATGTATATGCAAATTTGGGAGTTTCATCCATGGCTGGAGCTTCTTGTATGAAAATTCCCTCTACCAATGCAGTTGGGAATAGTCAGGGCACAGACTCCATGCTCACATATTTATAAACAAATCTGGGAACTTCATCAGTGGAGGGAGTTTTCTGTATGAAACCCCAATGCAGTTAGAAACTGTTAGGAACCAGAAGCCATGCCCACATATTTACGTTCAAATTTGGGAGTTTCACAGAAGAAAAACAACTGCTTGATCACATGGTTCAATGGGGATATGATTGGGGATGTAGACTCTAAAAGATCATCCTAGTGCAAAACATCAATAATATGCAAATAGGTCTTGATCAATGACATATATAATACCCAGTGGAATTGTGCCTCGCCTATGGGAGGGGATTGGGAAAGGGAGGGAAAGGACACGAATCTTTTAACTATGGAAAAATATTCTAAATTAATTCTAAATTAAAATATTCTAAATTAATTAATTAAATAACATTTTTAAAAAGTAAAAACAAAAACAAATTTGGGAGTTTCATCAGTAGAGGGAGCTTCCTGTATGAAAACTCCCTCTACCAATGCAGTTGGGAATAGTCAGGGACCAGAAGCCATGCTCATATACTATATGCAAATTTGGGAGTTTCAAGGTGCTTCCTGTATAAAAATCCCTCTGCCAATGCAGTTGGGAATAGTTAGGGAGCTGAAGCTATGCTCACATGCCTACCATGTATCAAAGGGAAGACTTGAATCCAGGTCCTTCTGACCCCAAGGCTAACCATCTTTCCCTCTTAGCGGTGTATTCTGTGCTGTGTGTATGGCTGTGGGAGGCAGAACTATGCATAAAATCATTAATATAACAAATCATGGGCATATGTGGGAGAGCAGGCACAACCGCTGTTACAAACAGCAAGGGGGATGGAAAAAACAAGGGGCCATGCAGTCTCTTGACGTTGTTGCCTACAAATATTTACTGAATGCAAAGCGACTGCATGCCGGGGCATGAGGCTTCTCCTCCGACCACCGGTGGGCTCCTCAGAGGACCCCCGATGGTCCGGTCCCCAGAAACCTGACCCGCAGAGCGCAGGCTGCGGACTCCCAGCAACCTCTCATAAACTAGCGCGGTCTGTGGGAGCCGAGATAGAAGCGTGTGCCCTAAGCCCCGGTTTAATCCTAGCAATCAGCTCCCTCATGCTTTCTTCCTATCTCTGCGTGTGGAGCTGCGCTGCACAGCCTGAAATTCCTAGCGCTGATGGAGAGCTCTGAATTATTCATCAGCCTGATAATGGCAGGTGATGAGATCTTTTCCCGATATGTCCCTGTCAGTAGGTGTTTATTTCTCTGTTTCACCAGCAGCCCCGCTATTACCGGCGGGCCCCAAGAAGCCCCCGCGCTCGCCTGACACGGATTGGTAGAGATAGCGCTTTAAAGACTCCCTTTTACTGGGAGGTCATCTGAAGGTTATGGCGAACAAATTATTTCTTCATTTCCGCTGACTGAGTAGATAGCCTTAATGATCTGTCACCTAGCAATAGGCTGCCTGTTCAAACATAAAGAATGGCATGCTGATGGGCTTATAACTAGAATCAGTTCATTTTAGCTATTCTCTTGTCAAGCATGTTTCCAAGATACATATAGTATTTACATATTCATGAACCTCCTCAGACACTGATGCCATGAGGGGGCCTGTCTGATAATGTGATACAAGTTTGTACTGTGTCCTCAGGCACTTAAAGTCTATTAAGTGAATAAAGTCTCTCCAGCCCTGTTCTTCTTAGGTGGTGTTCTCAGGCTTAAACATGGAAGGGGTGGCAGGAGGGGCTGGGGGGGGGGGAGACAGCTCTCTACATTTCTCCCAGCCCTCCCCACTCTCCCTCCATCAGAGCTCACTTCCCTGCCACCCTGACTGAACACGAACTGCGACTTAAAGAGAGAGGCGCACCCCTAGTTCTAGACTTAAAGAGAGAGGCGCACCCCTAGTTCTCTATGCTTTTCTCAAAGGTCAAGAATGGGGCTGTACCCCCCAATCAGAGCTGCCCCCCATCCAATGCACTTTAAGCTTGACCAAAATGTGTTTGAGCTTAGTGTGGGCAGCACACACTTTATCCAGTAAAAGAAAGCAGTCACACAGACACACCAGGCTTTGTGGAATTTGGCCTTTGAAGGCATTTCCAGCACTCCATAGTCTCCTTGTAGCTAATTATTATTTCATGGATTTTACTATTTGATGCTGTATAGCCTTGTCTGGATCCATCTAGCTGATGATACTGCCCTGGGCATGATTCTAGGGAGAGACAGAGTCATCTCTGCAGGACCAGCAATTGTCATTCAGACAAGGATTCAAATTATTCCCTTCCCTCCCACAATCCTCTTTCAATTGTAGAATTGAAAATCTGATCCTCCTGTGGATTGATGCTCTGCTGGAATACCTCTCTGAAGGGATATGTTGAGCCATTTTAGGGGCTATGTCACCAGAGATCATGTGGCTTGGTGGAAAGAGGCTACCCTGAAATTCAGGGACACCTGTGTTAGGTTCAGTGATTCCAAATTACTAAAGGCTTCAGCTAGCATTAATCATAATTATTAATATTTGTTACCATAATTATACACTAATAATGGTGTTTAGTTAAGTTTTTAAGGATGTGCAACCTCAGAAAGACCTTAATTATTATCTGAAAGCCACTTCAGTCTCTTAATTATTTCCAGAGAGTGACTTTGGTGGTAGGAATAATAAAGCCCCACAAGTAAAATGTTTTGCAAACCTTGGATAAGAGACTTATCTTGTCTTAGAATCAGTTTTTCCATAGGTAAAATGGGGATAATCACCCCCTGTTCCTTATCCCTTTCATAAAGATGCTATGAAGATTAATGAGATGATAATATGGCAAATGCATTAGGAAACCCATGGGGAACAGGTGTTAAAATGAATTCAAGGTATCATTGTTTGGCAGATAAATAATATTTCCCTCATGCTAATCTTCTGCACTTACAGAAGTGCCTTTCATCTGAAGATCTGAAAGCCAGCCCAATCCATATTTCATAGTATCCTATTAAAAGTTGTAACATTAGGGCTGTCTCTGCACAAGTACAGACAGGAAAGGAACTTACAGAAACACTGATGAATTGGTGCCTCCTTAATAGCCAGAGGGAAGTTTGGACAAATCATTCTCAGGTTGTCTCTTTCTCAGGCACAGAAAAAAAAATGCCAGTGTAATAAGAATAACTTAGCTTTCTTATCACACTTTCTTTGAGGTAACCTACTGAAGTCACTTGTAAATATGATCATATTCTCAATTTGCATATAAAGAAATTGAATCCTAAAGAAGTTAAATGACTTTATGGTTGGTAACTGTCAGTAACTGTCAGAATTGGTATTTGAAGAGATGAAGAAGCCTGATTCCAAATCATAGCAACAACTAGAATGGGATGACTGGGGCTTTGTCTCAGAGCTCTAGAAATGAGAAAATAAAAAAAAAGTTTTAAAAATTTTATTCTAAATTGTGTAAATTTAGAATATGTTGTATTTAAGAGTTCTTGCCATCTTCAGCAATATAATTAACAAGAATAATGAAGTAGCAGATATTTATAGCTGCTCTTTTGTGATGGCAACGAATTGAAAACTGAAGGAATGTTCATCAGTGGGGTGTGGGGGTTGGCTGAACAAGTTGAGGCATAGAATTATAATGGAATAATACTGGGCCATAAGAAATGACCTACAAGATGTTCATAACAAAACAAAATTAAAAACCCAGAAAGACTATATGAAGTGATGCAAAGTGAAGTGAGCAAACCCTCAGAGAATGTTACATACAGGAACAGTAACAATGTATGATGATCAACTGTGAATGACTTCACTATTATCAATAATACAAGGATCCAAGGCAATTCCAGGAGACTTAAAATGAAAAAGCAATCTACTGCCATAGAAGGAACTGCTAAGTCTGAATGCAGATTGAAGTGTGGCAATTTTCACTTTATCTCTTTCATGAGTCTTTTCTCTTGTATATGCAATATATTTCTTCTTTTACAAGACGAAAAACATGGAACTATGTATTGCTTGATAGCATATGGATAAACTATACCATATTACCTTCCATCTCTGGGAGGAGAGAGAAAAGGTAAGGAAGGTGAGAACATGGTTAATAAAATATCAGAAAAA
Organism: Monodelphis domestica; assembly: GCF_027887165.1. Taxonomy (NCBI): domain Eukaryota; kingdom Metazoa; phylum Chordata; class Mammalia; order Didelphimorphia; family Didelphidae; genus Monodelphis; species Monodelphis domestica. The sequence continues at coordinate 164,303,755 of NC_077233.1, read as the reverse complement.
TATTATTTAAAATTTTATCTATTATGATCTGGTAAAAGATAATAAAAACAAAATAAAATGAAGAATACTTGAGCAGCCACTGATACTACTGATTAGCATTTTCCTCCACTTCTGGTACCAATTTCCTGATTTCTAATATATTTCTAATATCGATGCCTCCTAAAAGGTGACCTTTCCATATTTCAGCTTCTCTATCCATGGAGACCAGTGACTCAGAGTCACTTTGTTCTCTCAATTGAATAGTGTCTCAGGTTATTGTGATAAGGCCAATATCTGATTTTTCATTTTCATGATTAATTTAGTGTCACATGTAGTACTGCTTGCCCCTAACACCTGAATTTCCTCTAATGCCTCTGCACCAAGTTCATCACTTTTTCTACCATACCATGCCAAATAATTCAAAGAAATTAAACTCATGGCAATCAATTATAATGCCAAAGATGCTACCTTTTCAGCCTTTTATCCTTAAAGAACTCATTTGTGCAGAAATTTTTGGCAAATTTCATTTTCTTCTTGTATCTTGCTTGCCTTGAGCATCAAACCATAATGATCCCAATTCTCCACCTCATAGACTAGAGTTTGGTTATGTAAATGATAATTTTAGCATTGTAAACTAAATTATATTTAATCATTGGTTGCTATGGGATATCCCAAATAATAAAATACCCAAATCAGGTGGAAATTATGGTGATTTTAATTAATATAGAGGAAATAATTTAAGAAAGAGAGAGAGAGATGGGGGGGGGGAGAGTTAATTAAAACTGCTCCATCTCAGTCTGAGCCAGGCAGGAATTAAAGGCCTTGACCAAGGGGGCCTCCCCTGAGAGCCAAGGGAAAGGGAAGTCAGTCTTATCACTCACCATGTGACTGTCTCAAGGAAGCTGTCTGAGGGAGCTCCTCCAGGCTGAGTTCCAGGATCAAACTTCACCCAGGTCTGCTCACAGGAAGTCACCAGCCAGATCCACCTCTCCAGGGAAAGAGCACAAAGAGAGGAAGTGATGCGCCCTATATAGACTGTTTGATGTCACTCCCCTGCATCTTATCTGTACCAATGGTAGCTTAGCTTGACTTAGGACAGCCCAGGGGTCTCTCAGCTGTTTCTGCACATGTCTATCAAAGGCCATCCTCCTAGATACTTAATCCTTAAGTATGGGTGCAGACATTCCTGACCTTGTTAGACTAAGTATAGTGGTAGTCTCTCAGTAACCGAGGATGACGATTGTCTTTGTGCATTTTCATCTATGATAGATGAGTGTGCACAAAGACACTTGTGTGTGAATGAGATTTAAGTGGAAAAGTCGATGCACAGAGACAGTCCCACTCTCTCGGCATTGGAAGCCTGGGTCCAATGGCACGAAAAGTCGTTATACCTGGAGACTTCCTCAGCTGCATTGGATGGCCATGTTGTCCTTTGTGCTCCAACATGATCTAAGCACTCCACAGTGCTTTGCTGCATTGCCATCTCAGCCCTTGAACCTTCTTATTGGTTTCTTCCTTCTGTTCAGCCGAAGCAGTCTTCACATGCTGGGTGAGCAAGGCCTTGGTTCACCAGGGGTCTACAACCCAACAGCTACCCTCACAAGATTTAGCCGGCCTGTCAAAGCCGTTGCCCAGGGTGTGGCCACTGCCGCATGCTAGCAGCTACTAGGAGCCACAAGTGAGAGCTGGGTGTCAGGTGAGGGTCAGAGGCTGGAGAGCTGCCCTAAGAGAGCACAACAAGCCCTCCATACCAGAGATACTACCCCTCCCTGAGCACCCCATATACCCCGTTAGACTAAGTAGGGTGGAGCAATGTAAAGTTCACAAGACATTCCTGATTCTGTTAGACCAAGTATCTCCATTGTTACAATCAGGAGGTAGCTAAATCAAATCTTCACAATCCCCCCTGATGATCATTGGGAGATTAGTTTCCCCATTGATCATTTAAGATAATTATCTTGTAGTCCTAAAGCACTTCTAACTACAGATGTATACAATATTCAATTTCTAAGAGGAAATTACAATAGTTAGGGAGGAATAGAAAAGAGAGAAAGCAAAACCAATGTTTTGCTAGGCATATTGACAAAAAGCCAAATTAGGGGCAGTCCTCTTTGACATAAAAATGTACATTTAAAATAAATGTTCAATCAAACTTCAGTTCAGTCAACCACACCCGAAGTTCATTCTTGATCTTCTTCATGTAGTGTGGGTTTTATGACATCTTTTTGCAACAGCTCATTCTCTGGATTTAGGAGTTAGCAAGCTTCTTCCTTGAAGACCTTTTCTTGAACAAAAATTCAAAATCTTGGATTTTTATTAAAATACACCTAGGAAGGTATACATTAGACAGCAAAACTTTTGATGAGTATATGTAGTAGAGTAGATTAAAAGCTAAATGAATTTATTAAGTCCCCCAACTAATTATTTGAAAACTTGGACTTTGGACCCATTTCTTAGTTTCTTGTTGAGATGTCATTGGTAATTTTAAAGAAATTAGGGGGTGAATGCTATTCGTCATACAAAATGTCAAAAATGATTTGGCTACTAAGACCTATTCTTGTATCATAGAATTATAAATAGTCTGCTTTCTTCAAACTTTTCTTTCATGGGATTTTTTTAATATCTCCTTTTTTTAATTTATATGGTGCTTGTTAATGAAAAGAGGATGTATTTAAAACACTGGTTCAAGTGGTAAAATTGGGATACTAATGCATTGCTGGTGAAGTTGTGAACTGATCCAACCATTCTAGAGAGCAATTTGGAAATATGCTCAATGGGCCATAAAAGAATGCATACTTTTATATCTAGTAACACTACTACTCGGTTTGTCTCCCAAATAAGGAAAAAAAAATGGGAAAGGACCTGTTTGTACAAAAGTATTTATAGCTGATCTTTTTGTGGTGTCAAAGAATTTGAAACTAAAGTAATGTCTTTCAATTGGGGAACCCCTGAATAAATTGTGGTATCTGATGGTGATAGAATACCATTGTGCTATAAGGAATGATGAACAGGATGATTTTGGAAAGAGTTGAAAAGACCAACATGAACTGATGTATAGTGAAATATACAGAACCAGAAGATCATTATATATAGTAACTGAAATATTGTGGAATGATCAAATGTGATAGACTTCTCTACTAGCACAATTCTGAGGATTTATGAAAAAGAATGTATCCACCTCCAGAGAAAAAACTATAGGAACACAGATGAAAACATATAATTTATTACCTGTTTATTTGGGTATATGTTTTTGGGTTTTGTTTCTCTAAGATTATTTATTTACAAAAATGAATAATGTGGAAATATGTTTTGGGTGATAATGCACTTATAACCTAGATCAAATTGCTTGTCAACTGTGTGTGGGGGAAGGGAAAAAGGGAAGGATACAATATGGATCATATGACTTTGGAAAACATGTACATTTTTGTATTTAAAATTAAAAAAATTTAAAAATGATTTAAGAAAACTAAGACTGTGTATGTATAATATTTTTAAAGATTTAATACTTATGACTTCATATTAGAAAGATACTAATCTTATGAGAAAACTGACTTTCATTTTTCCAGGTAGAAGAAATATGTGCTTAATGCAAGGCCACAGAAGAAAGACTTTCATCTTTGTGAATGACAAGGAGTTTGATATAGTTTTAAACGCTGTCAGAAATAATATTGTTCAAAAATTAAGGTAGATTATTCATTTTCTACATTAATTATCTAAAGATTAGAGAAATGTGAGGATTATTTCCATGAAATAGCTTTCTTTTTGATTAATAGTTTTCAGTAATAGATAGGCCTGGAGGTTGGAAGACATAAGTGAAGAACAGATTAAAGGAAAAACTAGAAATACACTCAAGCATTGAAAAAGATTACAACTCGTATTTCCTTTGATTATCCCAATTATGAAGTCCTACTATAATACATTAGAATATTGTGACCAAAATTCAAGGGTTGGTAATAGCTGCTTATTTTTATTTTTTCAAAATAAATTATACCCAGAATTATAGAATGAATGTAAGAATTTGCTTTGTTTATTTGACACTTTCTGAGAAATCATCATAACAATGTATTTATCTGAACCTTGGGGGAAAGGAACCTGAACAGAAGTGAAGTGTCCTGTGCCTTTTGCTTTTTTCTCTAGTTGCTTTAATAAAATTGGTCTTTGCTAGATGGTCTTGTTATCTTTACTGCTTATAGGAGAAGGAGTAAGGCTTTTAGAAATGCATGAGCTAAATTTAGGTGTTTTCAAAAAATGGACAGATGAATTTTGGTGGGTGTAAGTCTGAGGTATTAAATTTTTTTTATTTAGAGACCCCTCAAAATTGAATCCCTTACATCCATTATATTCTCATGTTTCTGTCCTTTCCAAAAAGAACATTTTCCTTCAGAAATTTATTTGTTAAGACTAAATCCTAAAATATTTCTTACAATCTGAAAACTGACACTTGGATGTTTGTTCCTTCATAGTCACAGAAGAGCAGAGGACCATATCATTATTTCTTGAGTCTCTGCAACAAAAACAGCTCAGTCCAAGATTCTTGCTGATTTATTTATTGTTTGGTTAATCTAGGCATGTGTGTGTGCATGCATTGCCTTTTCAGTTCTGTAATGATCTGAGTATTTGGGTTAATGGGTTACATGTAGGTTACACTAAGGGAGGCTCAAAGTACTTAGCTTCAAGATGTTGATTTATTGACTCTACCACTCATTTGGCATTTTGATGACAACATAAATTCTATATTGGGGGGACAGAAAAATAGAGGGAAGGAAATCTAAATACTAACTCCCTATTTAGACTAGAAGTTTTTCCTGGTTCTGGGACCAGGTCTTACATTTTTTTTTCATTAACCCCCATCCCAGTATCTTTCATATCATTTAATAGATGCTGCTTTTCTTCAAGTTCTTATCACTTTTTGACAGTAGTATTGTAATAGCCTTTCTAAAGAGTACTTCTCCTTTTTAGTGTATCCTCCACATAGTTGACAAAGTGATTTTACTAAAGCTTAGTTTTGATCCTGTCACCCCTCAGCTCAATAAATCAGTGACTTCCTATTACCTATAAGATCAAATACAAACTCCTGTGTTCAGAATTTAAAGCTCTTCACATGCTATTTCCAAGCTCCCTTTCCTACTTTATTATATATTATTCTCCTGGGTATCCTCTATAACCAGCCAAACTAGTAATCTTTTTGATCTTAACACGGGACAAATGAACCATCTCCTATCTTTATACCTTTGCATTGGCTGTCCCCCAGTTTCAGAATTAGAATTACCTCTACTTCAACACTTTATTTACTACAAAGTTCAACTTGAGTACCTCCTTGTACATGAACTCTGTCTTTATGTTTATAGATGCTAGTGTTCCTCCCCCCAAATTAGCTTGCATTTAGTGTGGGTATAGAAATAAGTACATATATGAATATATATGTACATATATAAGTTGTCTCCACCTCATTAATAAAACATAACCTCGACTTCCGCGTAAACATGGTTGCAATCTAGACTCAACTCTCTTCCTCTCCCCGGCACCAAATGAAATAGACTACATCAAAGGAGGATAAAAATCACCTTTGGAGGAACGGAGGGACTCTCCAGTACCCCACAGAGGCGAAGATACATGGGGTTTGAACATTTTGACACTATAATAAGGAGGAAAAGCATTCAGAGAAAAGTGAACTGAGCCATCCTCCCCTCCACCCCACCAAACCAGAGTGAGCTATCGGAGCGCTCACTGGGACAGCAAGTGAATGGGGAATGTCTCTGTCTGGGGGGGAACACTAGGGTCCTTGGAATCTGGGGACTGCCAGGAAACAACATCTCAGGGCAGTTTCACGGGAGAATTCTGCACTGAGCACAGGGGGTCCATGGAACTGAACTCGGGGAGGTTGTGCTGAGCACCTGGGAGGAGCTAAACACCGGGGGCAGACCACGCTCTGAATATCAGGGTGGAGCTGAACACCTGGGCTGTTGGGCTGAGAACAGGGGCCTGTGCTCTAAGAAACCTTGGAGGCTGGGAAGAACTACTCTGAGACAACCTAAATTCACAGAAAATCCGCCCATATCACCCAGACCAAAAGGGAAAGGGGAATGGCTCACACGGCCCAAAATCAAGCATCCAAGAAGAAATGGGGGGGGGGGGGGGAGTGACTATTAAAAACTTTTATGGTGGGAGTACCCAAGGAAAAGAAGAGAATGAGGATGAAATCCAAACAAAATCAGAACATGCCTCCCAAATTGGATACTATCAACAAAAGAGTTGGAGACCCAGTTCTCTTGCCTTTCTAAATATCGTGTTCCATGCTTTGTGGTCTCTTAGTGTGTTAGCTTCTAAGTCATGTGTGATCTTTATGGGAGCCCCCCTATATCTGAAGCTCCTCTTCTTGGCTTCTTGTAGGATTTTCTCCTTTTCTTGGAAGCTCTTGAATTTGGCAATTACATTCCTGGGGGTCGTCTTTTGGGGATTTAGTTTAGAAGGTGTTCTATGAACCCTTTCTATTTCTATTTTGCCCCCTTGCTCCAGAACATGTGGGCAATTTTCTTCTATAATCTCCTGTAGAATAGCATCGAGGTTATTGTTTTTCTCTGGTTTTTCTGGGAGACCAATAATTTGGAGGTTGTCTCTTCTTCCTCTGTTTTCCAAGTCTGTGACCTTTTCAGTGAGATATTTTATGTTTTCTTCTAATTCATTAATTTTTTGGCTTTGCTATATTGATTCTTGCTGTTTTATGATCTCACTTTCTTTGAGTTGCTTAATTCTGGTCATTAGGGACTGGTTTTGCTTTTCAGCTTTGTCTGCCCTTCTATTCGATGCTTTCAGTTCTTTCTCCAATTGAGCAGTCTTATCTATCAGACTGCTAATCTCTTTCTCCCATTTTTCTTTCCAGAAGGTTTCCATCTTTGGGGTAAGCTCCAGTTTGAGATCTTCCAGAGCTTGTTGATAGTTTCCATTTTGGGAGGCATGTTCTGAGTTTTTTGGATTTCATCCTCATTCTCTTCTTTTCCTTGGGTACTCCCACCATAAAAGTTTTCAATAGTCACCTTTTTTCCCTTTCTTCCTGGAGGCTTGATTTTGGGCCATGTGAGCCATCCCTTTGGTGGTTTTATTCCCCTTTCCTTTTTGGTCTGGGGTCTGGGTGATATGGGCGGTTTTTCTGTGAATTTAGGTTGCCTCAGAGTAGTTCTTCCCAGCCTCCAAGGTTTCTTAGAGCGCTGGGCCCCTGATCACAGCCCAACTGCCCAGGTGATCAGCTCCGCCCAGATAATCAGTGAGTGGTCTGCCACTGGTGTTTAGCTCCTCCCCGATGCTCGGCGCAACCTCCCTGAGTACAGTTCTGCAGGCCCCCTGTGCTCAGCACAGGATTCTCCAGTGAAACCGCCCTGAGATATTGTTTCCTGGCAGTCCCCAGATCCCAAGGACACTGGAGTGCCCCCCCCCAAGACAGAGACATTCCCCACTCACTCACTGTCCCAGTGAGCTCTCTGATAGCTCACTCTGGTTTGTTGGGGGAGGTGGTGGGGGGATGGGCAGCTCAGTTTACGTTTCTGTGCAAGTTTTTCCTCCTTCTTATTATAGTGTGGAAATGTTCAAACCCCACGTACCTTCGCCTCTGTGGGGTACTGGGGAGTCCTTCTGTTCCTCCAAAGGTGATTTTTATGCTCCTTTGATGTAGTCTATTTTGTTCGGTGCCAGGGAGAGGAAGCATGTGGCGTCTAGATTGTAGCCATGTTTACCCGGAAGTCTCTCTTGCTTTTTTTTTTTTTAAACCTTACCTTACATCTTAGAGTATTGGTTCTAAGGCAGAAGAGCGGAAAGGACTAGGCAATGAGGGTAAAGTGTTTTACCCAGGGTCACACAGTTAGGAAGTGTCTTTGGCCATTTTTGAACCCAGGCCCTCCCATCTCTGGGCTTGACTCTCAATCCACTGGGTCACCCAGCTGCCACAACTGGCTGCTATTTTTTAAAATGGAGTCATAGTATGCATTATTCATATTCTCTTTTTTCTTTTCATCTCTTCATATATTTCCCTTATTTTACTTGTAGATCCAATATTTCTAATAACATAAATTCTGTCCATGACATTCAATTATCATAATCTATTCAGTAATTTCTCCCAATAATTGAATTTGTGCTATTTCCAGTTATCTTGTCATTACAAATAAAGCTTCTATGGATATTTTCATATATATGTAGCTTTTAACCCTGTCAATAATGTCCTTAGGGCCAAATCCCATTAATGGGATTCCCTAAGTTAATGTGCATGAACAGCTTTAAAGCTCTTAAGGTATATTTCCATCTTTTTTTCTAAAACAATCTGCAGCTGCTATATCAATGTAAAATTAGTCCTGTTTCTCCATGTTCCTATCATCATTTAATTTGATCAGCATAACCCATCTGGTTCTCAGTTAACTGACATTACCTGGGTCATATATAACTAAAGCAGTAGGTTCAATATATTGCCAGGACCATACCCTTTCCAAAACCAAATCTTTCCAGCTTAGTTATATACAGTAGGAGTTTTGTTCCAATGCCATACCCCCTTAGGAATTCAAGATTGCCTCCAAAGTATGATAAATGTTAAAATTAGTCCTTTGGAAAAATACTTATGCTCTCTAAACCATTATTGTCCTACCAGAAACTATGTTTGGATTATATGTATACTCAGATTTAGATCTATTTCTAGCCTCATGCAGGTGTGGGAGCTCTCCAGATATCTATCATATTTAAATTTTATAAGGTTTTTTGTTCATCTCATTAACTTTCATCTCATTAACTTATTTATTTTTTAGTTATATTTATTTAGTTCTGGGAGGGAAAATTAAAGTCCTCTACTATTATTCATTTGTTATCTATTTTCATCTCTATATCATTTAGTTTTTCTTTTAAGATTCTAGATGCTATTACACATGGTATATACAGGTCCAATATTGATAATGCTTCATTAGTCATAACACCCCCAAAATATTTATTCCTTTTAAATATATCCATTTTAGCTCCAATTCTGTCAGAGATCATGGCTGTTACCCTGCCTTATCTGGGTCAATTGAGGCATTGTATATTATGGGCCAGTCCCTTATCTTCATTCTATTTCAGTCTCTCATTTTTAGTATGTTTCTTATAAGCCACTTGTTGTCAGTTCCTGGTTTTTAATCCTTTCTGCTCTCCATTTTCTTCCAATGGTTAAGTTCATCGCATTTACATTCAATTTCATAGTTACTAGACACAATATTTCTCTCTAATCTATTCCTTGTCATTATTTGTCCTGCTCTTACTTTCTTTCTACCATATCCCTCCTCAGATATACAATTTCCTTTGACCAAAAATGTCTCCAATTCACACATCTTCCCCCAAATCCTTCTTTATGCTTTCCACTTGCCCTCCTGGTATCAAATTGTCCCATTGTTCCAAAAGTAATGCTCTTGACCTTCCCTTTTACCTTTTAATTCTTATTCTATCTACCTTTCCAAAGAATCTTTCCTTATCCCCACAACTCTGCCCTCCAATTCCTTAATATGGAATAGATTCTTTATTTAAATTATATTGTTATTAACATACAAAAATATGTTCTTATTTCTCTATAAGAGCACACTCATATAAAACAAAAAAACAAAATAAAACCATTTACATTACACTGTTATTATTATATTACATAACACAGTATATACTACACAGAGTGTAAAGTGTAAATTAAATTACACTGATGTGAAAGATAATATGCTTTGACCTACATTCATCTGACTCCAACTTCTTTTTCTGGAGGTGGATAGCATTCACTGTCATGTGTCTTTCAGGATTATTGAATTGCTGAAAGTAGTCAAGCTTCATATTTGATTATCATACAATATTGTTGTTAGTGTACATTGTTATCCTAGTTTGATTATTTCATTCTGCATCAATTCATGCAGATTTTTCCTGCTTTTTCTGAAATCAACTTGCTTATCATTTCTTAGAGCACAAAAGTATTCCATCACCAACATGTACCGCAATATGTTCAGCCATTCTCCAATTGACGGACAACCTCTCAATTTCCAATTCTTTGCCACCACAAAAAAAGAACTGCTATAAATATTTTTATACAAGTAGGTCCTTTCTCCTTTCTTTATTACCTCTTTGTGGTCCAGACATGGTAGTATTCTCCTAATTTAGTTATGATGTAACCCTTTATATCTTTATATCTAAATTATATATCCATTTTGACCTTATTTTGGTATAGGGTGTGAGAGATTGATCTGTACCTAGTTTCTGACATGTTTTCCAATTTTCCCAGCAGTTTTTGCTAAACAGTGAGTTCTTATTCCAAAAGTTGGAGACCCAACAAACACTAGCTTGCTAAGGTCATTTGCCCCTGTATGTTATCTATCTAGTCTATTCCATTGATTTACCATTCTTTTTCTTAGCCTGCACCAGACTATTATGATGATTACTATTTTATAACATAGTTTGAGATTTGGTACTGTTAGGCCATCTTCCTTCAATTTTTTTCCATTAGTTACTTGATATTCTTGGTATTTTGTTCTTCCAGATGAATTTTGTTATTTTTTCTAGTTCTATAAAATAATTATTCCATAGTTTGATTGGTATGGCTATGAGTTAGATTCTAAAAATCCTTTCCCTATCATGTACTAAAAGTTCCTCTCTTATTCCCTTACCTTTTCTCTCTACCTCTTAATATGTACTCCTCTATATCTATACCTCTTTTCCCTCTCTTTACTTATCCCCTTCCCCCCTCCCCATTTCTTAACAAACCTTTCCTTCATTTAGTCCCTCAGTCTTCCAAGGAGGCTTCTAATCTCTTTTTTAACCCATTCCCCTTCCCTGTTATTTATCTGTATGTTAAGAAGATTTTTACCTTTCTAATTGTGCATGTTGTTCTCAATTTATCCCAGGTCTGATGAGAGTAGGATTTTAGTATTTACAGCCCTCCACTCCCTATTCTCCCCTTCTCTGTTGTAGTTCCTCCACTCATTCCTCCTCCATTGCTTTTACCTCAACCACAAATTTTCCATCCATGTACATTCCTTCAAAATATTCAGGCAATAATGTCATTCCTAGGGGTCATAAATGACATTTTCCATTCAGAAATCAAATACTTTGCCCTTTTGCTTTGTTTACGATTAATCTTTCATTAACTTTGTATATTTCTGATAGATCAGATTTTCTGCTAAGGTCTTGATTTTTCCTGAGGAAGAGATGAAACTCCTCTAGTTCATTAAATATCCTTTCCCCCTTTTATTATTTTATCTTTACTGGCTATATCATCCGTAGTTGTAAGCACAGTTCTTTTGCTCTATGAAATACTGTGTTCCATGCCCTGAATTCTTTTAATACTGCTGCTGCTAAGTCTTGTGTTATTCTGACTGTAGCTATAGAACATTTAATTTTTTTTATTTATATAGTCTCCATAACTTGGAAACTATGGAACTTAGCAATGATGTTCCTGTGCATTTTCATCTTTATATCTCTTTGAGGTAGTGATCAGTAGACTCTTCCAATTTCTATTTTGTATTCTGATTCTAGAATTTCTGTACAGTTTTCTTGATGATTTCTTGGAGTATGGTGTATAAACTTTTAAAATCTCTGTAATGTGAGGGGAAATTTTAGGGTTGCCACTTAATCTAAACGTAATTGGTCACCAGGGAATATCCCAAATAAAATATCCAAGTCAGTTTTGGAAATTTTATGGTGGTTTAATTAATATAGAGGGAAGGGATTGAGAAGAAGAGAGAGGGAAAGGGTATAGGATTTCTCCAGCCTAGATTGTGCCAGGGAGAGTTCAAAGACCTCCACCACATGGTCTTCTCAGAAGATTAGGGGATTCCTAAGAAGATAGTGTTTTGAGAGGAAAAGGAGAAAGGAATTAGCCTAAACTCCAAGAGAGCTCAGAGAAGATGCCTCATCTGAACTAGGTTACTAAGCTTCCCCCAGTATTGTATCAAGGACTCTCATCGCCAAATGAAGACAATTGCTGTAGCCATGCCAAGATGCCAAGATGCTCAGCATGCTGCCACCAGCCACCTCTCCTCTCCAAAGAGGCCTGAGAGAGGAAGTGACACCAAATATACACACCATTTTTACATCACTTTCCAGCATCTCGTCTCACATGTACCAATGTAGCTTAAACTAGACTTAGGACAGCCCAGGGGTCTGTCAATTGTTTCTGATTTGTCATTTGCTAGCACATGTCTGCCATAGGCCATCCTTCTCAATATTTAATCCTTAAGTAGGGGTGTAGACATTCCTGTTTTATTAGACTAAGCAGGGTGAAGTAAATCTAAAATTCACAGTAAGTTCCAGATACTGCCATTATTATCAGTAGTGCTCCTGCCTCATCCTCCCCACCCACTCTCTGCACTATTTCTCCTTTTTGTCATCTCTTGTCTCCACACCCACTTAAAACTGTAAAATAAAATTTAAAAGTGTAAAAAAAATAGTGGAAAATAATGACCCACGTGTTCCTCTGAGGGGAATTGCTACATATCACTGTAGAGGAAGTTTGGTGACTTTAAGAAATTATGTCCTGTTCACTCCCTCAGATTTCACCATGTGAATAAAGGACATGTCCTACTTTGATTGTGATCCCCTTATAGTTCTCTGAAGGATTGGAGTCATTTTTTATTGTTCTAATCTGAGCTGGAGTGATATAATGGATCTAATTCATTCATTACTCACTGAGGAAGAAAGACAGGCATTTTTGAGGCCACTAATAATTTTCAAAATGATGATGGAAAACAGTGGCAATTACTAGGATCCACAATGGGACCCCAATAATCCTGAGGACTATGTGAGGTTATGTAAGACCAGGGAAGCACTGTTAAAAGGAATTAGAGATTGCTCTACTAAAGCAGAAAACTGGCAAAAATTTAAATATGTTAAACAGGAAGAAAAAGAGCATCCCAACTAGTTTTATGATCAAGTATATGTAGGAGCTAAAAGAAATGCAGGTTTAGATCCCTTTAAGCCCACCAATGCTTGTATAATACACCACTATTTTGTGAACCACTCTCCCCTCAAATCAAAGAATAGTTTCACAAGCATTGTCCAGAGTAGGCTATGCTAAATATAGAATAGTTGAAAAGTAAAGCTGTGTGTATATATATATATATATATATATATATATATATATATATGTATATATATATACATATATATATATATATATATTAAGGGTATGAGAGAGGAAAAGGAAAAAGCTGAAAATGAGAAATTGAAAGAAAATTAAACAGGACAGTGAAAGAGAGATATATATCTTGGCTCCTTTTTTAACATCTGCTGTTGAGGAACACAGAGCTCCTTTAAAAGAAATCACTGAGACTCTCACTCCAGTAAAAGATATCACCCCCAAACCTAGTGGATCAATACATTATTTTTTTTCTGCAGCAGGCCAGGACAAGTAGTAATAAATTGTAGGAGGAAGAATCAGGAGTTTAGAAATAAAGACTGGAACATGAGAGACACCAGAAAAGTTCATGCTTCTTATGATGCTAACCATGGTGCCCCTCAAGGGAACTGTGGTCATTGTGGGGAACATCAAGAGGAATCATCAGAGAAATCATCATTTAGGATGGTATGAGGGAGGGGAAGAAGCCTTTGCATCTGAAGGTAGTGACTTTTCCTTTCCAGACCCCAATGTTTTGCTTCCACTTATTCTAGTCTATTCTCCTCCCCTTAGTAAAGAGCTTCATGTAATACTTCAGGTTAGAGACACCGATTATGATTATATCCTGGACACTGGGGCTTACAGATCAGCCACAGAAAGTAAGCTCAATTTTGAATATACTTCTGTTGGTTCCTTAAAAGTGGATGGAGTTTCCAGGAAGTCTCAAAATGTTTGTAAGCTGACTCTTGACTTTGTGTCCATGGGGCCTCCGTTAATAGGATGCCCAATCCTTCTAATACCTGACTCCCCTACAAATCTATTAGGGAGAGATCTCTTATGAAAATTGAGGACCACAATATCATACTCTCCAGATGGCTCTTTGTCCCTACAATTGCCTTGGGATTCTATGACTTTAGTCCCAGTATTCTTTCTTAATAGTCAGGTGATAGTAGCCCCTTCCTTTGAAATTCCAGCAGGTAAGCCTGAATCTCTCTAGGCCTTGTCCTTCTCAGATGCAGGCCTGATTTATTTAGTATTCCTGTTTGATTAAGACAAAAGGGGGCCCTCTACATTCCATTCCTTAGGACCCTTTAACCAAAGAACCTATTTAAGGGATATTCCCATAATTGATTCATTGATTGAGCATAGGTTAATAATTTAATTTAAATTGGAAAATAATTCACCAATTCTTCCAGTAAAAAAAACAAAACAAAACGTCAGGCCCTGATGAGAAGCCTATTTCTCAGCATGCAAGATTTATATGCAATTAATTCTCAAGTTATACCTAGGCATCCAGTGATTTGAAATCCTGTAACCATTATCTCCTTAATTCCCCTAATTGAGTCACATGTTTTCCTTTTCTTTTTTTTTAAACACCAAAATGTAGTTAGGACCTCTGTGAATTGTATAGTAAATATCTTTGAGCCCTTATGCACCTTGGTGAAATGATCCTGAAATGTATAAGATATTATATATGAAATGATTCACTGGGGAGAGCCCAACATGTCTCCCAAAGAATCAGAGGTGGGGATTGTGTGAATTTAATGTAAATCTGTAGCTCTCTTTACTTTTAAAAGGAAAGTTTTGAATATCCATTTTGTCCTCAATCCCCTAGTCTGAGATTTATCTGCATGAGGAAGAGTCCTCATGGCTCCCTAGCATCTTGGCCACTGCTTGCTTTTCATCCCACAGAACTCCTGGCTTCCAGAAGACCGGTTTCTGACCCAGTTGGAGGTCATCTGTCCAACCAGGGAGACCTAGAAAAAGTGACCTCACTGGGAGATGGAGATTAAGAAGCAGTGCAGCCTCTTTTTAACCTGGTGGTGCAACATATACTTTCTTTCCTGGCAAAGAGAGACAGGAGGTGAGTGGCAAGATCAGGTTAGCTAGGCGACCAGCCATGTGATTATTTATTTGCCTTTTCTCTCTCTAACCCACTTTTACTATCTAATAAATAATTATAAATAAATACATAGTTTCCAGAGAATTTTAATCTTAACAATGGAAAGCATGCTGACTTAAGAGTTGTGTATCCTGGGTTTAGGTTTTATTTCTAATGCTCTCTCCCTATGTAATCTTAAGCAAGCCACAGAATCTCTTACTTTCCCTCGAGGTAAAAATGAAGGGATTGGGCTCATAGTTTCTCAGGTCCATTACATTTTTACATCATTGATCTTAAGTCATCGACTTTTATTCATGAACATCTCTTGAATGCTCATATAATGTTAGAATATGTACCACTTGAGGCTGCCATTTTTAGGATATATACATATATATTCATTATTTTCTAAAACAATCATTATCAACTAGTTTAAGAATATATATGTTTATTATGTGGTAAAACAAATACAAGGCAATCTCTTCTGCAAGTGAGATTTTATCTATCAAATGGAAATATTTATTTATAATTAGTTATCTATTCTACATTTTTTTGTTTTTATTTCTTTCAAATAGCAAGTACTTTTTTTTTTCTTTTCCCCTGCTAAAAAGCAACCTACCACCAAAACCCTTATAATAAATATGCATTCTAAGAGAAACAAACAAATATCTATGCTGTTCATTTTAAAAATGTGTATTTTATTCTATATCTTGAGCTAATTATATTTCAGGAAATAGTATTCATCATCACCTGCCTTTTACAAATGTGGTTTATCATTATCTTGATCATAGTTCTTAAATTTTTCAAGATTTTTTGCTTTTACAATTTTGTATTAGTTGTTCTTCTACTCACTTCAGTATCATTAGGTCATATAATTCTTCTTAGCTTTCTCTAAAACCAACTCTTTAATCTATGTTCATAGCATAATAATATTCCTTTAGATTTTTATAACATTTAATCTTTTGGTCAACAATCCCCCAGTTGATGGTCACTCCATTGCCATTCTGCCGTGTAATATTTTAAAATAACATGAGGGATATGTTCAAATATATATACCCCAAGTTTTCTCTAAACCATGGTTTCCAGTCACTGCTAGTAGTATATATTTCTGTCTAAATATATAGAAATAAAAAAAATATATTTTTTATCACTCAAGGTCACAGAGCCCCCAGAACTCATAGTATCAGAACCTTTTTGGTGAAACATTTTTAGACTACTTTCAAAATTTTATGTGGCATTATCAGGCTACTTTATATCATGCATGACTCAGTGATGGAAAGATATTGCTTCTCTAGTGAAGGAAGCAAAGACTTAATGAACCATTTGTGTTGGTTGAAATGAATGAGGATAAATAAATGAATAAGTGAAAAAAGTATTTTTAAGAAGTTATTAAATGTCAGGATCTATGGTAAACACCGATGAATAAAGAGGAAGGCAAAGAACAGAAACAAACAAAAAAAAGAAAATATAAAACAATTCCTTGCCTTCAAGGAGCTCAAATTCTAATAAAAGAGACAAGCTATAAATAAGTAGGCACATACATAGGAGGCAGTATGATTCAGTGAAAAGAGTATTGTTTCTGCATTCAAAGGATGTTGGCTGAAATCCTGGCTCTGACACTTACTTACCCATTTGACTGTGGACATTAACCCTCCTGTGAAGTCACTTTTGTTATCTCTATAATGAAATGGCTGTATGAGATGGGCCCTTATGTTCCTTCCAATTCTTCATCTTTGATCATCTAAGAAAAGAATTATTAACCTGGGTATATGACCTTGCTATTTTTTTTTGATGTTTAAGTATTTATTTTCTATTATAATGTAACTAATTTCCTTTGTAACACTATGCGTTTAATGTATTTAAAATAGTTATTCTTAGAAGGAGTCTATTGTTTTCATAATCAAAGGGGACAAGTACATATAATACTTGTTCTGAGATTTATATAGAATAGATGGATGGTTGATGCTTCAGACTTTCAAAATAAAATTGCAAACTCTAAGCAAAAAATTTGAAATATTTATTGCTGATGAAGTGGCTTGAAAAATAAAGATAGGACTAAGAGTATGTATTTTAAAAAATGTCGTGATCCCATTAAAAGGTTGTTGATTCTATTTGGTACCTAATAGTATTTTTCCTCTCTTAAGCCCAGCTTTTATGGGTGACAGATCAATTTGTTCAGGTCTACTGTAGAAGCAGAAGCAGTATAAGGCATTCTTAGCAGTAAATGAGATTTTTAGTAACTTAAAGACCTTTCCCACCACTGATACTTTACTGCTAATAGTAGTAGAAGAGAAGTCAGAACCACTTGCCCCTACCATCCTCACTACCACCTAAAAATTATTTTCTGCTATTTCAAATCTCTTACTTCTCCTAGTTTCAATTTGGATGCATGGATGATTTTAGAAAAGTACATAAACTAAAGAACTTTTAATTCAAAGATGGTTTTATTTAGACACTGGATTATTTTGAATATGAGAAAGTAGCTGTCTTCTATTAAGCCTTCTATTGTTGGGAATGAGGAGGGAGTTATCCAATGGTGAAGACATGAGAAAATTGTGACTGGATTGCTGGAGAATTTCTCAAAATAATATATTTTAAATGGTGGTCAGTTTTCCTAGAGGGTAGAAGACTATTAGGGCAAAAAGGTCATCTGGGACTGAAGTAAAAGATGTATTTAGATGTCTAGAAGATTGCCAGGAGGCAGCCTGCCTGATATGAATAGGTAGATTTCATAGTCAAGAAGACCTGAATTCAAGTCCTACCTCTAATACATGCTGGTTATGTGAACCTTGGCAAAACATTTAACCTCTTAGTATTCTAGGCAACTCTCTAAGTCATAAATTATAGATCAGTTGAAAATCTGTGTTGATGGGGTAGGTAGGTGGCTCAGTGGATTAGAGAGGAAGCCTAGAATGGGAGAACCTGGGTTCAAATCTGATCTCACACCCTTCCTAAGCTGTATAAGCCTGGACAAACCCAGTTACCTTATTTTCACTGCTCTTCTGCTTTGGAACTGATGCATTGTATTGACTCTAAGACAGAAGATATATATATATATATATATATATATATATATATATATATTACTTGTGTTGGTAAAGGGAATTTTCTCCTATCCTTTACTAATAAAATCATCAATCCAGTCCACAATTACGTCTTAATCCTCTCCTATTTCTCCCTCCCCCAAACCCCAGTTAAGAGAAAGCTTTTGCTTTTGGTCCAAGAAAGTGGACATTTGACAGTAATTAGGCAATCCTAGTGAAGGGGAGGGTATCCTTCTGCTCAGGGCAGAGATCAATCTAAACTAGAAGAACAAATTAAGCTAAAAAGCCTGAGTAGACTGGTACTGGGACATCTACAGAATATTCAAATGCAAGGGCTAAAACAAATAGGAAAATTAATTACAGGAGAATCAGTAGTACTGGGGAGAGATCCAGTCAGAGGATTATGTAGGCAGTATAGGAATTATTTGTATGACTCCAACAACAGACTTCTCAAGGCTTGTTTTTAGTTTGTAGCTGCTTGTTTTCTTCTACTCTGAAGTTGGTATAATCGTGGTTAGGGTATTGTAAGTCTTATTTCATAGTCAGTCTCCTCTGTTGAGCCATATACATTTAGTATATCCATCCCATTAAAAAAAAGCTTCTCTCCCATCTAAAAATGAATGAATCACTTTATTATGCTTCCTGAAATCCCATAAGTCAGAAGTGTGGTCAGATTAGCAGAGGTTACAAAGGGTACTTTTAAAAAAATACATAATATATTGGAGACCATAAATGGAACTTTAAGCAATTCAAATGGTGTGAATAACTTCAGTATTAAGAATTTTAGGGATAGACAAATTCTTTTATTTTAAAGAAAAATGTATCTAATTCAAACTTTTCTACTACAGGATCCACAATTGTGCTGGTGTAAGTTTTTCAAAATAGCACTGCTACTTATATCATCTTCAATTGAATTGTAGAAATTCTAAAATAATTTAAGAACTGGAAACCCAATGGCTATATATGCAAACAAAAAGAAAAAGATCATGCCCTCAAAGAGCTCACATTCTAGTTGGGGAACACAACAAAAGGAGCTAAAAATCTGGAAGAAGTAGTCTATAAACAAGGACCAGTATGAGATACAAAATGAAAGACAGCACCAAGGACTCAACAAAATGTATAGCCAAGGAGAACTTTGCCAATTGAAGAAGGAGGTGGGGCTTATAGAAGATTATTCCAAGTCCAGAAGGCCTCAGGAGAAGTTAGATGTTGTAAGGCAAAGATGTCTTAATTTTGAAATCTGGAAACAAAAACAAGATGAAGAATGGCAGAGTCTGATACACATGGGTTTTTAGAAACACACAAATCCCTGTCTAATCAGGACTTGATCTTTTCCTACGATGAAAATGATACCCAGAGTTCTCAGCTTATGTCTTTTATGGGTAGCATCTTGCCAATGCTTAGGGGGAAACATCATATTGTTGCTTTGTAACAAAAGCTGAATTTTAACCTAGAAGGTCCTGTGCAGTAGAAAGGTCCCATGCAAGAATGAGGTGAATATTCCCTTCTTTGTAGGATGGTCCTTGGGGTATTGCAACTGGGAACCAGGCAGATTTTATGACTGTAGCTGATGTAACTTCTATGTTCATGAATCAAGGAGAGTGGATTATGCATCATCTTTGTTTTGGCTCTGGATTTATGGGAGTGAAGGTTATTTCCCCCTCTTTCCAAATATCTTAAATCATTCTAAGGCAGCAGTAGACTTTTAACAGAAAATGCAAATGAAACTGGGACACTTACAATGACCTAAATGCATGCTGATTACCTGTTCTGTTATTGTTTGCCCTTAAATAAAGAAAATAAAATAAATGTCAGCGATAAGAAAAATGAAAGTAGGTCAGTCTGCAAAGCCATTAGATCAGAAACAGTTGGAGCAGAACACACCTTTCTCCAGTGGGAAGTGTGAAATCAACATGTAAATGAGAAGCATTTGAAGAATTATGGCAGTCCCTCTATTAGCCCCTGTAATTAGCAGGAGGGCATTAAATTATTGTAGTGGTTGCATTGTATAACTAGACCTCAAGCAGAGCTGAGATACAGAAAAGGCATCATTTACCCCAAGAGGATTCTTATTTTAAAAGGGAGTTCTTTAGCTTGAGTATTAAGAGGAACAGACCCATACCTTTGCAATCAATTGGCCTGCCTTATATGGTCTTAGGCAGATAAATTCATGTCTCTGCATTTCAGTTTCTTCATTGATAAGAGGTGGACAGGAAGACAAGTTAGTTTCTAGGATCACTTCTAACTCTCACATTCTATGAAACTCTAAAAGGTAGGAGGAAGGAAGCTCTAAAACAGTGGCAACTGTGGGAGGAAGGATCCTTGTATCTCTATTACTCTCAACTGATCTCCAGCTCCCAATATACCACATCAGAAAGAGAAATCTTTTGTCATTTAGTTTTAGGGGATGCCCAGTGCTGTACCACCAGATATATAACTCACCATCAGTGGCCATCATTCTCTGACATCAATAAAGTACATCTATTAAGAGACTAGGGTGATTAGTGATGGGCTGGGTCCATGTGGAAGTAGTTTAGTGCAGAAGAAATAATACAGATTCTGGAGTTAGAGGACCTAAATTTAAATCCTGCTTTTAATATTCACTGCTTGTAGGACCTTGGGTAAATCACTTACCTTCCCTGCCTTTTAGTTTCTTTCAGATGTAAAATAAGGGAATTGAGTCTATGGCTTTTAGAGGGTTAGTTCCAATTCGAGGTCCTATGACTAATGATTGTACTGGGTGAACCCCATGTGGAAAACTTTTAGGAAGACATAATGATGCATCAGGCAGAATGGTAGGCATGGATGAGTTGTAACTGGCCTCTCTGTAGATACCATCCAAATCAATAAGATGAGATCACAGCTCCATTTCAGTATTCAAGATTTGGGTTATATATTGTTAAAAGGAAGTTATTGGATGCTTCACGTTAAAGGTCTAGCTAGACTCTAGGTCTCCAAGTAATAATTTCTGTCTTCTCTGTTACCCTACATTAGTTCACATAGCCAGAAGTTTATCTTGCCTCTTTTCTCAGGCCCTGCTTTTTATAATGTAATATTTATTGGGAAAGGAAATGGGATTGGAAAAATGGGAATAAATGGGAGGTTTGTAGCAGGGTATGAAGGATAGAGGGGAGAGAGGGTATATTGCTTGAGGAGGCAAGGGAGGGGGATGCCCCCTGCTAAGAGGAAGCCACAGGGGTCCGATAAGGACTCTTTGTCCTGGAATGATTGAGCTGAAGTTCAGCTCCCTCTATGACCAGAAAAGATAGTCCACTTATCTGACTGAGAATTCAAATAACATAAAGTTTAATAACTAGTTGGGATTGGAGTTTTTCTCAGCTTCAGACCTGAGGCCAGGCCCCAGAGGCTGGCGGAGAGTTTGTCCCACTCCCATCTACTCTTGTTGTTCTAATTCAGAATCTTAGTAGTACACAGAAAGCAAACAAGAACAATTCTAACCTTTAGAAGCCTGTGTCTTTGGGCTGAACCAAGAAGAGCATGCCACTCCAGACTGGGCTGAACAAGCTCCTCCCTCCTCCAACACCAGGACCCAAGACCACACCCCACAGGAAGGAAGTGCTAGTCACAAGACCCAACTGCCACTTCCCGTCTGCCCTTCCCCCACACAAACTGTTAGTCTAGTTTCCTTTCCACAATAACCAAACAAACTGAAGTCCATTAAGATTATGTCTTAAGTGTCAGTAAGTGTCAGAGATGGCATTCAAACATAGATCATCTCAATTCTAAGTTCTGAGTAATATCTACCATACCATCCTATGGAGACACATTTTGTGATTAGTGAGTGGAATTGGAGTCCTGTAATTTTTAATGGCATAGAAACATAAAGAATTTGCTTCTTCTTTTAATGAGTCAAGAAAGGCTTCATAAGGGATGTGAACCTTTAATGTCAACTCTATAGAAGTAATCAATAGTGTGCAGTAAATTTGGCAGTAGTCAGAATCTAGGGAAGAAACCTACAGACTTAGGTATGACTTGATAGAAGGCCTTGTGGCAGAAGATGTGGATTATGAGATACACTGAACAGATTTTCTAACCTTTCTCCAGAAATTTGAATTCAGATGTTTTGCCAAAACCAAGGACCCAAAGATGGGACAGTTGAAATGCAGTCATTATGTGTGTAAAGAGACTGATATGTTATTTCATCAATATGGCAGATCCCCTGGTTTGAAAACAGGTACTTTCTCCTATCAAATCCAGCTTAGCAATTTTTATTTTGAGTCTATTAATTTTTTAAAAAACCCTTACCTTCTGACTTGGAATCAGTACTGTGTATTGGCTCCAAGGCAAAAGAGTGGTAAGGGGTAGGCAATGGAGTTTAAGCGACTTGCCCAGGGTCACGCAGCTAAGAAGTGTCTGAGCTAAGATTTGAACCTAGGACCTCCTGTCTCTAGGCCTGGCTCTCAATCCACTGAGACACCCAGCTGCCCCCTCTATGTTAATTTTAAATCAAATTTCTCTTTCTCTATTATATAAGGATGGTCTAATTACAAGAAAATCTAAATAGGAATATCTTTCATTTTAAATCAAGAAATGAATATCTCATTTTCTAACATTGGTGAGGAATTCCTTTTACCCTAGTACATTTATGAAAAAAATTTCTTTTTAATTCTCTAAATTTATTTTTACTGTCATGCAAAATATACTTCCATATTGGTCATTGTTATGAAAGCACATTCATATAAAACCAACCCCCCCAAATAAAACTGTAAATATATTGATCTGAAAGATAGTATGCTTTGATCCATATCCATCTGACTCCAACAGAAAAAATATTTTAAATAATATCTTCAGTCAAAAGCACTATATGAAACTCTTAAAAACATAGTTTACTTCATTTTTTCCTCATTATTTTGTTCTCTCAAATGTACTCTAGCCACCCTGAGTCACCACAGGATTTAGGGCTCTGACTTTAAAAGTCAAGGATTTTGTGTGATGGACTAAAGCTGAAAAGCTGGATTGTCATAAACTACTTCAAACACAAAAGGCTTTGACCTTTGGAGAAAGACATTTCTTCTATCTCCTTGTGTCTTCTCTATAGAGGATGTAAAGTTCTGCCTTTCCTTCCTGTAGGGGGTCTCCATTTTATACCACTGCCCAAACCCCACACATGAAGACAAGGGGAAGTGAAAGAGGGCCTGCCCCATGGGGATTACTCCAGACTGGTCACTGAGAGTCACTTGTCATCTTATGAACCTTACTATGTTAGGACTGTCTTCAGGTGGCACTGAGATCAAAAGCAGGGATCTGGCCCTAGACAACTCGCACTTGTTAGTGGAAAGCAGGGAAGTTCAGGGCTGGGGAATGGAAAATATGAGCTAGCATCAGATGTGAAATAATACAGAATGGTAGGAAGATCTCAGGACTAGGAAGTGGAATTCCTGGGTTCTACTCTTCTCTCTGTTGACATTTAGCAACTGCTATGACATCAGACAAACTACTCAAGCTCCTATTTGTAAAATATGGGTGCCTGAAATGAATTCAAGTCAGCAAACACTGGTCAAATATCCACGATATACAAGACCCTATGAT
The DNA here is from genome assembly GCF_027887165.1 of Monodelphis domestica. Classification (NCBI taxonomy): domain Eukaryota; kingdom Metazoa; phylum Chordata; class Mammalia; order Didelphimorphia; family Didelphidae; genus Monodelphis; species Monodelphis domestica. The sequence continues at coordinate 164,280,213 of NC_077233.1, read as the reverse complement.
ATGTACCACAGTCACAAAGGAAGGATGAAGACCACATCCTTAAGTAGTGATTTGAGAGAAAAGAATCAAGATGTCGTAAATGCAGAAGAGTTCACTTCCTTGATCTAAATATCATTTCCAGATATAGGTACTTGCTATTCCTAAAGGTAAAGCTCATTACACAATCCACATTTGGTAAATAGAAGTTGTGAACTAAAGTATACAAGGAAAATGTAAGCTTTTTGAGAATATAACTTGAGGAATATTACCAAATAAATTTGAACTCAATAGCAGGCTATTTTTTTTGCTTGTTTTTGATTCTTTTGTATCCTCTGCATGAGGGAGAGATAGTCCAAAATTCCATTACATGAATTTAACTCAACTTTGGATACCCAAAAGCACAACTCCTCTTCCTTCCCTTGTATTTAAAGAGTTGGAGAATGGAACACTAAACTCATCCCAAAGCATTCCTTTATATAGGACAAAGTTGTGGATTTTTCAGAGCTATTTTCCATTGGCAACTTTGCTTGGTTTGAACTCCATGGAACATGATAGCCTCATGCTGCACATCCCCTAGTGTTCCTATTCTCTTCTCATTACTCAAATTCAGATGGGTAGAAAGCATCAGGGGTGAATTTTGAGCCTATGGCTTCTGTCTCCAAAGTCAGGGCTCATTCCACTAGACCATACTATCCCCACCCCCAATTCTTAGTTTTATCTTTAGTGAATTATTGGGGAAGCATTATGATTATATGGCATACTTCTAAGGGCTAGTATGAAGAGTTCACTTTGTAAATATTAATACTCTATATAAATGTGTAGATTAGTAATGTTAAGTGAGAATAACAGCTCTCAAACATTCTGATTCTAGAATCCCTTTATTCTTTAAAAAATGATTGAAGACACCAAAAAGTTTTTGTTTATTTGGATATCTATTCATATGTATCATATTAGAAAATAAAACTGATAAAATTTAAAATTGTTAGTAATTCATTTAAAATCACTAAATATAATAAAATAAGAAACCCTTGATATTAACATAAATAACATTTTTCATTAAAATACTATTTTCAAAAAACAAGTTTAGTGAGAAAAGAGGCCCCATTTTTACATATTTCTAAAGTCTCTTCAATATCTGGCTTAATATAAGATATTTGGATTCTCATATTTACTTCTGTATTCCATCTGGTGTGATATGTTGTTTTGGTTGAAGTATATGAAGAACATCCAGCCTCACACAGATAAGTAGTTGAAAAAGGGAGGAGGAATTTTTTTTTTTTGGATACTAAAATGACTATTTTTATTTTTTTTCCCTTTTTTTAAACATTATTTTATTTGGTAATTTTCAAACATTATTAATTGGAGACAAAGATCATTTTCTTTTCCTCCTTTCCCCCTCCCACCACCTCTCCCATAGCCGACACACGATTCCACTGGGTATTACATGTGTTCTTGATTCAAACCCATTTCCACGTTGTTGGTATTTTCATTAGGGTGTTCATTTAGAGTCTTTCCTCAGACATGTCCCCTCAACCCCTATAGTCAAGCAGTTGCTTTTCCTCGGTGTTTTTACTCCCACAGTTTGTCCTCTGCTTGTGGATAGTGTTTTTTCTCCTAGATCCCTGCAGATTGTTTAGGGACATTGCATTGACACTAAAGGAGAATTCCGTTACGTTCGATTGTACCACAGTGTATCAGTCTCTGTGTACAATGTTCTCCTGGTTCTGCTCCTTTCGCTCTGTATCACTTCCTGGAGGTTGTTCCAGTCTCCATGGAATTCCTGAAAAAGGGAGGAGTAATTTAATAGGCTAATTAAAGCTTAGTGTTATTATGTAGATAGTTTAGATTTTGTGGAAACTCAGAAAGGGACTTTGGTACCACAAATGATCTGCAGACCACATTTTGAGAACTGTTGTACTAGAGCATGGATTGGTTGGTAAAGAATACTTTGCAAGCCAAATTCTACCTACCACCTGTCTTTATTTGTCCCATGAGCTAATTATGGTCTTTGCATGTTTAAATACAAAAAACAGGCTGTAAATTGATCCTTGTTATAGGATTCAAATTGTGCTGGGACAGAATTTCTGTGACAGTGTAATCCTGAGCATGAAATTTGAATCCTAGATAACTTTCCTGTAAAAGACTATTAATCCTGCAAAATATGTGGACAGAGTTTTACTTCTTTTCAGTAAGGAGAGATGCTTCCTTTTCTACATAAGCTTTCAAAAAGAGAATCCCTTTGTAGACTTTTAAAAGTTCAACTATTCATCCCCTCCTTTGGAACATCTGAGGAGGCAGAAAATCCAGCTTTTAAAATCTTAGGCTCTTTCAAAAAAGAAAATTAAGTCAGCACCTCCATATTTCATGCTATTCTTGCCAGCAAAGTAAACAAAGGAGCATAGTTTTAAATAACATAAAATTCAAAAATTAATAGCAGTGCATTAATAGGTCAGGATTTGTTTTTCCCTAAGTAGTAAATGCCAAAAGCATTGTTTATGGTGTTTTGTGTTGGGCATCTGCTGAGATAAATAGAAACAAAACTTGGCTCCAGATTCATAGTGATAATATATTATAATCTCCAGCACCCACACAACACTAATTTATGCCTCTAGTACCCTGGAGAGCTCCCTTCCAGTGTGTCAAGAATGCTTAAACAGGAAATGATTGGTGGTCTACACTGTCCATCAGTTTAGACATCATCTTCTAAGAATAAACCACAGAAGAAGCTTGAGCATTTTCACCTGGAGGTTGTCACTAAAAGATATGGGATTCTGCTCCTACTGCATACATGAGCCATGCATTAGGTAAGGGCTTTGGAGATAATAAAACCAAATGCAGAGTCTCTGGATCAACATCTCAGCAGGGTTACCACCAAAGGCATTTTCAAAATTAATCAAATGCATAAAGTCCATCAAGGCCAAATCTTGTGCAACAGGGTCAGTGGGAGCTGAGCATCCCTGAGGGATACCAGGATACGTTTGGTCTGGAGGGCCACTTGGTATCAGCGTACTTTTCAGTGTAGGAGCCATGTATATGTATATTTCTATTCCCTGCCTGTTGTTCAGCTTTTTCTAGGCTTATAATAGGTGCTGTCAATGCTACCACTTACCTCACATCTTCTTTCTTCGTTAGTCAGTGCAGAAATAGCACTCTCAGCTCTGTTTCCCCTTCCCACCAGTAAAGGAGCTTGTTTTCCCAGCACATTCTGCATCTCAAATCACTCCCTGAAGTGTTTCTCTCAGCTCAAATTTGGCTTAACTACAAAGTGAGGCTCACTAGTGGTATCTCAGAATGCAGAAAAACATGGAAATAGTGGCCCCGTGCTTCTAGCTCGGTTACTATGTTGCCACAACCACCCACGGAATCAAAGTGTTCTCGCGACTCAGTCTTATGAGGGAGAATTGAATGTATTATTTAAAAGAATACGAGCAAAAAAAAGTTACCTCTCTGAGCTGAGACAGGAAAACACATGAAAACATCCAGAAATCCATCCGCATGGAGGGTAATAATGCTCCAAAAGTGGTTTTCAGAATGTCAACTCTGTGAGTATCATTTTTACCTCCATCAATAGGAACATAGCTTAAGATAGCGATGGTTAAGCCACACTTCTCAAGTGTCTCATTGCAACTGGAGTAAGAAGCAAACAGCATGGGGAAAAATAGATGATACTTGCCACAATGCTATCTGGCACCAAGTCACTAGAGGTCATGATAGCAGATAACTTTTTAGGATTTATGAGTGTGGCAGAAAGCCAAATCACTTCGCACCCCCTAGACCTTTACATATACAAACACAGTTTTGCAGAAGTCATCTGGGAATCTGAATCAATCAATCATTTAATAAATGTCCATTAAGTGCCTATTGTGTTCCAGATACTGCTCGAAGAATTGAGGCATGTGCCCCCAAAAGCCAATTGTTCAAATTTTAGTGTGAGATTTACACCTCAGAAATTGGCAAATGGTACTGTCAGGACTTATTATTTTTGACATTTGGCATGATGTTTGACTTACTGATAATTGAAAATTATGAAAATAATTGAGCAAATTCTAATAAATCAGATTAAACTTAAAAGTGTGTTATGCTGTGCACTCTTTTGGTCAGTGTACTAGTTGTTAAATACTAACCAAACTACTCCTGCACACATCTATTCTTTTCATTGTCTTCTGCCCAGCTAATGTGCATCCCCTTCCTTCAGTCTCCTCTCTGAACTACATTTTGTAAACAAATCAATTCAAAGTTCAGAAGAACAACAGCATAGTGTATTTGATAGCTGGCCTTTGAGTCAGGAAGATGTGCATTTATTTAAGTCCCACATCTGACATTGAACTCTGTGGCCCTCAGTACATCACTAGCCTGTCAGTGCTCTAGCTTTCACAGTAGCTCCCTTATATCAATGAGATTTAATTGACACTTTATTGTCTACAGTTCTGAAGAGTTAAATGACTTGCCCAGTATACATCAGAGGGTAGGACCTGAATTCATGTTGGCCTATCTCAAAGGCCATTTTTCTATATCATACACTTCACTGTGAAAGAATTTTACTATAAATAATTTTAAAAGAATACTTGCTCGCAAGTTTAGGTACTCTAGGTCAATATTCTGCTTATGCCTATTGATTCTGTTTCCAATTTTCTTTTTGTCAGAATTTTTTAATACAGCACACAAATATAAACAAAGACAAGAGAAAAAATCTAGTCTCAGAAAATATCTATCTATAATAATAATAATAATATGAAGAATTCTTGCTATTTGCTGTCCATATTATGGGACACTTTTTAATTAGCCAAAAGAAAAGAATACATTTAATTTTTTTCTTTTGTCATTTTAAGTTTTGTTTTGACACAAAGTTAAAGTTCACCCCCCAAAAAAATATAACCCTCTTCAAATAATATGTTTTCTGAAAATAGCTAAGCATATCTGCCTAATGGAGTGATGGTGACTGATAGTATTTGGTTCTGTTTTTTCGTTATTAGATAGGATGTATAGTTTAACAGTAATATATTTGAATGAGTATTTCTCACTTATTTTAAGATGAACTTTTTGACCATTTTGTTTTATCATCCTATCTGTATTGGAGTTCTTGGCTCCCCTTTGGCTTGTACAAGTCTTTCACATATTTCTATGAATTTTTCTGATCTGTCATCCTTTATAGCATAATGATATTATGCTACCTTTATTTGCAACAGTTTATCTAGTCATTCTCCACTTTTTGAGAACATAATACGTTTCCAACTTTTGTTTTTATTAATAAATTATAATTTAATACATATTTTGTAGAGTTGAGTTTTTTCTTCCTGCCATTAAACTGTTTTAGATATAAATATAATATTGAGAAAAAGTCAGAGTATGAAATATTGTTACTTCTTTTAAGTTTATATTTTTCTGAATGCTAATATTAATTCCATTTCACCAACAAATAATTAGCTTACCTGTTTACTCATGATCCTGGTATCACTAAATTTTCAGTCTTTTTACCATCTTTTCTCATTTAATGGTTGTAAGGTTCAAATTTATTTTATTTTTTATTTCTCTCTTTATTAGAGAATTTTAACCATTTCCCCCTCTTCATAGTTTGTGTTACTTCTCTTGAAAATAGCCTGTTCATTTTGCTGTATCCAATTATCTATTGGGGAATGGTTCTTTATCTTTAAATTTGTGACAGCATTTTATAGATTTTGAATACCAGATTTAAAAAGAAATGTTTAGTATGAATATTTTTTGTTTCATAGGTTTTATTCTTAATCTAGCTCTATTTTTATAGCCTCATTGTCCAGCATAATACTTATCACATAGTAGGCACTTAATAAATATTGGTTAATGTAGTTTCTGTCCTGCCCTGGAATCAATACTCTATATCAACTTTAAAACAATATATATATATATATATATATATATGTTGATATATATATATATTTAAAACCATTATCTTTGTAAATATATATATATATTATATATATATATATATAAACAGTTATTGATACCAAGTTATGTCACCTGACTTGAGAGACAGAGGAGATAGAGAGACAAAGGAGAAAATGAAGGAGGGAGAGAGAATGAGAGACAGAAAGACAGACAGAGACAGAAAGAGGCAAAGACAGAGACAGAGACAGAGAATGGGAGCTGGATAGCAATGGGGAGAGAGAGAGAGAGAGAGAGAAAATTCCTGTTGGTATAGGGAGCTTCTAGTAAGGAATGTTCTCTATGGAAGATATTCACATACACTGTGATTTATTGTGTCAGAAAGCTATTGGGTCTTACACTTGTAACTTTTATGTTGCTATTATTTATGTTTACAACTTTTAGTCTTCATTATATTGACCCTAATTTCTATTTATTTGCTCTAAATCTTATTTATACATAGTATTTTGTATATCGCTTCCTTCCTTAGAATGTGAGCTCCTCAAGGTCAGGGACTACTTTTCATCTTTTTTTTCCCTTGGTGCTTAGTGCTATGCCTACCCTTTATTAAGAGGTTTAAAATGTTTATTGACTACATATAAAGGATCCAGTAGACTGCGAGATAGCACTGGTTAGAGTACCAAGCCTAGAATCAGGAAGACTGGAATTCAAATCCTGACTAAGACACATACTGTGTGACTTGGGTTTGTCACTTAAACCTGTCTGTCTTAGTTTCTTCATTCTATAAAATGATTTTTGCTTTTAATCACCACCCTCTACTTCCCCTTCCCTTCTATTACCGCCCCCCCCAACCTGTCCTACTTCTCTATTGGCTAAGATAGGATTCTATATCCAAATGAGTATGGTTATTTCCTCTCTAAGCCAATTACAATGAAAGTAAGGTATAAATATTTCCCACCACCACCCTCAGACTCTTCTCCACTATAATAGTTTCTCACACTTCTTTAGGTGAGATAGTTTACCTCTCTCCACCTCTCCCTTCCCTTTTCTTTAAGTGCAATCCATTATTTCACACCTTGATTTTTTGCATAAAATATCATCCTTATTCATTTAGCTTACCCCCACACTCTCAAAATGTACATACTCTTAACTTCTCTAATAATGATAGAAAAATTTAAGAATTATAAATATCATATTTCCATGTAAGAATACACAGAGTTTAACCTTATTGAATCCTTTAAAATTTCCTTCTCTTATTTAACTTTTTAGACTTCTCTTGGGTCTGGTGTTTGGACATCTTATTTTCTGTTTAGATCTGGTCTTTTCATTAGGAATGCTTGGAGATCTCCAATTTTATTAAATGACCATGTCTCCCCCCAAAGAATATACTCAGTTTCTCTGGATAGGTAATTCTAGGTTGTAAACCTGACTTTTTTGCCTTACAGATTATCATTTTCCAAACCTTTAGATCCTTTATTGTAGAGGCTTAGTCCTGTGTAATTCTGACTATAACTCCATGGTATTTCAATTGTTTCTTTCTGGCTCCTTGTCATAGTTTTCTCCTTGGATTTGTGGCTCTTGAATTTAGCTATAATATTTCTTGGAGTTATCATTTGATGATATATTTCTATAGTGATTTGTGGATTCTTTCAATTTCTATTTTACTCTTTTGTTCAAAAATATCAGGGAAATTTTCCTTTTATTGATATTGATTGGAATCTTTATAGTTTTCTTTTCCTGCTTTACAGATATCTCTTCCTGGTAGAAGCCATAATTGTCATTAAGTAAGTATGTGGTTTTTTTTTTAACAATCTGGGTTTTGTTAGGAATTATTCATTAAATGATAGAAATTCACTTTGAAACAGATTTAGTCCTGGGTTTTTATTTTACTTTGGTTGTATGTTGTATATATTTTTTCTTCTTCTGATATTCAACTATTAAAATTTTTATTTCTTATTTTGTAAATCCAAGTTTTTATTTTTTAAGTATTCATATTTCATTAAAGTTATTAGTATTGTTGACATAAAATGAATAAATTAGTTTCTAATACTTCTATTTATAATGAGTTCAGCTTTTTTATTTTATTACTTGTAAATGATATCCTCTTTTTGAAAAAAAATTGCCAAATGTCCATTTTATTAGTTTATTCTAAAAGCATCAAATTTTACAAACCAATTCAATGTGTTTTCTTCTTGTTTTCAAAGTTATTTCTTCCTTGATTATTAGGATTTCTATTTGGGGATGTGCTGTTTTTCCTAACTAGTATATTCCTTTTCTCATCTCCATTCTTTCCTCTCTTAAAACAAGATGGAACAAATGTACCCTCCAGATACCTGTTTGTCTTTTTCACCTATTTAGAGCTTGAATATGGTGTATCTCTCAAGTGAAATGTATCTCTCCTTCCCTTTTTAAATTTAAGCACTCTATCTTCCTTTAACACCTTCTAGTTGGTATGAGTTTACTTCACAGTTTATCTTTTTCTTGTGTTTTCATTTCAAAGATTCTAGTTACTGTTATCTCCTCATTTAGTGACACTGGGGAGAAAGCTGGGCCTGAAATCAAAAGTATTTGAATGCCAAATCAGCTTCAGATATTTACTAGCTGTGTAACACTGGATTTAACCTTTACCTGTCTCAGTTTCCTTAATTGTAAAATGGGGACAATAATAGCAACTACTTTCCAGGATTTCTGTGAAAATGAAATCAAATAATAAAAGCACTCATCAGTAAATCACATTTCCTTATACAGTTGGCACATAATAAATATTTCCCCCTTTCCTTCCTAGTCTGTTAAAGTTTAATTTTACTTTCATAGGTTTTAATTTTTTTTTGTTTTCTTTTGTCATTTGAAATACAATTTTTCCAAGACGTTATCTCCTAGACCTAGAAATATAGACTTGTGTGATTCTAATTGTGTTTTTTTGTACATAAGTTCTTTCTGGATGCTATTTTGTCTCTAATTTGGAAATTCTGGAGTTTGCATATGACATTCCTGGGTGTTTTCAGTTTGGGGTTTCCTTTAGTTGATGATCCATGGATTTTTTTTCTATTATAATTTTATTCCAGATTCTGGTTAGGAGTGTTTGCTTTTTTTGTGATTTCTTAAAACATACAATCAAAATATTTTATTTGAATGTGATTTTCTGGAATTCTATTTTCAGTCCATTTTTTGGTCAATTTCTAACATTATTCCTTGGTTACAAAAATAATTTCTATTCCTCCCTCCTCTGCCCCCTCCCTTACCCTCCTGTAGCCGATGCACAATTCCACTGGGTATTACATGTGACTTTGATCAGAATCCATTTCCATATTGTTGGTATTTGCACTAGGATGTTCATTCAGAGTCCACATCCCCAATCATATCTCCTGGACCCATGCAATCAAGCAGTTGTTTTTTCTTTGGTGTGTTTACTCCCACAGTTTTTCCTCTGAATGTGAATAGTGTTCTTTCTCATAAATCCCTGGGCTACTTGTTTTGATGTTGGCTATTAGATACTTTAATGATATCTAATTCCACCCCAAATCAATCTTTTGAATGTCATAATATTCCTTATTATGTTTTGAATTATTGAGCTACAATTGATCCATTTTATTTTCTGGGAGTCAAATATTTGGTTAAGATCTGTTATAACTTTTCTTAAAAAGCTCTATTTTCTATTTTTTTCTTCTAGAGCTCTAATTTCACTTTGTTTCTTTTGCTTCCTTTCTTCAAATCACTCTTGGAGTCATTTTTATATTTTCTTTGAAGGTCTCTTTGTACTTGAAAATTATCTCTTTCCTTCCATATTTATTTCATCATGTTTGCCTAACTTGTGATATTTCTTCATTGCATTGGGGGTTTGTTGTTGTTGTTTATTTTTTCTACTCATATTTGTAGCCTCAGTTCCTGAATGAGGACTTTATGCTAGAGATAGAATTATCCCACCACACACACACACACACACACACACACACACACACACACACACACACAGGGTTAGGGAAATTTCTGTTCTGTCTTTTTTGTAATGCAGTTATTTTTGTGCTATAGTTCTTTTCTTCTGTAACTTCTGTTTTCTCTGTCTCTCTGTCTCCCTTTCATTTACTTGATATCTTCTGTCAGAATATCAAAATGAGAATTGGCTTAACTCTCTGCTGTGACCGTTACTGGTCTCAACAATCAAAAAACACTGAAAATCTTATGCCTTTTAGAAATACATCCTAAAGATACCTACTGGGTTAAGTTGCTCCTGTCTCCTACTATGGTTAAAGAGCTCTGAGGTGGTACTTGATTTTTTTTCTCACTGATGGTTTAGTAGGTTAGCGTTGGGATTCCTCTAGCTTTGGTTTATATTTAAATGGGTTTATACCAATATTAGGTCCCAACCCCTCATCCTTTTTCAGACCTTCATGTTTCAGATCACATTTACACAAAGGTAGAGGTCTAGTTTTTGAACCCTTCTTCTTTCCATTGTCTTCCCAAGTGTGAATTCGTTTTGAGTACCTGCAGGATTTTCATGGATTGAATAGAAGACCTTGTTATCTAGGAGTACCATAACCCATAATTTTTAAGAGCTAATTTCATTATTAAGTATCATCCTTATCACAATCATCAAACATGTATTGACTGGATATATTAAGTATTTTATCTCCATTACCTAAGCAATACTTCTCCAAGCCACTTTATTGGTTTGCAAGATGGGAATTAATCATCTCTACTCTTTCTCCCAGTTATTATATATCCAAAAGAAAGGGCAATGCTTTTTTATTGTTGTTAATTTTTTGTTAATTTTAATTTTTAGTTCTAAATTCGATCATTCCTTCCCCCTTCCCACCAATTGAAAATGTAAGAATATTCAGTATACATATGGAATTATGCAAAACATATTTCTAGAAGGGTGGAGTAAAGATGGCAGCCTAGAAGGAACAGAAGTTCAGACTTCTGAATACCCTTCCTTACCAATCACAAACTGAATGCTCCTAGGGAACTGAAAATCAAACTTAACAACAAGACAGAGCCAAGGAACCCTCTTGCTGGACTTAATTCAAAAGGTATGCCCCCTCCCCCCCAAAAGCCAGAATCCAAGAACACTCGGGTTTAAAGGGAAGGCAGAAGGAAGGTCCCAGGACCCATACCCCCTCCCAACTAGAGCACTGAGACTACAGCAGCAGAGGGAATTTCTGGGTGGGCAAAGGTGCGGGTCTGGAGGTGTACCTTGCAGGCATGGTTGTGCCAAGTTCAGAGCATCTAACACAAATGATGGGGAAGGAGCTAGAGAGGGAGAATAGATCTGGCAACCTGGCCAGAGCTGTGGAGATCCTCCATATTTGCTCCAGCCTTCCAGGAGGTTTTGGACTCAGAGCACACCCAGCCCAACTAAGCTGAACTTAATCCCATCAAAAGTCTCCAGAACTCAGGGAAGCTCAGCGTCCACACCCATCCTCACTGACTGCTGGACTTAAATCCAATTAAAAGCCTCCAGAGGACAGGGAAGCTCAAACCCCCAACAACCCTCCCCTAGAAAATACACCAAGAGATTTTCTAAAAAGCTCCAAGAGGGGAGACTGACAGAAGCCCCCAAAACCAAAAGAATGAGAGGAGCAAGAGCAAAGACAAATATGGGGAGTAAAGATGGGGTGAATATGAGCAAAAAACAGAAAAAGAAGAAAGAAACTCCAATCGACAGCTTCTAGACAGCAAATGGAACAGAGGGGGAGAGATCAGCAAGTGATAAATCAGAAATCCTAGCTAATTGGATACAGGCTGTGGAAGAACTTAAAAGACAATTAAGAGAGGCTGAAGACAATTGGGAAAAGAACTTAAAAATTAAGATAAGTCTTCTGGAAACAGAGGCACTTGAACTTAAATGAGAAAATAGTGTCTTGAAAGCCAAAATCAACCAGCTGGAAAATGAGGCAAAGGAGATGAAAGATGAGGCAAAGAAGATGAAAGATGAGACAAAGGAGATGAAAGATGAGGTAAAGAGGATGAAAGATGACCTTCAAAGGAAATCAGACCAGAAGGAAAAGGATGACCAAAAAGCCAGGGATGAAATCCAGTCTTTAAAACCAGAATACAACAACTGGAATTAAATAACCTCACAAGGCAGCAGGACACTATAAAACAAAACAAAAAGAATGAAAAATTTGAGGAAAATATGAAGCTTCTCATTCACAAAACAGACGATTTAGAAAATTATTTGAGAAGAGACAATTTAAGAATCATTGGTCTACCAGAAGACCATGACAAAATAAAAAGCCTGGACATAATACTACCGGAAATTATTCAGGAAAACTGCCCCAATATCCTAGAAGAAGAGGGGAAAGTGGAGATTGAAAGAATCCACAGATCACCTCCTGTATTTAATCCCCAACTGACAACACTCAGGAATGTTATAACCAAATTCAAAAATTATCAGACCAAAGAAAAGATAATACAAGCTGCCAAGAAGAAGTCATTCAGATACCACAGAACCACAGTGAAGATAATGCAGGATCTGGCTGCACATACACTGAAAGACTGAAAAGGCATGGAATATGATATTCTGGAAAGCAAGGGAACTAGGTCTACAACCAAGAATCAACTACCCAGCAAAACTGACTATATTCTTACAGGGGAAAGTATGGTAATTCAACACAAAGGAAGAATTCTAAGCATTCATAAAGAAAAGACCAGACAGACCTGAACAGAAAATTTGATGTCCAAGCACAGAGTTCAAAAGAATCATCAAAAGGTAATTTAAAAAGTGGGGAAAAAGAAAAACAAAACAACAAAAAAAATTTTTAAGAGACTCAATGAGTTGAAATGATATGTATCCCTATAAGAAAAGAGGTCATTGGTAACTCTTAAAAACTGTTGCTATACCTGGGCAGCTAGAAGAATTACACTTAGAGGGAAGAGTGACAAACTGAATAGGATGAAAGGGCAAGACATAAATAGGTATATAGATATATGCATGCATAAATACATATACATGTGTTTGCATATATATATATATACATATACAACAAGAGCTAAAAAGAGGTTAATACTGAAAGAAATGGGGAAAGAAGCAAATGGGGGTAAATTTATGTCACAAAGAAGCTCATGGCGGGAGGAAGGAGAACATCAATACACTGGAAGGGTAAAAAGGTTGGAGATAGGAAATACTCAAATCTTATGTGCTTCAAAACTGACCCAAAGAGGGAAGAACAATCCAATCCATTGGGGCAGAGAATAGATTTACACCCTATATGGGAGTCGAAGGTTAAAAAATGGACTGGTGGGGAGGGAAGTGATACAAGGGAAGGAGAGGGTGGGGGGACAATTTTAGAAAGACTACAAGGGAAATAAGGGGGGGAATAAGAAGGGATGGCGGTAAAAGGGAAGTAAAATAAGGGTGGGAACTAGGGGAACTGATTATAAACAAACATTGGTATAGAAGGAAATAGTGAAAGAAGGAAAGGCAGGACCAGGAGTAGAAATCAAAATGCTGGGAAATACACAGATAGTAATCATAACTCTGAATGTGAATGGAATTAACTAACCAATATAATAAAATGACCATCCTACCCAAATTAATTTACTTATTTAGTGCCATACCCATTGAACTACCAAAAAACTTTTTATGGAATTAGAAAAAAAAAACATAACAAAGCTCATTTGGAAGAACAAAAGATCAAGGATATCAAGGGAAATCATGAAAAAAAATGCAAAGTAAGGAGGACTTGCAGTCCCAGATCTCAAACTATACTATAAAGCAGTGGTTATCAAAACAATTTGGTACTGGCTAAATGACAGAAAGGAAGATCAGTGGAATAGACTTGGTTTAATGACTTCAGCAGGACAGTCTATGATAAACCCAAAGATCCCAGTTTTGGGGACCAAAATCCACTTTTTGATAAAAACTGCTGGGAAAATTGGAAGACAGTATGGGAGAGATTAGGTTTGGATCAACATCTCACACCCTGCACTAAGATAAACTCAGAATCAGTGAATGACCTGAACATAAAGAAGGAAAGTATAGACAGGCGAACACAGAATAGTCTACTTCTCAGATCTTTGGGAAAGGAAAGACTTTAAGATCAAGCAAGAGCTAGAAAAAAATCAGAAAATGTAAAATAAATAATTTTGATTACATCAAATTAAAAAGGTTTTGTACAAACAAAACTAATGCATCCAAAATTAGAAGGGAAGCAACAAATTGGGAAACAATCTTCATTACAAAAACGTCTGACAAAGGCCTAATTACTCAAATTTATAAAGTACAAAAATCAAGCCATTCTCCAATTGAAAAATGGGCAAGGGACATGAATAGGCAATTTTCAGTTAAAGAACTCAAAACTATTAATAAGCACATGAAAAAGTGCTCTAAATCTCTGGTAATCAGAGAGATGCAAATCAAAACAACTCTGAGATATCACCTCACACCTAGCAGATTGGCTAACATAACAGCAGGGGAAAGTAGTGAATGTTGGAGGGGATGTGGCAAAGTTGGGACATTAATTCATTGTTGCTGGAGTTGTGAATTGATCCAATCATTCTGGAGGGCAATTTGGAACTATGCCCAAAGGGCGATAAAAGAGTGTCTGCCCTTTGATCCAGCCATAGCACTGCTGGGTTTGTACCCCAAAGAGATAATAAGGAAAAAGTCATGTACAAAAGTATTCATAGCTGCACTCTTTGTGGTGGCCAAAAATTGGAAAATGAGGGGATGCCCTTCAATTGGGGAATGGCTGAACAAATTGTGGTATATGTTTGTGATGGAATACTATTGTGCTCAAAGGAATAATAAAGTGGAGGAATTCCATGGGGACTGGAACAACCTCCAGTAATTGATGCAGAGTGAGGGGAGCAGAACCAGGAAAACATTGTAAACAGAGACTCATACATTGTGGTACAAGAGAACATAATGGATTTCTTGATTAGTGGCAATGCAGTGACCCTGAAAAACTCAGAGGAACCTATGAGAAAAACCACTATCCCTATCCAGAGGAAACACTTTTGGAGTAAAAACACGAAAGAAAACCACTAATTGAATACATGGGTTGAAGGCATATTGTTGGGGATGTAGACTCTAAATGAACATCCTAGTGTAAACAATAACATGGAAATGGGTTCTGATTAAGGACACATGTAATACCCAATGAAATTGCATGTTGGCTGCAGCAAGGTTAGGTGGAGGGGAGGGAGAGAAATAATGTGATTATTGTAACCAAGGAATAATGTTCTAAATTGACTAAATAAATTTATTCAAATGGGGAAAAAAATAAATGGCTCTCCAACCCTAAAAAAAAAAAGGAAGCGGTAGTAGATTGGAAGAGAGGCACCAAGATGATTGACCCCAGATATTCTAGGGGAATCTCCAACTAAAATTGGGGGTGGAGGCAGGAAAGTCACAAGGTCCTATAATACCTCACCCACCTAGGTCCAATGTCTGAAGGAATCTCATAGGTCCAGAAATTATCTTGAGGTAATATATAGACTTTCAAAATCTGACTTCTGTGTTGCTTTCAACTTAGATTTTTTTTTTGGTTAATAAATAAAAATACAACAGAAAAAAAAAACATAAAAAACATATTTCTACATTAGACAAGTTAAAAGAAGGAAAGAAAAATATGATTCAGTCTGTACTCAAAGTTCCTCAATTCTCTCTCTGGAGGTGGATAGAATTTTTCATCATGTGTCCTTTGGAATTGTCATGAATTATTGTATCGATCAGAGTAGTCAAGTCTCTCAAAGGTGATTGTCACAATCATTTTACTATTACTACATATAGTGTTGTCCTAATTCTGCTCACTTCACTTTTAATGAGTTAATGTAAATCTTTCCACATTTTTCAGGAGTCCTCCTTTTTTCCTTTTTTCACAGCACTATAGTATACTCTCGCCATCTTATACTACAATTTGTTCAACTATTTTCCAATTAATGCGCATTTCCTAGTTTCCAATTCATTGCCACCACAAAAGGGGTGTTCTAGGTTTTTTTTTTTATGTGAGTCCTTTTTTTCTTTCCTTTTTCTTGGATTTCTTTGGGATATTGACCCTGTAGAAGTATAATTTTAAAGAAAGGACTATGCTTTAACAAAAGTAACATTGTATTGTAGTATTACAGGAATATAGGATCACAGATTGAGTTTGAAGTGCATATATATATATATATATATATATATATATATATATATATATATATATATGTAATCCAAAACTCATCTCCTCAAATGAAGAACCAAAGGCCCAGAGAGGGCAACTGTCTTGCCAAAGGACAGACTGGTAGTAAATGGGGGAAAAACAGGATTTGAATTCAGGTGTTTTGATTTTAAAACCAGTCCATTTCCTCATTACACTACTCAGTCTCTCAAAGGTTTATATTCATATGATGATGTTTTATTTTCTACTGGAATCAATTTTATTGTTATGGGTTAGAGAGAGGAATTTGAAATTGAGATTAGATTATTAAGTCAAATAGAAAATGATAGATCTTTTCCCTTTTACTTCAAAACACTGCCTTTGACTCTGGGATACATGACTAAGGCATTCTTGAATTTTGCTTCAAGTTTACAATAATAAATAAATCGGGGGAAGTGAAAGGAGAACTATGGTGGAATGGAGGAATGGAAGGATGGTGCCCACACTGGCTCAAGGCAGTTGGCATAGAGATAGAACAGACAAGATACGTATCTGGCAGGGAAATGTACAGTATGGCTGCAGTTCCTCAAGATACAACAAACCTGGGCAGGGATCAACTGAGTAAGTCTCCAGGTTGTCATCTTTATTGAGAAAAACAGCTGTTGAGGAGGTGGACTGAAGAGGGGTATGAATAATAAACTGGAAGTGAAATGAATCAATGTTTTAATCTTCTGGATGGTTCAATAAACAGATTAGAATTCAATCCTTTCCCCTCTCCACTTCTTCCTAATCCATACTGAGTACCTAGAGTCAGAACACTTCAGAGAAAGTGATTGTCACCTTAGTTATTAAGGAGAAAGAAGCCTATGGAAATTTTCATTAGATCTTCTGATGATAGACTTTAGCCTCTTTCAATTCGTTCTTAATAAGATCCCTAATATAGCAAAAGGTTTATAGAAGTGAGAAACAAATGGGTAAAGGAGATCTCCATTTATCAGTTATTGCTTGTTTTGTGATTTGATGTTTCTTGTTAACTTTTCCTGAAGGAGGTGATAAAAATCACAAAAAAATATTCAATGTAGATTCCCCTTGGTGATAATTGGGTTGTTTCCTGTTTGGGAGAGAGGCAGTGCTTCCTGGGAAACTCTAAGGAGATATCAATAGAAAATCATAGCTTGTCTTTGCCCTGTTTGTGGTATAAGTAATAAGCTACATATCTAGTTCCTGCTGACTCCTGAAACTTTAGGTAACTCAACTTACTCAATTTGAGCAATAGCAAGAAATAGAAGAAGGTGAATAAATATTTGACAGCTTTCTAGTGGCTTGGAATCTACCCTCTGCATTATTAGATGTCCCTTTGACATCACAGTATCAGTCCCAGTGGTCTTTCAGCAGAGAGACAGTTGAGTCTGGAATCATGGGTTGGAAATTAAGCTTAAGTTATTGCTTTATTACGGCTCAGCAGCTGCAAAAGCAGTTTTAGTCTCAAAGGTCTGAATTCAAGCTTCTTTAAGTTAATTTCCACAAACTTACAGAATGCCTTGCTCTTTGCTTCTTACTTCAAATTTTCAAATTAATCTCTTCTCTTTTTTAGTATTGTAATGGGGAAATGAGGTTAATTTTTAAAGGGTTGTACTTGGTTATTTAAGAATGTGGTTGCCAGGAATTTAATTAATTCCAAAGAGTGTTTATTTACAATTTATTTACAAAATGTAGAAAGAGTGAAGCAAGAAATCAAACTGAGGATAAGGTAAGATATCTAGCCTGAGCACTAAGTAATTTACTCCAAACCCCTCTGGGCAGAGAGAATTAGTTTCAGCCAGCCTCAGCAAAGCCAAGGAACCAGGAAGTGTGTCTCAAGAGTAGGTCTCTCCAGAGGATAGTTTTTTCAGAAAATCCCAGCAGTTAAGAATCAGTCTTTTACTTACCACATGTCAGTCCAGTCAGCAGATTCTTTATCAGCCTCACCAGGAAAACAGGGTCTCAGGTCCAGCCAGGAGATCCTTCTGCCCCTCTTCACCAGACTCAACTCAAAAACTGAAGAATTGAATTCTCCTCCTTTTAAAGACATTTTCTCTTGTGTCACTTCCTGTGTCTTCCCCTAATTCTGTGTCTACCAATCATGGTTGAAGTCCTGTTCTAGAACTGCCCAGAAGGCAGTTAGATGATTCTGATTCATTACCCAGTGTCACACACATGAGTCACATACCTCCCACTTTATGATTAAGTGGGATATTCACACTTTTGGTGATTAGATCTAAATGGGCAGATCTTCATACTTAACTTTTAAGTACCATGTTTACACTTATAGGGATTAAATCTAAAAATAGACAAGTGTTGCAATTTAATCTTCACAATCAGGAGAGAGTTAATTAGTTTCATTGTTATAATCAGGGGAGAGTTAAATTTTATCTTCACAGTACCCACTTCCTCTGTTTTCTCCATTCTTGCCTCATCTCTTAAATTTACTCCTCCTTTTTGTCTACTTCATCTTTTATTGACAGCATGGACCTAGTGCAGAGGAAACAAATCAGAGATCACATAAGATGATTTGTTCTGAAATAAAATTCTATTAGCAAGAAGGGGATATTAAAGGCTTTCCAACAAAAAAAGATATACCATTCTTGCTCATTTCATCCCATCTGAGGTCCTAGGTTTAATATGTTTCATCTGATTCATAGATAGAGAGAAAACTTTTTAATTCAGGAAACTAGTAACAATAGAAGAAGACCATGAACTGTCTGAGTCAGGACTGAGTCTATTCTGTTCAGATGAATTCTTTATACCCTGTAGGGACTTGCTAATGTACCCATTATAGTACATGACTGGCAGGACAGCTACTATGTCTTGCCAAATATACAATCCATTTGGCAAGAGCAAAGAGACTGCTTATCTTTTAAAATGCTGAAAACATGCCAACAGGGTTTACTTGTATTAATGATGACTGGAATTGACTTAGCAATATCTTGACCATCAACAGTTAGAACATAGCTCAGTTAACGTCTGCATGCTGAAAGACACAGCAGGCCTAAAAATGACAATGGAGGTCACAGACAAAAATAACCCATAGGCAAAGGCAAAGGAAAAAAAGGGGGGGGAATTAAAGGGAATTAAGAAAAAATTAAATATATATATATACACACACATACACACAATTTTAAGGCAGTAGGGAAGAATTCCTAGAAATTCGCTATTTCCATATATTTTCTACTCTTCTACTCTGATTTTATAGATGGGTCACTATTGATAGCACTGGTCTCCATAAAGATTTCATGCCCATATAATATAGGTTAGTGGTATCAGATTTAGGTAGTGACTTTATTGCATAGTTGGGGTTATTTATGTTAATGAAAAATAAAGGTCCTTGTCTCTGTGAATCATCTGAAAATATGGTCCTGCTTTCCCCATTTCAAAAATGTATGTGGAGAGTAGGGGTAACATTTTGTAGGTTCACACTGCTATAATTACTTGGTGACTGATGCAACCTAATTAGTTTAGAACTTTCAGACAGATAAGAAGAAAAAGAGGGAAACAAGTTCTAGGCCAGTCTTGGACCTGTTCAGTAGTTCAATCTCAGAGATGGAATTAAATAAAATGCTTTTGTACCATATATCATTTAGAAGAGAACATTTCCTTAACAGTAGTATGGGAAGAAAATTCAACAAAGTGATAGCATAAGTTCAATTGGATGCAAATCTCCTCTGTTTGGATACCCTTCTAAATGTTGATTTATATAGCAGCAACCTGGGGGATGCCAATTATTTATGGACCATTTATGTCTTGAATGATGAGGAAGCCATTTTAGTGGCTAGAGCTTCACTCTCTTGTACCAATCAAGTCTCAAACATAATTTCGTTAACTGGCTAAGAAAACACTACCCTACTCTACATGAGAGAGATTTAGTTATAATAAACACTGCTACTACCATAAACAGATAGATAGATAGAGTCACTATCCATGAGTGTTTCCCCTTATTCCAAAGTTTGAACTTATATAAATTTCTCATAACTACAATATTCAAAGGCAGCTAGAACTAGTTAAACTTTTTTTTAAAAATTTTAAAAACTTATTTAATTAATGAATTTAGAATATTTTTCCATGGTTACATTATTCATGTTCTTTTCCTGCTCTTCCCCACCCTGCCACCCCATCCCCACCTCCATAGCCTTTGTGCAATTCCACTGGGTTTTATATGGGCCATTGATCAAGACCTATTTCCATATTATTAGTATTTGCATTAGAGTGATCATTTAGCTTCTACATCTCCAGTCATATCCCCATTAGCCCATGTGATCAAGCAATTGTTTTTCTTCTGTGTTCCTAGTCCCATAGTTCTTTCTCTGGATGTGGAGAGTGTTCCTCCTCCTAAGTCATTCAGAATTGTCCTGGATCATTGCATTGCTGCTAGTAGAAAAGTCCATTATGTAGAACTAGTTAATCTTAAAAACCTCATGAATTCCTAACATATGTGAGGGGTATCCAAGAACTAAGAACTGCCTAAACTGAGCTGGTTTCCTGCAATTCAGTTTACTACCTGTGGGAATACCCTTCCTTTCATATGAATAGAATGTAGCCTTAGAGGCAATTTTAGTGTAGAAAGATCATGTGTATTGTCCACCACACTTGCTTTTTCCATGAATAAATGTTGTACTTATGACTTACCTTTTAGTCAAATTAAGATAAGTATAGTTACATCTCCTCTTGATCCACACAAGTGAGCTTGGTTCTCTCTAGAAATCTAGCTTGGGAAATAGTATTGTAGGTTGTGTGAAGGTTGGATTTGGCTCTCCCCTGATTGTAACAATGAAGGTACTCAGCTCTTCCTTTATTGTGAAGATTAAATTGTAATCCCCTGTCTATTTTTAGATTTTAATCCCCCCAGTATAAACCCAGTACTTAAAGTAGATCTACCCATTTAACCACAAAAGGTATAAACTAACTACAAAAAGGTATGAACACCCATTTCATGCATTAAGTGGGAGGTCTGTGACCCACATGTGAAAGAGTGGCCAGTCCTGGAGAGGAACATTGGCTATGATTGGTAGACGTAAAATTTGGGGGAGGTGACACAAGAGAAAAAGGTCTTTAAATAGTGGAAACAGAGACACACATCAATCAATCAGTCACTCGGGCTTGGAGTAAAGATACTTGGCTGGAGGAGCTCTTGCAGGAGACCTCAGACTGCTTTCTTTTTAGATGGTCACTGTGGTGAGTGTAAAGGCTGACTTAGTTCCTTGGCCTTTCTGGAGGTGTGAACCTCCAAGAAAGGCCCATGGTCTCGAGACACCTTCCTCCTGACTGGTGCTTAGAATTTCTAACCAGTTTAGAGGAAACCAGAGCTTTGTCTCTCTCTCTCTCTCTCTCTCTCTCTCTCTCTCTCTCTCTCTCTCTCTCTCTCTCTCTCTCCCCTTTTCTCTCTTCCTTAATATCTTCCCTCTATTGAAAAATAAACTATCATAAATTCCATTTACAGGAATAATTCATTTTGGGATTTAGGAATTAAATCCCTGGTAACAACCAATTAAATATTCAGTCCAACCAATAACTAACAGTTGTGAAGCTATTTGATAAGAAAATGACATTATCTTGATCATAAAAGTCCAAATGATTGATATTTTCTCTTAATTTGTGGTTAAAAATTAAAATCAAGCCTATATTTTTCTAAAGTACATTCTTTGACCTTGAGTATTGTTATTATGATCTTACCAAGAAATTGGCCTCTGAAAGGAATTAGTTTTTCTTTGGGAGGTGAATTACTAAAGGCACTTTCTAGTATAATAGAAGAAAGAATAAAGCACTTTCCTAAATTCCTGAAAGAGTTCAGTATAATTTATTCCCACAGAGTAGTTTACTCACTGTAGGCTCAAGTCTATTATGATGATTTACATGATATAGAAAGAAATAAAGTGTATTAAGACTTAGGAAACCCAAGTTCTAGTGTCAACCCTTCTCCCACTGAAATATATACTTCACCTATTAGCAGTGTGACCTTAGTTAATTTACCCAACTTCCCTGTATTTCTAATGTCTTATCTTTAATAAAAAGGAAATAATGATATATACCATTTAAAGATAGGTATTGGGGAATGATGCAGATGATCTCTTGAGTTATTTTCCTGTGTTAAAAACCATAATTTCTAGGATTAGGAATTTGTTAAGTAGTCCTGACAATAATGAGTACAGTCTGTCAAGTATTATGGATTCAAAAGAGTAAACTAGTGATACTCATATTCCTAAACATGGCTTACTGCATGTGTAAAGTATTCCTTTTGCCAGAGAGCTGAATAGTTTTCTCAATCTTACTAAAATTTTTATTGATTCTATTTTCCCAAAGGAGCAGAAGAATCAGATATGGCACAGATACTTTCTGCATTGTCCCAATTTCATCTTCATCATTACGGGCTTATAATATGTAGCTCTGAAATAGAATGGAGAGCTTCTAATGAGAGAATATATTCATAGAGGAATTGAAGTAGCAAAATGAAAGTGTTGTATTTGCAGGAAGAAGATCTGGCTTAAAATTCTGGTTTATTCCATTTACTCATGTAAACCCCTGTATATGGTACTCAATTTCTTCATCTGAAAAATGAGGTGGTTGAGGGAAAACAATATGCACAATGCCTAAAAGAATATAAATGGGTTGAAGAACAAAACAAAACTGGACATAGAATAAATATAATAATCAAGATCTTCTCCATAGTTAAGATGAAAAAATGAGTCTCCCCTTATTTGCAGTGATTGAGATACTATGAATATAAAATCAAACATATACTTGCAGACAGGGTTGATGTGTTTGTAGTAGTAATTGTTGCTTGTTCCAGGGAGGCTAGGGTCTCCCTATTTTAATTAGGGTCTCCTCTCCTCTAGAACCAGATATTCAGTGCTGGATTCAAACTGAAGGATTTTCATTTCTTTTTTTTTAACCTTTACCTTCTTTCTTAGAATCAATACTGTGTATTGGTTCCAATGCACAAGAGTGATAAGGGCTAGGCATTGGGGGTGGTGACTTGCTCAGGATCACATAGCTGGGAAGTGTCTGAGGTCAGATTTGAACCTAGGACCTAGTTCTCAATTCATTGAGCCACCCAGCTGCCCCCAAGGATGCTCTTTTATAAAGAGAGGGCTTAAACTTTTTCTCATACTCTCTAGCTCTCTCTCTCTGCCACTACCCCCATCACATGACACACATTGTAACTTTGGAATAAACTATGTAAACCTCAGGTTTTGTTCCTCTCTAGGCTATCCCCAAAATGGGATGTAGAAAATTGACATATATATAATGTAAATAACCTTATAGAAGATGTATTTATTTAACCTACAGAAAAGTAAGTATAATATACAATAGACTAAACCCACACATGTGCAATGACATAAAAATTCAAATAAATTGCAAAAGTGTCATAACTAACATTATCCTCTCTAGGGAATCTGACATCGAGACATAAGCAGTTTCCACCAATGATAACGAGACATTTTCACATTTTACCTCCACTCTGTGTTGTGTCAGCAGTTCTCTCTCAAAAGCCAGGACAGTGTTGGCGTCCATACTTTTGTGGGTGCTTATCTTCCCTAACAAGAACTAAAATACTTGCTTACCACTCATTCAGCTGCCAGTAAGCTTGTCCAGATGTTTCAAACATCCAAGGTTGCCTTTGTGGCTGGAAATGTCCATCTCAGAGTCATTATTTAGTTACCTGTACTGAGGGAATAAACAAATATGGAACAACATTTCAGCTTCAGAATAATAAGCATTAATTATTGTGTTTTCAGAGACACCAGGCTGCTGAGGAGGGGAAAAGACACTAGTTCCCTCTCCCACTACTCTAGAAATGTCTAGATCATTCTAATCTATTCCTCAAATAGGGAGAGAGAAGTAAAGGATTGAGCCATTTCCTTTTTAAGGTCTATTGAGTGAATGTCTTTTCCTGCTCCCTGAACATGAATAATGTTTCATAGCACCATGTCCTGGGTTGGGCAAGACAAACCATAGAAACTTGCTGCAGCAGTTTGTGAATGTAGAGACTAGTAGGAGAGGTTGGAGAGGATGGTTTGGAAGTTCCAGTAGGAGATGGGTTGGCTGTAGAATGAATTCCTACAGTTCTTGATGAAATACAAATACAGAAGGGACTAGAATTTTTTCAACAGCATAATGTTTATGGGAGAGAGGGACAGAAATATTCTTGCTGACTGATTCTGGTGACTTCTAAAGACTCAACATGCTTTCATTGGATACATGGGAGGCAGCCTTGTGCAATAGGGAAAACATAGCAACTGGAGTAGATAGGCTATGTTTGTTCATTCTTCATATCCCTGGACAAATGTCAGTTGATTGACCAGGGTTCAAATGCTGCTTTTGCCTCTTACTATTGTAGGGTTTTTAATAATAATAAAAAGAGAGGGAAAAGAAAAAAAAATGCTCTTTCAGTCAAGTAAGCAGAGAAAGAGAGAGAGAGAGAGAGAGAGAGAGAGAGAGAGAGAGAGAGAGAGAGAGAGAGAGAGAGAGAGAGAGACTTACACCTGCAGCACTTTACCAAAAACACAAGCTCTGAAAAAAAAGGTCCTGTGGTCTCAGTCAAATTGATCTCCTAAGCATCCTTAGATAAAATGAGGATGTAACTTAAAAGGTTGCTGGGAATGTAGCCCAGGGGGTTGCAAATTTTCCATCTGCACACTATCTATGTGACTTCAAGCAAGTCACTTACTCACTCTGGACCTCAGTTTCCTCATATATAAAATCTCTCTCAGTGTTTCTGTGATATGTATACACACTTTCCATTATTTGAAGGTACCAGTAGCCTCTTATTTCTTAATAGATAGCTATATGAGTTGCTATGATTAAAAAAATAATCATAACCTGACAGCCACTTGTTAATCTTGAGCTAATGGGCCTCTCTAGACATTCCTATCTGGATTTTAGTATCTCAAGCCACATCATTAAACCCCTTTTTAAAACCTTTTCACCTTTATTGGACCTGCCAGAGTTTATGCTATATTGACATAGCCCCTAGGAACCCTGGTTCACTTTCACAGCATAATAAAACCTCAAAGTAAGTCTCTAGAGTGGTAAAGGAAACTATATAGATATGGCAAAGAATACATACACATAAATTATCTAAAATGACATTTTCTTCTTTCAACAATTTCCTCTGAATAAATAGATTTTGGAGACACAGAAGGATGCTAGAAAATTATCACTAGTTTTCAGATCTGCTGAGTTATCTCATGACCTTAAGTAACCTAGTCATTCACTCAATGACCTAACTGCCTGGGGAAGCATCTAAATTTGAGACGATACAAGATCAAACATGGATTTAAAAATGATTTTGCCGTAGGTCCAAATTGCTTTGGGCCATATAGCTTTGAACCTCACCTTTAAAAAAGAGGAGATAAGAATCTTCCAGTTTATTAAGGCTATATGGTAGATACTAGAGATGCATTTATTAATAACTTACTGTGTGCCAGGCAGTGGTATACACTGGAAATGTAAATAAAACAAATAAAAAGTCCCTGCTCTCAAGAAGTAAAAGGGGGAAGACAACTCATAAAAGGAAGCTGAAGGAGTTTGGAGAATGGCCAAGAGATGAAGGGTGCCAGTATACAATTGGGGCACTGTGGAAAAAGAAATCTGCAGAAAACTGGGGATAGACCCCAGAAAGGAATGGAGTGAACATTTGGCACTTTCCTTAAAATGGAGAGTTCAGGAAGAATACCCAAACAAAGGAAAGGGCTGCAGAGTTGCAGTGATTTTCCAGGTTGAGAAAGCAACTATGTAATGTGAAGAAATATGGCAGAGCCAGGAGTGAGGAAGAACATAAATAAAATTGGCTCAGCCCTCCAGGACCTTACATTTTACTGGAGGTTAGATGAGATAAGGATAAAACAAACACATATCAAGACAATATAACGTAGTTACAGAGTAAATATTAAACAATACGAAGGAGTGGAGACAACTAAAACTGGGGTATCAAAAAAGGACTCTTCTGTGGGAGGTGGGTAAACTTTGAAAGAAGCAAGGATGCTAAGAAGCTAAAGAAAGGAAGGAGAAGAGAGTACATTTATTCAGGCCCACTCAAATGATAAATGATCCAAAATCAAGATAAAGGGGTTATAGTCATATCTGTGTAATGGGGATAGGGATCCAGTTACTTAGCATTCCTGGATCGTCCCGTGTTGGGCCATCGTTGCCTAGAGCTTGTTCTATTCCTATTCCAGGGCCTACTGTGTACAGAATGTGCCGTCTTGATTTCTCTGTGAGCTCCCAATAAACTCCGTTGAACAAACAGTCATCTATTTACACTTTGACAAGCTTTATTAGCTTGTGTCTGTGTTAGGAGCCCTGCATACCCAGGAGGCTGCAGCCAAAGCCTCGCAACCAGCAGAAGATGGCTTGTGGTGGGAGGGGAAAGGAAACAGAGTCTCATCAGCCAATTCCAAGGGTCACAGGAACTCGGAGGAGGTGAGAGGCAGACCTCTTTTAAAAGACAGTTATTTTAAAAGCCCAAGTGTTTAATGGAGCTGGAGTCAACCTCCAGTTATTAAACAGAGAGGCTTTGGTGGGTGAACTCATAAGCAGCCATTGTTCACAAGGTGATGGAACCTGCCAACATAGGTTGGTGCTAAGAATAATAAGAATAAAATAATACTATAGGAAGATTTACAAGATTCCTTTTCACTGATTATCTGCCATTCCTGGAATTTTGTCCCTCCTCATCTCTACCTCTTGGCTTCTCTAGATTCCTTTAGCTCTTCCCTAAAATCCCACTCTGTACAAGAAAGCCTTTGTCATTTTCTTTATAATGCTAATGATTTCTTTTTGATATTTTCTCTCACCTCCCTGGTATATTTCCTTTGTACATAGTGGTTTACTGGCTGCATTACCCATTAGATTTTAAGTTCTATGAGGGCATGAACCATTTTTGCTTCTCTTTGTGTCCCCCAAATTTTGTCTGATTCTTGCCACTTGGTATGTGACTAATTAATGTTTGATGACTCAACTTGCTATTGTCCTCAAGCCTCACACTATCCATATTCAGCAGATCATGGCTCTTGAGTAAGGCTTCTTAACCTGGGGTTCATAGACCCCTCCCAAAAAGGTTTATGACATAATGAATGTTTACAACTTCTGCTCTTAGAACTAGAAAGGACCTCAGCTGCCATAAAGTATAACTCCCTGATTTCACAAATGAGGAAACCCAGAGAAGTTAGATGACTTGCCCAAGCTCACCCAGGTAGTAGGTGCTAGAAGTTGGATTTGAACTCAGATCTTCATGATTCTAAGATCATTTCTCTCTCTCTATTTATGTCTGTGATAATTGTGAACTTTAGATTACTCCACCCTACTTAGTCTAACAAAAACAGAAATGTGTACATCTAAACTTAAGGATTAAGTATTTAGAAGGATGGCCTATGACAGACATGTGCTAGCAAATGACAAATCAGAAACAATTGACAGACTCCTGGGCAGACAGACCCCTATGTCAAGCTTAAGCTACCATTGGTACATGTGAGATGCAGGAAAGTGATAAAAACCATCTATATATTTCATGTCACTTCCTCTCTCCGGCCTCTTTGGAGGTGGAGAGGCAGCAGATGGAGCATGCTGAGCTTTTTGCCATCTTGGGTGGCAGCTGCTATTGTCCAGGTTTAGAGGTGAGTTTTCCTTGATACCATACTGGAGGAAGCTGAGTAGCCTAGTTCAGGTGAGGCATCTTTACTGAGCCCTCTTGGAGTTTAGGCTGATTCTTTCTCCTTTACCTTCCAAACATTATCCTCTTAGAAAGCCACTAATCTTCTTCAGAGACCTCGTGGAGGAGGACTTTGAACTCCCCCTGGCACAGGCCAGGTGAGAGAAATCCTAAACTTTTTCCCTTTCTCTTCTCCTGAATTCCTTCCCTATATATTGATTAAACCACCATAAATTTCCAAACTGACTTGAATATTTTATTTGGGATATTTTTTGGTGACCAAAATTAATTTAGATTAGGTCACAACCCTAAAATTATCCTTACATAATGAAACAACTGACCAAGTCTACTTCTTTCCCCCAGATTCAAATTATTTAGATTATAAATGCTATTATATATTACTCCTTCCCCAAACCTAATTTTCAAAGAGTTATATTATTATTTTATAGATTCATATATGCTTTGGTATGAGGATCATTGTTCTGACCCAGTGACTGAGTTTATTCTTAAGGATTATATAATACTAACTTTTAAATTATTTATATTGATATTAGAGTCTGCCTCAAATTCAACCTGGCTGTGTAACTTTGAGTAAACTATTTAACATCTGAGTACATCAGATAACTCTCTAAGATTGTAAACTACAGATAAATTAGTGACATAGATCTTAATTGACTGAGGGAGTTTCCATACTGGGAGTTCCCTGCATTAAAGAATTTTCAGGTTTATACATCCTATATATTTTTGCAGCTACATCCAGATAAAGAGGAGGATTAAAGATTTATGGAACTTCAAATATTAACTTTTTGGTTCCCTTTACTCCTACCCACACCACAAACATTATCTGCTTTCATCTCTAGGACCCCTATCTTCAGCCTCATTAATTGATCATTTCTTTGTCATTGTGTCCTTAATGAAGGTTGTGGTTGTTTAGCATTTATATAGCTTTCCATTTGTGAAGCACTTCCTAGTCATTATTCTTCATTCTGAAGAACTGGGTCAGGGTTATTTTCTCCCATGTTAGCAAGTAATAAAAAAAGACCAATGGAGAGATGGTGACTGGCTCCAGGGTCACCCAGCAGGTCAGAGCGTGTCCTCGATTAGCACCCCTGACAGCCATCTTTCTGATTATCCAGGGTCTCCTGAAAACAATTGAGAAATCTCTCTTTCTTGCTTGGACAATTTATAATCGGTGAGGTCAACAAGACCAGCAGCCGTAGCAACAGCCACGGCAGCCCCACAGAAACCTCTGCTGGGATAATTATAAGCAAGCAGAAATCTGAAAGGTAAGGTGTTGAATATAATGAGGGCTCATCACCAGGAACTTACCTCCTCAGTATCCTCTGAGAAAAGGGTTTAATGTGACAGGCTTGCCCGTCAAAGACGAGTTAGGATGGCAGCAAAGAAAATAAATACCCACCTCCAGTCCCTTACAGCCCAAGTGAGCTCTCCTTCATCAAAAGCTTGATGTGTGTAGTTCATGTTTCATTACCTGGGTCAGGAAGAGTGTAAATTTGGAGGCCATATATTACAATTTTCCCCTGTCTTGAACTGTTAACAGCACAACTCTGGCTTGAGTTCCAGCCTTGAAAAATCTATGAGCTCTTTTCTACTCCGATGGAGCATCAAAAAGTATGCTGACCCAATAGCTGAAGCATGCACAATTATGGAAATATCAATGCTTTGCTGAATCTTTCAACAGAGAACACCTAGGGTTATAGTGGCAGAGGAAGTGGTAGTCTGGACACCACCCACCTCCACCTCCACCTTCATTCTGAGGTGGCTCTTTTCCTAGCTTAAATTGGATAAATTGTACCATAATTGAAATTGCCTGAGATTTTCACTTTGTTTGGGATATGAATTATCAGAATTCAAATATTTCTAATTTTGCTGACAGATGTGTCATCAAACAAAATGACGTCATCTTTTCAAGGCCTAAGATACGTGATCAGAAAAAGACCATTAGACATAGATATCCTTGGATCTTTAACCAGTCACAGAGATAGCCTATAAGGCTAAAAATTCTTTGGTAGTCATGTAATCTTAAATCTCAAGTCATTGTCCACCAACTACTAAAAAAACACTAAATAAGGGGCAAGCTAGGTAATCACAGGGCATATATATATATATATATATATATATATATATGTATGTACATATATATATATGTTTCTAGCTTATATAATTTTCTATATATATATATTTCTATACACATATTTATATCATATATTATACATATATTTCTAACATGTATATATGTATATATATGTATATAAAAGCTAGAAATTACCTATAATACTGGTTATTTCTACCTTCAGTTGGACTGGTGTTCTTTTCCTTTTGATTCATTCAGATAACACTATTAACCAAGAAAGGTAGAATGACATAGTAGATAAAGCAAGTTGTCTTGGGAGAAAGACGTTGATTCAAGACAGCTTTTGACATAGTTGGCTGTGTGACCCTTGGTAAGCATGAGACTTTTCAGTGGTACCAGGAAGTTCTTTTGAGACTATAGGACATTTTTTATGTGAACTGGCAGAACCAGTGTCATAATTGGGAAAGCCACACCAATAAAATCACAAATTTTATTCAGGAAATAAAAAAATCAAAGCACTGTGTTCGGAACAGGGGAAAATATATAAAAAGAGACATAAATGAAAAAAAATTCTCTACTCCTAAAATTTTACATTCTAGAAGGAGGAGACCATGCCATTAATAAATAATTTTAATCTAAGTTAGTATCAATAAGTAACATTTGAATTGATAAAAAAAATGAGGTGGGGTGGGGAAGAGATAAAGAAAATTAAAAATGAGGGAAGATTGCTTCTGATTAGTGGTTAGGATGTGGTATTTGAAGGAGACAATAAAAGACAAATAGAGTTTTGTTAGGTAGAAGTGTGAGGGTGAGCATTAAAAATTGAGGAAATTACTTATACAAGATGTAAAGAGACAAGAGTAAAAAGCATGTCCATCAGTTTGACAGGGGTACAGAGTTTGTGCTAGGGGAAATTAGGAAAATATAAAGGAACATTACATTTAAAGTCTATAAGGATATGTATTCTAGGCTGAGTAATTTGATCTTAATTTGGCCATTATTTTGTACGTTCTAGGGGACAATTAAACTTTTTTTGAATGGATGAGTGACATGGTCAGGGATACTTTAAGACAATCAGTCTGATAGACTTTTATTACAATGTGACATTATTCATGAAAAGTAATTAAACTTTTAATACCTTTTTTATTCTGTGCTTTTACTTTTTCTCCTGGGCATAGTCTTCAAAGAAGTCAAAAAGAGAAAGAAAAAAAAGAACTCATCATATATGTTAAATAATACTAGTAGCACCTTTTTTTGTGTTGCAGCTAAAATGTAAAAAATGAGGAATTCAGAGAAACATGGGAAGAACCACATGCACTGATACAACATGAATATAACCAAGATAACTCTATATATGTACATATATATATATATACACACACAAGTAATTATTATAATGATATAAGGTCAAATAATATTGAAAAGTAAATGATCTTTGAATAATTATAAAGTATTATCTTTGTTCAAGAAAAGATGATAAAATCTACTTACTTCCTGTGGCTGAATAGTGTGAGACTAGGAATATGAATTTTACTTTATTATCAGAGGCCAAAGAATAATAGAAGCAGAGAGGGAATGGATCCTAGAATCCTTTTAGTCCAATCTCCTTCATTTTACAAATAAAGAAATAGATCCAGTAGGCAAAACAACTTGCCTGAAATCACACAAAGACCAAGTGACAGAGGTATGATTTGACCTCAATGCTTCTGACCACAAATCCAATGATCTCATGTTGATTGGTTTTCCTTGTCTGTTCTAATAGCTAGTTCAATGGGAGTCAGAAAATATGGGGAATTTCAAGATATAGAAACAAAAGGCATTAGGAGCAGTAATGTGGCTCGGTGGATTGAGAGCCAGGTCTAGAGATGGGAAAGACATCAACTAAACTTAAAATTGACAAAATGTAGATAAAACCCAATTGATATATTGTTGGCAATCTTAAGGATTCCCCTCTCAATTATAGGACATAATCTGTAAGTAGAGTTGTTATCAGATTGCTTCTCATTGTCAACTCTAAGCCTTCCTTTCATTCTTTTTTAAAAAAATAATATGCCTTGAATGTATTTGATGACGATAAAGAAAGGAAGCAGGAAAAATGTCCTTTTTGCCCTCAAGAGGAATGAAACTTGTGGCAGAATTCTATATACACATATAGTGTTAAACTCTAGAAATGTTCAAAAATGAAAAACAGTAGGTGGCTAAGTCAATATAATCCCAAATACTGAAATGAAAGCAGAAAAAGTCCTTTAAAAATTCAGATTCTTCACACTACCAAATTCACAGATATTTAGAAAGGCTGGACTATTGAATGAGTATTTCATATGTTTTTCCCTTCATTTGTATATTTTGTTTCATGATGGCATGACTGCCATGTATGTGTGTCTAATGTGTGTGTTTCCTTGTATGTGTGTGTTGAATGAGGAGAAATTGGAAAAGGCAGAAAGAGAACAAGTAATCTCATAAAAGGGACTGTTTTCAGATAGAAATCAAATTCTGGGCTGTAGTTCAGATGACACTTAAAGAGAAAAAACCCCAAACTCATCACCTCCTCAACTCTGCCCTGATTATTCTCTTTGGTCTGTTCATTTGGTGAACCTTGGGGATTGGATCATCGGTTTTCCTCATCATGAAGCCCAGCTGCATGCTGGCATCTGAGAGGTTAAAGTGCTTTGGCCCTCTTTGATTTCTCTCCTGGGAAAAGGCTTGGAATCATCACATCTTTTTATGAGTTATCCTTTCTAGCAGTGATCCATTCAAGCAGAGGCAAACTGATGGATATAGCAGAAATGAACCAAATTTGGACTGTGCAACGGGACAGGGAGGGGCTCTTCTAACCTGTCAAGGCCATGCATAGCTGTCATGCAACTTCTGACCTAAATCTTTTGCCAAGGTCATTAATGTTATAAATGATTACAACATAAGCTATATTTGAGTATTGACCTCCCCCTCTTACACACATATACACCTTTATGGAATAACAATTTTTGTTCGAGCAAAAATACAAAAGTAATTTTAAAGGGTTAAATACACAATAATAATGCAGTAAGCAACAATTTCCCCCCATTTCCCAAACCCACTTAAAATAGAGATGAATACAGGTAAGTCCTCTATATCGCAGTCGGATCCCTGACTATATAAGATTACTTTTCAACAATATAAGATGCATAAGTGCCTTTTCATCGTATGAAGAAAGCATGCCCACTGGCAAATGAATCATATTATAAAAATTGATTGTATCCCAAAAGGGAAAAATGTTATTGAAGATCCAATGGCCTGGGATGATACACCATTGATCATTGTAAGAAATACTTCCAGAAACTGTTTTTAATCTTTCCGCCAGAGCATTAGCAATTATTCTTTAGCCCATGGTGAGTAATGACTTGAGTTTCCCAGTTTCTCAATCGATAAAACATTTACCCTACCGCTACAAATGTGCTCTTCGCTTAGACAAGCAGAATTTTTCTTCCAATTACTCTTTTTTTAGTGTGACCTCATAAAATATTTTTAAACATATTTCAGGGCCTTTTAAAGAAAAGGAACAATACTTTTCCAGGCTCATATCTTTACTCGCTTCCCCCCCCCCCCTCACCTCTTTTGAGAAACAAGTCATTGAGGTTTCTTAGTGCTTGTGATAGCTAAGACTCCTTTAATTTTTTTTCATAATTTCTTTCAAATTAAAGTCACTGTCTAATTGAGATAGATAGAGACTCAGATATGACTAAATGGAAGAGAGAAAATAGAGAAACAGAGGTAGAGAGACAAACAGAGGTAGACAGAGGAGATAAGAGGAAAAGGAGAGAGATCAAGACGGCATCCTCCTGCAAAGAGGTTAGTGTTTGTATTTTTTTTTTAAATCAACAGCAACAAAATAATGCCCCAAAGGAGGCAGAGCTCTTCTTGCATTTTTCACTGCATGGCTCATAAAACTATAGCACTAGCTAATGGAGAACACTCATAAAACACACTGTTATCAGGGTAATAAATAGCTGGGCAGCAAATTAAATATAAAGATGGATGTCCAGAAGTGTCCTTTGATGATTGGAAAGTTAGTGTTCAATCAAGTTTCTCTTTTGCAGAGACTTCACATTACGGGTCCATTTGAAATACATTCTCATTGAATGGAAAAGTGTCCCTGCTCTTATTTCAAATTGTCTATGCCTTCTGCCTATATAGCATGTTTATAATGTCTAGTATGAGAGAATTTAATTTGTTTAAGGGTATTTCTTGACTTTTTGTAAGGAAGACACTAGGATTTCATTACAGAAACTTTCTGCCAGGTTTGGCCTAACAAATCCAACACTTGAGCTACCTATTTCTAATTGTTCCTCAAATCCTGGGTTCTTTAAAAAAAAAAACTGTTCTCTGAATTGAGGAAATGACCAAAGGAAATGGACAGAAAGATGTGAAGAGCACAGTTCATGTACTTTGGCAGTTGGCATAATAGCTTGTCCAGTATTCAGGACCCAAATCGGGAAAACGTGGGTGGGGAAATTAGACATTACTCTTTGTTTTAAGATAAAAAAAAAGGAAGGAACTATTCTCCCATTTACACTAGT
This sequence comes from Monodelphis domestica, assembly GCF_027887165.1. NCBI lineage: Eukaryota > Metazoa > Chordata > Mammalia > Didelphimorphia > Didelphidae > Monodelphis > Monodelphis domestica. The sequence goes on along the minus strand of NC_077233.1, from coordinate 164,245,956 downwards.
GCTACCAAGGGTGATGCTATGAGACTGAGAAGGGGAGAATGGGGATTGTAAAATTCTCAATTGTTCTTGTAATCGGTTTTGGCCTAGATGGACAGAGGAAAACAAGTTACAAGTGAGAGGCCCAGGTCCGCCCAGGCAGCATTTTCAAAAGTATGCATTACCTAAGTCATCTGCGTCAGTCATTGGTGAAGTCATCCCCGCAGGCTAATGATGAAAAGCTCTTGAGCTATGGAGTCAGGAAAGATGATACTCCAAAAATGTCCAGCTTGATTACATATTCTGTCTTTTTTCCAACAAATACTTCGTAAATCTTCATATTAGGGTTGTGTGCTTGTATCACAGAAACTGACCTTGAAATTCTTATCTCATCAGCTGTGCCAGGCACTGCTGGAAACATGGAAATGCGTACAGAGGTGAGGAGGGTCTAACGAGGTGGGTCATTGTTGGTGCAAAAGAATTCACGGAGTTATTAGGCCGCCAAAGACTGTCTTTTGACTTATCTATGCTCAGCCCCTAACAGAGTTCATGGGGTAACTCTGGTTTGTTCCAAGATGAATTCCTCTATTTCTTCCTCCCCTTAACCTTATTAGAATTCTCTTCCATTCACCAGGCTCCGTGGTGTGTACTAAATCCTATATCTAGAGATGGAAAGACCTCAGATGCCCCTCATTTGAACTGTCAAACCTCTCATTTCAAAGTTGAAGGAATTGAGGTCCATGGATTAAATGACTTGTTCAATAAGGTCACATAGTAGGCATCATCAGAAATGGGATTAGGAACCATTTCTTCTTTTTTCAGAGACTTTATACCAACCGGCATTACTACCACACACACACACACACACACACACACACACACACACACACACACACAATTTCTAATCTATAGATTATAAACCCCTTGAGAGAAGGCACTGTTACCATTTTTGGTCTCTATTTGCTCAGTGCCTTTCACAGTGCCTGACACAAAGTAGGCATTTAATAGGCGCTCACTGAATTAAATTGTTTTTCTTCTATACTGTTTATGTCTAGTTAAGGGAGTAAAAATGTTGAATGAAAACCCAAGAGGGTGATATAGTAGTCAGCCTAGGACTGTGTTTGGGAAACTCCCTTCAGTGCATGCCCTAGTGATGCAAAAGTTTTGATGGAAGCCATTGCTTTTTCTGGAAATGTCTTTCTTCATATTTGTTTGCTCTTGATTAGGCACAACTGATTCGTATTCTCTTCCATTACTCCTCTTGTCTATTCCCTTTGGAATAACATTTTAAAAAATGACTATAATAATATATTATATAACCACTCCCTTCTCTTAGTGTTCTATCTCTAAAGCTAATAAAAATGAAGCCATTGCTAATTCCTTTGCTGGCTTCCTGAGGGGAGTGTGCATTTGAAATAGTGGCTGAACCTGCTATTCATTCTGACAGAAAATACTCTCAAATAGCATTTATTTAAAAAAATTAATGAGGAGAAGAAATGGGACAAAAGGTAAGAATCATTAACTAAAAGTTAAAAGAGAGCTCCAGGCCAAGAATACACTCCCAGAATATCTTCTGCTTTCATAAGATATGCTTAAATGTCTTCGAACAAAGTTCTTGAACCTTCAACAAGACTAGAAATGACTTTTGCAGTCACTCTGGCCACAGAGTTCTTGCCATATAGATTTTATGGCCACATATATTACTCTTACTTTTATCATTGCTAAGAAAGTGGGCCACAGCTAATGAAATAATCTATTTCTGTGGGGGCATCTAAAATGATATGGATTACATATGAATGGGTACTGAGCTGATACTATGGATTCCCTATTCTCAGTCTGGATCTATGAACTTGTAAAAAAGCCAATAGTTTAATAGCCAGTTTAAATATAATTGGATTCCCTTGTAATCCTACACATTTTATTTTAGGCATTTTAAAATATTATTCTGAGGAGGGATTCATAAGACGTTAGCAGTCTGCAAAAGAGGATTTTTCACATACACATAAAAATGCACACACGAACACACACGCAATGAAGAACTGCACTTTTGGTTTACATAGGCAACTTTTAAAAAGTTTTAGCTATTATCTCTTCTCTTACTTATTTCCTCTCATTCCTCTCTTCCTCTTTTCTTCCTTCTTTTTCTTCCTTTCCCTCCCTTCTTCTCTCCCTTCCTCTTTCCCTTCCTCCTTAACTCCTTCCTTCATTCCTTCATTTATCCCTTCCTTATTTCTTTCCTTCCTTCCTTCCTTCCTTGCTCCTTCCTTCCTTCCTTCCTTCCTTCCTTCCTTCCTTCCTTGCTCCTTCCTTCCTTCCTTCCTTCCTTCCTTCCTTCCTTCCTTCCTTCCTTCCTTGCTTCCTTCCTTCTTCCTTCCCTCTCCCACACCCCCCTTATATGGTTCTAAGTCTCTGGTTCTAAGTCACTTGATTTTTATTGTGGTATTGAGATAATAGAGTAGGAGGTTTAGTGATAGAAGAATATTTTTAAACTACTCTTTGTTACTCAAATGCCCTCAGTCAGAATGGTGATGGTATATTTTTTCCTTCATTTCTTTCTTATTTCTTGCTATAATATTCTATCAGAGCACAGATATTGTGCTGGTAAAATTTTTCATCACAGCTTTTTAATGTGAACACATGTGATGTAGTATGTGGGTCTATGTGTGTAAGACTTTCATAGAATGTCATAGCATGACCTGCAATTCCTTCAGTTTTTTTGTCTGTGGTTGAACCCGGTGGATTCTGCATAGAGGAGATAGGAAGGAGGAGCAGAGCCTGCTAAAACAAAGCACCATACTCAGTCTTACTCTGAGCATTTTCTTTCTTAACTGAAGAGGTTAGTTCTGAACCACATGTTTTAAGCTTGCCAGTGTCACTTGGATAGAGCAAAAACTGGATATGTTATTAATGCTATAGTGCCATTGGAGGGTGCATGATCCAGGTCCTGCTTTGGAGACCCCCTTCAAAAGTACGCCACTGGCACTGAGATAACAAAATGGAAATAAAGCAACCTAGACTTAAAAATCCAGCCCAAGACTGACCTGTTTAAATTCTGAGCGAACAGCACCTAGCTACCTCTTCCTCTAGATATTAGCAAATTAACAAGATCATATTTTGGGTTTTCCTCTTCTTGAGAAAAAAAAATCCTAAATTCCTTTAACCCCCTTAGCTACAGCCTTGGGCATTTAATTAGGCATCAGTGAAGCAGGAATTCATGTGACCTGTGTTTTTAGTGTCAGCAATAATAGTTGTTATTTTTGATTTATAAAACTTTCCCGGAGCTGAACTTCTGGGCACACTTACCAAATGGATATACAGTTAATTAATTCGCAGGCACTTCAGTCCAAGAACTTCGTACCTATTCAGCCAATCTGTTCGCATCTATCAAGCAAATGTCTTATGGAACAGATGGGCTTAGCACAGTGCCCTAAAGGGTTGCAAACCTCAGCTCTGGAACATGGGAGAGAGAGAGTGAATTTCAGAGTTGCTTGCTCTCTAAGGAAATACTAATGTCCATGTGTGGAGACCATTAGCAGAAACACCCCTTCCTGACTGCTGTGGCAGCTGGAAAAGGAGATAAAAGATAATCAAGCCCCAAGTGAACCTGCTACGTGGAACAAATCAGTGCCTAGAATTATACTCCCAGCTAAAACAGGTTGGTAGGGCAGGATTTATGCGGATGAGCATTTTAAAATTTCAAAGAACATATTCAAAATGCTTTCAATAAAAACAATATTCTTTAAGCCGGTTTCTCTATTTCTGGCCAATGAGCTTTAGCTTAGGAAATTGTGACCTTCTTACTAGAACAAGATTCCAATTTTTTATATACAGAACTAGATGAAAATGTCATCCTTTGGTTTGGTGAGGATCCTGAGTTGCCCAGGGATACAGGGTACAGTGAGTTCATTTTTCTAAAGGACTATTGGCTTTTCCCAACCAGATTCCTTCAGAGGGCCTGGACAAGCTGAATCTTTTAAGAATGAGTGTGTTTCACAGGACTCCTTGATTTCAGGGATTTCTTTTTTTATTCCCCCACCCCCATTTTTTTTTTTTGCCTAACTGAGAAATTGTCAAGAATGGGAAGCCTGTGAATATCTAATTGTGGCCTCTAGGTGGCAGTCTTTCCCTGTGAAATAGAACCTTTCCTCCCCCTGGGCAAATAGCACAGGCTGCTACTTCTCACAGTGAAACCTGGCTGAGAGAAAGCCACTGAGGTGGAAGTTTATTGTAGTTAATGAGGATCTAAGGTATCTGTTTAACATACTACACATATTAATTTGAACAAATTACCTTTATCTTATAAAGAAAAAGGTACATGGTCATAATCGCAGAGAGATAGAGAGATTATAGTTATACACATATCACTGACTTTTAACCAGCATTCCTTAGTATATGCCCTAAGCAAAACATTCTGCCAGGAAAAAGGATCAGAGAGACAAAAAGGTAGTCCCTGCCCTCAAGAGACGGACATTCTAGAGGACTATCCAGGACTATGGAGATTTGGGATGGTCCTTTCAGATATTTTATTTCATTTTCCCTGTGAATATTAAAGAATTGTGCATCATTTTAAAAGATGTGTATGAGAAACTTACACTCTGCTATTGTAACTTCATTGGATGGATACAAAGGAGAGAATATAGAATTTTATCAATGTTGGGGTCAAGTCACAAGTTTATATATATAAATGTGTGTATATATAAAATATGTATATGCATGTGCACATATAGAATTACATACACATATAAAATATGTATATCTGTATAGAAATATATACATATAGTATATGTATACATCTAATATATATGTGTGTATATATATATATATATATATATATATATATATATATATAAATATATAAAAAAGTCTTAAACTAACAAATAGATCCCTTCCCTCTACTGACTGGCCAGACCTAAAGGACTGGAGTAGTCAGCATTTTGAGAATAACAGAATCTGGCAAATCCCCTCCCAAGAAACAATATGGTAATGAGTGAATTGCATATTTTTTTTATATTGACCAAGAGATGGTTAATCTATTACTATTATCAGTGAATGGTGTCATATACCTAGTCAGTAGGTCCCTCTGGCAGCTATATGCACAATGACCAAATCATCCATCCGTCGGTCTATCAATGATATTTATTAATGCCTGGTCTGCACACATAGTAGAAGCAAAACTCATTGATTCAGTTTTAATGATAAAAAATTCAATTTAAAATTGACTGAAAAATTAACCTGAAAAAATTAGTGGAAAAAAATTGCAGGGGATAGGAGGAAACAATGTTTAAACACTCGAACCCATCTAATTGATTGAAATGTTCATTTATCAACTTGTTGAGTTGGTGTTACTTACATATGGTCTAATAATTAAGACATTCAGTTTGAACAAGGACTTCTTATTCAATTATAGAGCTGGAAGGGATCTGAGAAATCTTATATTTTATTAGTGAATTATTTTAACTTTATTTGATGTGTTTTGATTTTACATTATAAACATTTGTAGACTACCTCTACTCTGAGAGGTCTTTTGCAACAAATAAATCAAAATTAAGTAATTTAAAAATTAGAAAAACTAAAAATATTGATCTCATTGGAAAATGCATGCAATATTCTACATCTGTGGTGACCCTCATCTTTATTTTCCTTCTTATTCTAAATAAAGAGTAATTTTATTTCTTCTAATGCAATGCTATGAAAAAGAAATAGAAAAGGAAAAATATATTTTAATATATATGCATGAAGTAAAATAGATTTCCTTTGCTATCAGAGAAACAGAGAAAGAGTCAAAGAGACAGAGGGAGGGAGGTAAGTTAAAAGGTTCATAGTACAGTCATCCCTCACCATATGGTGGTTCACTTATCTCAGCTTCACTGTATGAGGGTTTTAAAGAAAAAAATTTAATTCTTCATCACAGAATGACACTTATCATAGCACACTATTGACCCATGAAATGAAAGGCCACCAACTGACCAACCACAATGCTGTGTTCTGTATCCGGGGTGCTGATTGGCTCACAGACTGTAAGTTAATAAGAATGTGGGATGGGTTTGTAGGGTTTATAAAGGCTAATATATATATATATATATATATATATATATATATATATATAATATATATATGTAATAAAAATAAATATAACACTGCTACTTTACAGATTTTCACCTATTATGAGGGTTACTGTGTAACTCCCATTATAGGTGAGGGTTCGCTGTATATCTTATTTCATCTTTTGTCTTCTGGAATAATCAAGTACCATTAAATCATTCTTATTCTTAGAGATTTTAAAGTTCTTTGTCATTATTGTATTGGCTGTTCTTATTTTATTCTTTAACAGTTTAAAATTCTTGCAAATTGTTCATTTTTTAAATTTTTATGTTAAATTGTAAATTATTCTTCCTGTTCTGCTTACACCATTCTTTATCAGTTTATATAAACCTCCCCTCGTTTCTCTGAGATCATCTATTTCCTCATCTTTTATAGTAAAATAGTATTAGATCACATTCATGTACACCAATTTAATCAACAATTCCTTTTCTTTCAAGGACATCCCTTTAGTCTCTCTCTTTTGTATTTTACATTACATGCTATGGACTTATTTTATATTCTATAAGTTTGCTGAGGTTTTTGGTTGTTTTAACTACTTCTTAGTTACATAAGCTTCAATAAATACATGATTATATAATTTATAAAAAGTAACAATTAAGATTTCCTTTACCTATGCTCATTCTCTCAATTTCTTTTTTTCTTCAATTATTACTTTATCTAATGTTTCTGGGATTATGCCAAGTAAAAATGGTGATGATGAACAAATTTGTTTCACCCTTGATTTTATTTGAAAGGTTATTAATTCATCTCTATTACATAAAAGAGTAGCTCTTCTTTTTAGACACTATTATTATTTAATTAAAGCTCCATTTATTTTTATATCTAGTTGTTTTGTTAACATATATTAATGATGTATTTTCTGAGTTGATTAATATAGTCATGTGATTTTTGTTCATTTTGTTATTAATATAGTTAAACTTATACTTTTACTTAAATTAAATTAACCATGTATCTCTTATATAAATTCAACCAAGTCATCATATATTTTTCTGATATGCTGTTATAACCTTTTACCTAATATTTTATTTTTAAAATTGCATCAATATTCATTCAGGAAAATGTTTTTGTTTGTTTGTTTGTTTGTTTTTTTACTGTTTTAAATCTATTAGGGCCCTATCTTGGTCAAAGAAGGAATTTGGTGAAATCCTCAATTTTGCTATTTTCACATACAATTTACACAATGTTAAAATTAATTGTTCTTTGAACATTTATGTAACTGACTTATGAAACCATGTGGTCCTATTTTTTTCGTTCTGAAATATCATGTGTATTGCTTATTCCACATTTTTCTTGGAAATTTGATTATTTTAAAATCTTGTTTCAAAATTGTTTTAAAATTCTTGTATTAATTTGGATGTTATATATTTTTATAAATATTTTTCACTTAAGCTGTCAGTTGTATTGGGATATAGTTGGACAAAAGACTTTTAATAGGGTTTATTTTTTTCTCCCATTCTTTGGGAATCTTTTTATTTTTGATACTGGCAATTTGTTGATCCTCTTTTCTATTGTAAATCAAATTTGCTAACAGTTTGTCTATCTTTTATTTTTAAAAAGAGATTCTAGTTTTATTTATTAGTAATAAAAACATTGTTTATCTCTGATTAGCAAGATACCTTTTAAGTTATCTATTTTTAATGTTGGTTTTCTAGTATTTTAGGTGCATTTCAAATCCCCTGATCTATTATTTTCCAAGTAAAATTAAATAAAAGTATAAAGACTGATTTTCTGTATCCTAAAATTTTTGTTAGGTTGTTTCATTGTTGTCACTTTAATAAAACCATCTATTGTTTCTATAGTTTTCTCTTTGAATCACCAATTCTTTAGGATTTAGTTATAGTCTTAAGTGGATTTTAAAGATATGTTTTATTGTATTAAAATGCTATATTGGGGGCAGCTGGGTAGCTCAATGGATTGAGAGCCAGGCCTAGAGAAGGTTCAAACCTAGGTTCAAATCTGGTCTCAGATTCTTCCCAGCTGTGTGACCCTGGGCAAGTCACTTAATCCCCATTGCCTAGCCCTTACCACTCTTCTGCCTTGGAACCAATACACAGTATTGATTCCAAGACAGAAGGTAAGGGTTTTATAAAAAAAAAATGCTTCATTGCATTATGGTCAATGTAGGTTGTATTTTTTTTCTTTTTTTTCTTCATTTTTGTGAGGTTTTTAATGCCCTAATAAATGATATATTTTTGTAAAGGTGCCATACAAAGCTGAGAAATATGCATATTCTTTTCTATTTCTGTTTGTTAATGTTGTATATCATAAGCATTTTTCTAAGATTCCATTTAGGTTCTTAGCTTCTTTCTTATTTTTACTTCATTAGACTAATCTTGGTGTTTGTGATAAATTAAGTAAATTATGATCCACCCTACACTTACATAATCTTATTGTCTATTTCCCCATATAATTTATTTATTTTTTCCTCTCAGTATTTGAAAGCTATGTCATTTGGTATATATATAATAAGTAATAAGAATCAATTGTTTACGTTACCTTTCAGTAAAGTGCACTTTTCCTCTTTTTATCTTTTAATTAGGTTTAGTTTTGCTATTCTCTGAAATCCTATTTACCACCTCTGCTTTGTCTTTATTCAGTTATGACATAATAGATATTTCTCTAGTCCTTTATTTTAACTCTTCTTTGATTTTTAAAAGTATTTATTTTTAATTAAAAGATATTTTGTTTTCCAAATTACCTGTAATAATAATTTTAAGCATATTTTTCAAAATTATAAAATCCAAACCATCTCCCTCCTTTCCTTCTACATTCCTCCCCAAAATGATAATCAATTTGATCTGTACCATATATATTTTATCCTGTAAATCATACTTCAATTGGTCAAATTAGTCAACTGTGTAAGAGCACACCAACATAAACCCACACTACCCAAATTAAATCATCAATAAGCTGATCTTAAAGACAATATGCTTCTATCTGTATCCATCCAATTTTAACAGTTTTTTTTCCTCTGGAGGTGATAGTGTTCATCATAAATCCTCCAGAATTGTCCCAGATCATGGCAATGCTGAGAGTTCTTGGATCTTTGTGTTTCAAGCATATTTCTTATACTTTCTAAATACATTCTGCTAAATTAGATAATTTAACTTTATATACATAGAAAATGAAATTTAGAGTGGTGAACTGATTTGCCCTTGGCCTGACAGATGTAATATTTTGTATCAGAACCAATGCCTTGTAACTTCCAGTTTAAACCTCTTTTCTACCATATCAGGTTTACTTGACTTGTTTGGTTTAGACAATATTTTGCATTTCCTCTGAAAATTATATCAAATAGGGACAGATGGTGCCTATGGTATTCAGCATATGGGTACTTTTTCTCATTTCTATTGTACCTCAGTGCAATACTGCATGGGGAGGAGGAATGCATTGAGAGGGGTCAGTTCATTCAATACCCTGAAATTAGATTCAGTAAACTATTCTTGAGAGGTAGGAACATAACTGATTTTTAGAAGACCACTTAAAATGGAGATTTTGACATTTGACAGAATCTGATCATATGTTTAAAATTTACACTCTCTCATGCATTAAGTTTCCTATCAAAAATAGAAGTTATAATAAATGCATGATGATTCACCCAAAGAAAATTCTATTTCTCAGATTGCATATAATATTCACTTGCAGTTAAAAAATAATAATAGCATGTAGTGAAACATCTTTGACTGATACAGATTTTTGCTAGAATCTTAGTGCCTCCTGCCCCGCTTTCTATCACTTTGCCATTCTCATTGCATTGTGCATAGAGTTAGGGAACATTTTGTATTTCTCTTAGTTGCATGGATTAACATTGCCAAAGATTTCTTCACCTAGTGGTTAGCCACTAAAATCTCTGAACTGAAAATCTTACCATAAAATCCTAAATAAGAAGTTTGAACCATAAAACATAGTCCTTGTGGCATAAAAATATTATAATTTGACAAAGAGAAATACTCTTTGGGAGGGTTGTAATTGTCTAAATGATTCCAGAACATAAATGTATGGTTCTAGGGTTAATAATGAATAAAACAAATGCCAGTGAAATATCTGCTCAAATTAGTAGCATTTAATTCTGTCCACAAAGCAAGCCAAACAAATACCCTAGTGCCTTCTGAGATCATATGACCCTGTGGGTAAGATTAAAAAAGAAATAAAGGACATGTAGGAGACACTGGTTTAGGGTAAGAAGAATAATTGACACTTTTCTTGAGAACTATTTAATTCATCATTGTTTGAAATGAGTTTGCTGCTTCAAATCCTTTCATATTTTGACTCTCTTAGACAAAGCTTGAGCTCAGTATGTTTAATTTCTCTCCTCTCTGAACCTTGGTTGCATGGTTCAAAGAAAGTGAGACATTGTTTAAATCAATGCTTCCACAATGGGACATTGCCTTATGATCTTTGGAAGGACCCCCTTCCTAATCCAGTTCTATAGGAGTATTTTCAAAGTCTGCCAAGTACGAGCAAGTCTTCTGTGCATTTGTTGACATTACAAAAATAAAGTTGATTTTAAGCTCATTCTGTCATTTCCCTAAATTTACTCAGAAATAAAGGACATTGTCTACATTGTTTGAGTTAGAAAGATACAAAGAAATGACTAAAATTAATGCACTGAAATGTGGTAGATTCCTTTAAAATGCTTGTTGGTTCACTGTCCCTTCTGTGTTCAAATATAAAATAATTAATTCATTAGCATTTTCAAAAAGTATCTACCAAATGCTAACACTGTGCTAGGCAATAGGATATAAAGATAAAAATGAAATGTTCCCTACCCTCAAGGAGCTTATGTCTACTGTGAATTTCAAAACTACTCAACCCCATTCAGACCATTCTTTAGAAGATAGGATTTAGCTATTTCCTGATCAATAACAATAGAAATACTTGGAATAACAGAATCAGGTCTTGGAAACTACAATTTCCACCCTACTCAGTGTAACAAGATTAGGAAGGGCTGCAGCAAAACTCAAGATTTAATTATTTGAGAATATGGCCTTCAACAGACATGTGCAAAAAGGACAGACCACTGGGCGGTCCTAGGTCAAGCTAGAGCCACCATTGGCACATGTTAGACAGAGGAAGTGAGGGAGAGGACAGCTCAGGAGTTCTGGTGACTTCCTGTGAGGAGGGACAGAGGTGGTTGGAGCCTGGTGCTTGGAGTTGGAGGATCCCACAGATTGTTTTCTCCATTTTGGTCACATGAGTGATAGGGACTGATCTCTTTCTTTGCCTTGGCTATCCAGGGCCTTGGACCTGCTTTGGCTCAGCCTAAGCAGAGTGGGTATTTAAGCCCTATTTCCTTCTCTCCTCTTTCCCTCTCTTTTTCTCTCCCTCTAATACTTTCTTCCTCCTGTTTGTAATTAAAACACCATAAAAATTGGCAGCTGACTTGAGTGTTTCATTTAGGAATTACATAGCTGAATTCCTTGGTGACCTTAAATAAATCTATATCAGTCTTTTAAGGTGATTTCCTTATCACACTACTAGGGAAGATAATCAATAGGCACACAAATATGCATTTAGATGATATATAAAATATTTATAATAAAGTGTTGGTGAAAAAATCCTAATAGCTGGGAAAAATAGGAAAGGCCTCATGTCAAAAGTATCTATAAACTGAGCTTTGAAAGAAAGAAAAGCTTCTTAGAGATAGTGGTGAAAAGAGATTCTATTCTATCCAATACCTGATCATATCACTAACTGGACATAAAGTTATATCTATTTTTTTTTTAATTTTAAGTAAGATTGAAGTTTTGGAAGGCCAGTGGCAATACTAAAAGTAAGTACCAAAGCTTTTATAGGTATAATATATTAATTTAATTTAATTTAAATTTGTTTACATATATCTATCATTTGTTTATTATGATAGAGACTACAACATAACATAAAGAAACTGTACCTTTTAGCTAGGGAGACCTGGATTCAAGTGCTCTCTGTGACATAGACTAACATATGGCCAAACCACTCATCCTTTTCAGTGATCTAGGCAATTTTTAAATTTAAATTTAAATTTTTTAATTTAAAATTTTTAATTTAAAAACAAACTACATTTTCAGATAAAGAAATCAGAACTATCTGTAAGCACATAAAAAACTATTCTAAATCTCTTATAATCAGTGAAATGCAAGTGAAAATATCTCTGAGGTATCATCTCACACCTAGCAGATAGGCCAATATGACAGCAAAGGAAAGTAATAAATGTTGGAGGAGATGTAGCAAAATTCCTGGTGGAGTTGTGAATTAATTCAACCATTCTGAAACTATGCCCAAAGAATTTAAAAAGACTGGCTGCCCTTTGATCCAATCATACCACTGCTGGGTTTGTACCCCAGAAAGATAATAAGGAAAAATATTTGTACAAAAATATTTATAGCATTGCTCTTTGTAGTGGCAAATAATTAGAAAATGAGCGGGTGCCCATTGATTGGGGAATGGATGAACAAATTGTGGTATATGGTGGTGATGGAATATTATTTTGCTGGAAGGAATGATGAACTGGAAGAATTTCATGTGAACTAGAAAGACCTCCAGGAATTGATGCAGAGTGAGAAGAGCAGAACCAGGAGAATTTTGTACACAGAGACTGTGTACATTATGGCTCAATTGAATGTAATAGACTTTTCTACTAGCCATAATCCAAAGATCTAGGACAATTCTGAGGGACTTATGAGAAAGAACACAATCCACATCCAGAGAAAGAACTGTGGGAGTAGAAATGCAGAAGAAAAACATATGATTGATCACATAGTTTGATGGGTATATGATTGAGAATGTTGACTTTAAATGAGCACTCTACTGAAAATATTAATAATATGGAAATAGATTTTGAACAATGATACATATAAAACTTAGTGGAATTGCTCGTCAGCTTCCAGGACAGGGGGAAGGATGAGCGAGGGGGAGAAGAGGAGGAAAATGACACAAATCATATAGCCATGGAAATATATTCTAAATTAATTAAATAAATAAAAATGAGAAAATAAAAAGAAAATAAACTTCAAAATGAATGCTACCATGCAATGACAGAGAATGTTTGCTCATCAGATGTTCCTAACAAAAGTAAAATTAGTAGGAGAGTTCCATTCCCTCTTTTCTTGAGCTATCTCATGTCCATTGATTCATGAATTCATTGATTCAATAAAAAATTTTCCAGGACAGTAACTTTGACATATGCTAGAAGGTACCAACACTATACCAGACACTGGAGGAAAAAAATGAAAAAAAAAACTGTTCCTATCCTAACCTTTAGACACTGAAGTATTTAATACAAAATCAATTCAAAATAATCTTTATTTTTCTTCAGGGAGAACACAAAGAAATTGTGAGGGGGAATAAAGATAAGTCCCTTGTAAGAGATGGTATGAAAGCTTAATCCTAAATTTAGTTAGGTGTTCTTAGAAGTCTATGAACATTTCTAAGAAAGGAGTGAAAGCATCCTAGTAATACCCAGAGCAAAGACAAGGAATTGGGAGAGAGCCCATCAGTTACCCTGAACTAGATTTTGAAGGTTTATATGACAAATGGAATAATTTGCACTTTATTCCAAAGGTAATAGCAAGACAGTGAAACACCAAAACAGGGAAAAGACATAGTCAAAGTATATAGGAGTATTTCTTTGGGCAGTTGTCTGGAAAAGAAAGATACCTGAAGCAGGGAAACCAATTAGGAAGTCATTGAAATAATCTAGGTAAGAGATGATTAGGATCTGAAGTAGGACCTCTGTGTGAATTGAATGGAAAAGATGCACAAGATGTTCTGAAGGTAGAATCAAAGCTTTAGCAACTTCCTGGATGAGGAAGTTGAGGAAGAGGAAAGAATTGAGCATGGGTCTGTGTGAATGAGGAGAAGGATATTAATATAATAGGTAGAAATGTAAAAGCTAGGAGATGGGATCATTGAGTGGGAGGTGGGATGATAATGATTTTTGTTTTAGATTGTTGAGTTTGAGATCCCTATGAGAAAAATATTTGCTATTATACATTGGGAATTAGTGATTTAGGACTGAAATATAGTAGAGAAAGTAGACTGAATAGGTAGATCTGAGAATCATTTACATAGAGATGATTATTATATTTCTAATATACATGGAATTAGTCAATAAGCACTTATTATTAGTAATCATGAAGGTAAATTTTGTTTGCAAATGTAATTCTACTTTTATTAGGCAGCTAGGCAGCACAATGGATAAAGGAGCATTGGACCTGGAGTCAAGATGATTTGCATTCAAATATGTCTCAGATACTTACTAGGTAAATGACTTTGGAAAAGTAATTTAATTAATTTTTGGCTCAGTTTTCTCAACTGTAAAATGGGGATAATAATAATATCTATTTCATAGAGTTGATGTGAGGATCAAATGAGTTAATAATTGTAAAACACAGTGCCTGGTACAAAAGAAGTGTCTTATAAATGTTAGTGATTAGCTATTATTAAATACCAAGAAAAAAATTTGTATAATTAGGAGATATATTCAAATATTAAGCATACTGTTTACTACTTTTTGTGAACCTTGGCAAGCCACTTTGCCTGGATGTAGCTCAGTTTCATTATTTATAAACTTTTAGAGGTTGAACTATATGTTTTTTTTTTAAATGCTTAAGTTCTTTCTTAGAATCACAACTAAGAGTCAATGACCTAGTACTTCTGGGTAAGCATGGCGGCAGTCTAGATACAGGACACGTCCTTTCCCCAGCACACACCAATATAGACTTCTTCAAAAGTCTTTAAAAATCATTTTCAGAAGAACAAAGGACTGTACAGTAGGGCGCAGCATTGAAGGTAAGTGGGATTTGGGTATTTTCACACTATAAGAGGGTAAAAAAGCTCCCATCCAAATGTGCACCGATCCACCTTCCCCCACCCCACCTACAGAGCCAGAGACAGAACATGCCAGAACCAGTGAGTGAGTGAGGGGTACCACTAGAGTGAGCGAGAGGCACCTCTAGAGTGAGCAAGGGGCACCTCTAGGTCCTTGGGAGCTGACTAGGACTGCTGGGGACCTACCCCTAAAATCAACTATACCAGAAATCCAGAGACATGAGGGAGTACAGACCTTATGTGCTTAGAACCAGCATGTGCCAGAACCAGCGAGTTAGCAAGGGGCACCTCTAGAGCAGGAAAGGGGCACTTCTAGGTCCTTGGGAGCTGACTAGGACCACTGGGGACCTACCCCTGAAAGCAGCTAGACGAGAAACCCAGGCGGGCAGGGGAGCACAGACCATAGGTGCCCCTGGGAAGGTAGCACAGAGAAGAGCCGCAAAGGACTGTGGTGATTTGAGACCTTGCCTCAGGCAAAATCCTTGCTCCTTAACTCCATAGACAGAGAATCTACCCAGCTCACTCAGATTTCTGACTAAAAAGGGAAGGTAAAACATCCATAATGATGGATAATTGCACACAGGAGCCTCAAAATCCTTCCCCCCCCCAAAAAAAAAACAACACCAAAAAAAAAAAGACAGTGACCCTCAAAAAATTTTATGCAGAAAAAACCCAGGCTACAGAGTAAATGCAGAACAAAATTCAAACAAATACAAAACTTTCTTAAAAAATGGAAATTGTCCACAAGCTCTGGAAGAATTTAAATTGGACTTTATCAAAAAGATGGAAGCCTTCTGGCAAGATAAGTGGGAAATGGTTAAAAAAAAAAAACAAACAAACAAGAAATCACAGATGAATACCAATAGGTTAAAGCAGAAAACCAGAGCTTAAGGACCAGAATTGAGCAACTAGAAACCAATGATCTTGCAAAACAGCAAGAATTGATGAAACAAAGTCAAAAGTCTGACAAAATAAGAAGTAAGCATAAAATATCTCACTGACAAGGTGACAGATCAGGAAAACAGAGGAAGGAGAGACAATTTGAGAATCATTGGTCTATCTGAAAAGCCAGAAATAAACAGAGATATTGACATCATACTACAAGAAATCATCCAAGAAAACTGCACTGATGTTCTTGAACAAGGGGGCAAATTAGACATTGAAAGAATTCATAGAAAACCCTGTATACTAAATCCCCCCCAAAAAACAACTCCCAGGAATGTAATTGCCAGATTCCAGAGCTTTCAAGCTAAGGAGAAAATTCTGCAAGAAGCCAAAAAGAGAAAATTCAGATACCAAGGAGCACCAATCAGGATCACACAAGACCTGGCAGCTTCCAAACAAAAGGACCACAAGGCCTGGAACATGATATTCAGAAAGACAGAAGAACTGGGTCTTCAACCAAGAATCACCTATCCATCAAAACTGATTATATTCTTCCAGGGGAAAGAATGGACAATCAATAACAACAAAATAGAGGATTTCCAAGTATTTGTAAGGAAAAGACCAGAACTAAGTGGAAAGTTTGACATCCAAACACAAAGATTAAGAGAAACATGAAAAGGTAAATATGAAAGAGAGGGAAAAGGAGAAAAATGATTTTTTAAATTAAAACTCTCTTCTTTAATGGCTAAAATTAGATGAAATTATATATATATATATTAATATATGGGGGAAATGTTATTTTAACTCTCAAAAATTGTATGCATTATCACAGTGATTAGAAGAATTATTCATAGCAAAAGATTGGGGCATTAAGGGCTATAAAATGATATGCAAAAAAAGAAAAAGGGTGGGGGAAATAGATGATGCTACAAAGAGATACTTGAAGAAATAAAATCAATAGAATAATCTTTGTCATACACAGATACACATGAGAAGGGGAGGGGAAGACTACTCTTATAAGATGGAGAGGAAGAGAGTCCTAATAGGTAATATTCGAACATTACTCTCATTGAAATAAATGCTGAGAAGGAAGAGCATCTAGATCCATTGGGATTTTGAATTCTATTTTATCCTACAGGACAAGTGAGATGGGGTTATGAGGGAGGGAATACAAAAGGGAGGGAAGTAGAGAGGGGAGGGAACTTAACAAACAAGAAGGGAACAAAAAGGGAGGGTCTAGAAAGGAATGCTTATTAAGGGAGGGGAATAGGGGATTGATTAAAAATAAACCACTGGTTTAAAAGAATATAGCAAAAGAAGAAAGGACAGAACTAAGAGAGGATATCAAAATGCTAGGTAATTAACCAGTGACAATCATAACTTTGAATGTGAATGGGATGAACTCACCCATAAAATGTAGATGAATAGGAGAATGGATTAGAATCCAGAATCCTACCATATGTTGTCTACAATAAACACACCTGAGGTGGATAGGTAGTCACAAGGTCGGAATTAAAGGTTGGAGTAAGACCTATTGGACCTCAACTGACCAAAAGAAGGCAGGAATTGCAATCATGATATCAGACAAAACCAAAGTAAAAATAGACCTGATTTAAAAAGTTAGGTAAGGCAAATACATCCTGATAAAAGGGAGTGATAAAAGATAAAAGAGATGAATGAAATCTTAGAAAAAATAGAGTTAATAGACATATGGAGAAAAATAAGTAGAGACAAAAAGGAATACACCTTCTTTTCAGCAGCACATGGTACATTCACAAAGATTGACCATATACTAGGTCATAAAATCATGGCATGCAAGAAGAAAAGCAGAAATAATAAATGCAACCTTTTCAGATCATAAGGCAATAAAATAATGATCAGTAAGGCTACATGGAGTGCCAAATCAAAAATTATTTGGAAATTAAACAATATGATTCTCTAAAATCAGATAGAGAACAAATCATAGAAACAATTAATCATTTCATTGAGGAAAATGACAATGATGAGACATCCTTTCAAAATCTGTGGGATGCAGCCAAAGCAGTACTGAGGGGAAAATTTATATCCTTGAGTTCATATATTAACAAATTAGTGAGGGTAGAGATCGATAAATTTGACATGCAAATCAAAAAACTTGAAAGGGAACAAATTAAAAACCCCCAGATGAAAACCAAATTAGATCCTAAATATTAAGTTAGCAATTAATAAAAGTGAAAGTGAGAGAACTATTGAACTAATAAATAAGACTAGAAGCTGGTATTTAGAAAAAAAACAAACAAAATAGACAAAGTACTGGTCAATCTAATAAAAAGAGGAAATAAGAAAACCAAATTAACAGTATCAGGATTGGAAAGGGAGAACTCACCTCCAATGAAGAGGAAATTAAGGCAATCATTAAAAACTATTTTTTCCCAATTATATGGGAATAAATATGCCAATCTAGGTGATATGGTTGAATATCTACAAAATATAAATTGCCTAGATTAACAGAAGAAGAAATAGAATACTTAAATAATCCTATATCAGAAAAAGAAATCAAAAAGGCCATCAAAAAACTCCCTAAGAAAAAATCCCCAGGGCCAGATGGATCCACAAGTAAATTCTATCAAACATTCAAAGAACAGCTAATCCCAATACTGTACAAACTACTTGACATAATAAGCAAAGAGGGAGTTCTACCAATTTCCTTTTTTGACATAAATATGGAACTGATTCCAAAACCAGGCAGGTCATGAACGGAGAAAGAAAACCATTGACCAATTTCCTTAATGAACATAGATGCAAAAATCTTAAACAGGATACCAGCAAAAAGACTCCAGCAAGTCATCACAAGGGTTATTCACTATGATCAGGTGGGATTTATATGAGGAATGCAAGGATGTTTCAATATCAGGAAAACCATAAACATAATTGACCATATCAACAAGCAAACCAACAAAAATCACACAATTATCTCAATAGACGCAGAAAAAGTCTTTGATAAAATACAACATTCATTTCTGTTGAAAACAGTAGAAAGTATGGGAATAGAAGGGCCTTTACTAAAAATAATAAACGAATAAAAAAATAAAAAAATAAAGCGAAGTTGCAAGATACAAAATAAACCCACATAAGTCATCAGCATTTCTATATTTCTCCAACACATCTCAGTAGCAGGAATTAGAAAGAGAAATTCCTTTCAAAATCAACTTAGACAATATACAATACTTAGGAATCTATCTACCAAGACAAACACAGGAACTATACAAACACAACTACAAAACATTTTCCACACAACTAAAACTATATCTGAGCAATTGGAAAAACATTAACTACTCATGGGTAAGAAGAGCAAACATAACAAAAAATTATCTATATCTTTAGTGACATACCCATTGAAATTCCAAAAAACTTTTTTACTGAAATAGAAAATAAAAACATAACAAAGTTCATTTGGAAGAACAAATGATCAAGGATATCCAGGGAAATAATGAAAAAATAAGGAAGGTTGCCTTGCAGTACCAGATATCAAACTATATTATAAAGCAGTGGTCATCAAAACAATTTGGTACTGGGTAAGAAACAGAAAGGAGGATCAGTGGAATAGACTTCAGCAAGACAGTCTATGAAAAGCCCAAAGATTCAAGCTTTTGGAACAAAAACCCACTATTTGATAAAAACTGCTGGGAAAATTGAACGAAAGTGTGGGAGAGAATAGGTTTGGATCAATACCTCAAACCCTACAGCAAGATAAACTCAGAATGGGTGAATGACTTGAATGTAAAGAAGGAAACCATAAGTAAATTGGGTAAACACAGAATAGTATACATGTCAGACCTTTGGGAAGGGAAAGACATTAAAACCAAGCAAGACATAGAAAGAGTCACAAAATGTAAAATAGTTTTGACTACATCAAATTAAAAAGTTTTTGTACAAACCAAACCAAAATCAGAAGGGAAATAACAAACTTGGAAAGAATCTTCATAACAAAAACCCCTGACAAAGGTTTAATTATTCAAATTTACAAAGAGCTAAATCAATTGTACAAAAAATCAAGCCAATCACCATTTGAAAAATGGGCAAGGGACATGAATATGCAATTTTTAGTTAAAGAAATCAAAACCATTAATAAGCACATCACCCCTAGCAGATTGGCTAACATGACAGCAAAGGAATGTAATGATTGCTGGAGGGGATGTGGCAAAGTCAGGATATTAATTCATTGCTTGTGGAGTTGTGAATTGATCCAACCATTCTGGAGGGCAATTTGGAACTATGCCCAAAGGGCACTAAAAACTGTCTGCCTTTTGACCCAGCCATAGCACTGCTGGGTTTATATTCCAGAGAGATAATAAGAACAAAGACTTGTGAAAGAATGTTCATTGCTTCGCTCTTTGTGGTGCCAAAAAATTGGAAAATGAGGGGATGCCATTCAATTGGAGAATGGCTGAACAAATTGTGGTATATGTTGGTGATGGAATATCATTGTGTTCAATGGAATAATAAAGTGGTGGAATTCCATGGGAACTGGAACAAACCCCAGGAAGTGATGAAAAGCAAAAGGAGCAGAAGAACCAGGAGAACATTGTACACAGAGACTGATACACTGTGGTACAATCAAATGTAATGGACTTCTCCATTAGTGGCCATGCAATATCCCTGAACAATCTGGAGGGTTCTTTGAGAAAAAAAACTCTATCCATATGCAGGGGAAAAACTGTAGGAGGAAAAACACAGAAGAAAAACAATTGTTTGACTACAGCAATGTTGATCAAAACAACACTATCAACAGTTTCTGTAATTAAAAAAGTCAACTTTAATTTTAATATATTTTTGTTTTTATGTTGCCTATATTTCTCCCTGTGTCCTTTTCCCTCTCCCTCTTTCCTTTCTCCTAACCATCCCATAACAAAGAGCTGTTTCTTTTTAAAGAAGAGGAAAAAAGATTAATAAAATTGATCAACATGTAAAAGAAACATAAAAACTGATGTGACAGGCAATTCTTTATATCCATCTCCATCTTGGCAATGATGTGGAAGGAATTGTTTCCTGGGTCCAAGTTTTGTCTTCAGTGTCATTTAGTTTTAATTGTTTTGTCGATTTAAATTTAAATCAGCATCTATACTTACTATTAGTCCTCCATATGAGCAAATTTTTTTTGTGGAAAGGAGTACAGGGCCAGGAATGACAAGGAAGAAGGAGGCAACTCAATACACTGTTTAAGAAATACCCTTCCTGAGTGCTCTCAGTGTGGTAGGAAGTTTATGGCTTAAAGGGGTCTAAATAATGGGCCAGACTGAATTTCTTTGTCTCCAGGGGCCTGTCCTGCTTCGACATCTGTTCCTGTAATCCTTGGGCAAAATCAAGTCTTTTGGAGTTGGGTCTATCAAATGACTTTCCACATGCTGTATTTATATGCCAGCCATTGTTTGTCCCTGCGTGATTTATGTGATGGAATATGTCTGCTGCATTTCTGTTTTCTCTTTAGTCTTTGGCATGATTGGCATTTTCATCTTTATTGGAAAAAAAAAAGATTTTAGTGTAACTCATTTGTGAATGTTTCCTATGGACTTTTCTGTCAATGTCTTTCAGCTCAGTAAAATTCTGAATGTATCCAAGTAAAATTATTTTTTAAAAAGAAGAAAAAACCCACAACTTGACATTTTGTAAAACTGTAAAAGGCAGTTTGTTTTTTTCCTGCCACTCGTGATGAATGTAGCTGCTTTAAAAATTTGAATATAAGGCCTGCCTCAAATACTTGCAGGGTTTTCAGTGCTTTGTGACATCAGGGTTTCTGCATGTCTACAGTGATGTCAGATTATCTGAAGGCCCAGAGGAATCCAAGCAGGTTCAGATGAAGTTCATTTTTTTAAGTCCACCCAACATCTGCTTTTTGCAAGCTTTCCTTTTCTCCCAGCCCTAACTTTCTCTCATTCTATCTCTACCTTTAACATCTAAATCATATTTGGAAAAAAAGTAAATAATTCCTGGATTGCCTGTATCAATTTGGGGAATGCAAAATGGATCAAGGATTCAAAGTCAGTCTTTAAAGGTACTTTTACGTGAAGCTGACCTATTTGCCTTTGTGAATTCTGTTAGTCTGCATGGATTTCTTTGCTCACTTTGTGAGCCCGACATTTAGGGGTTGGTGTTGGTAATGATTAAAATAAAACCACGGATGCAAAAGAGCAGGATTTAACCCACAGCAAACATGTCCTCTTAATTTTGGCACAATAACAACTGCATTTACTTTATTGCCTCATCTTGAACTAGACCCGGGTGTCTCTTATAGACGAGTGCATCTGTTTAACATCATCTGAAACCAAACAGAAGTGTTGTCAACTCTTCCAGTTTCAAATAGATAAAGACAGTCAATCTGGAAATGGCAAGCATACAGAGTGCTTTATTGTGGGGAGAAGTCCTGGAGGGGTCTGTTTCTCTAGGGTAATGGAGATCCAATTTTGAAGAAGGAATGATGGTTTGCCTCCCTCACTTCCTACTCTGTTTATTTTGGACTGGCTACAGTAAGTCATCTCAGAGACTTGCCCTGCTCATTTTCCAGCATGGAGCAAACACAGCTTCTGTTTGTTTGGTGATATTGTTTGTGGCCCTTGAACCTTGGATTTTCACTGTAGGGCTATGAGTGTTTTGTTTGTGTTTACCAACATGCAGACTGCTCAAAAGAGATGTTTGTTTCTGACCACATGCCCATTCTGTTTGGAGAAAGGACTCTAACTTAATAAACAGGACCCCAGGATGAGAAGTGAAACATTCAGGTAAGTATGGACAGGTTCTCTGAAACTGGTGATGCATGAAGCCTTGGTAGAGAACTACTTGTTCTGGAACAATATGGGGAGTCTGTGACTACGTAGCTTCTCTAATCTATTTGGGAGAACCTGAAATTTAGGGAAAGTTTGTCTTTATGTAAAATATTTCAGGATACTAAGTAAGAGATGGAAATGATAATCTGACATCACTGTAGACTTCACATAAACCCTGTTGTCACAGGCACAGAAGAGAGAGGCAAATTCCATCTTGTAGATCATCTAACACTTCTTCATTCTTTGAATGAGAAATATGAAGCCCAAAGAGTATGATGAATTATCCCCTTCAGGTCACATAGAGAAAAGTAGAATCAGAATTTAGACTCTTTTCCATCTCCAAATCCTGTGCTAATGTGTGTCAGTAGAAAAGGGAATTTTATTGGAAAGGGAGGTGAGGAAAGGGTTAAGGATTGATTCCTCTTCTAAGGAATACTTAATGAGCTTCATGCTTTGGAGAGCTCCATAGTATATTCCTATAATCTAGGAATAATTTTATTCAGTTCCCCCTTCCAAAGTAAATGACCCCTTTCTGAGTACTGTGGGTACATTTAATAAATAGCACCTCTTGCTCCTTCCCATCTACATACCCTGACTTATTTAAGAATCAACAGCCAACAACAATGCTATTTATAAATAATTGCTGTACTTGCTAATTTATTCCCTTCAGCAAGAATTTGTTTGTTGTAGAGATAGGGAGTGGGATGATGGTCCTATAGAAATTAGCAGTGGCAAGATGAAACTAAAAACTTACTTATTTCCCAGTGAAACTGAAAAATTGCAAAGTTCTGATTAAGTATTGAATAGATGCCAATTCTGGGTCCTAGGTTGTTGGCATGTAAAAGTTAAGCACCTGAAAAATGCACAGGGGAGCTAGGTTTACAATACTTAATCAGTCAAACCCATGTTGTATGGATGGTGAGTTAACTCAGTACCCAGAAATCATTAAGGGAATTCACAAGAGAGGAATAGAATGAAAACTTGAATTAAACCACATTGGATATGGAGGTCCTTTTATTCATATCTCTATATTTATGTATTACATCTGAGAAAAACACAGTGTGGAGAATTTCATACATTTTTCATGATGGTTCAGAATTTCTGCAGTTCAAGCTCCACCTGAAGCCAAAGAATGAAACGTTTTAATTCCCCATTTCACAGGTCAAATTTAGTACTTAATCCTCAAAGTGATGAGAAGGAAGATGGGTCTATATTTAAATATATCTGTGGATCTCTTGCCAAGCACAATGGCCTTCTGCTGACATAAGTACTAGCTTTTCCTGATAGCACAGAAATCAAAGACAAATAATGGAAAAGCAACCCAAAATGCTGAAGAGGAGTTTCACAGTTTTTTACCAGTTTTTTTCTACCATTATGGCATTAAGTTATATTAATTGCTTCATTTACTGTAGTGGTGTAAGGCTTGAATTCACTGGGTTAAGCTGACAATTTTTTCTTCTCTCTTTCTCCTAAAGCTGGTTAGAAAAAAAAAAAGCACTTCACATGTACTTCTAATGATCTCATAAGTACTATTCTTTTTTCCTTCTGATTGCTAAGTAGTTCCTTTTCTATTCTCTTCTAATTTTCATATTCCACTCCTTTTAAATTTCCAAATTTTTAACACCTTCTTGTATTCATCAACTTAGAACGTGATGGCTTGCTCAGTCACTAGTGATAGATAGGACCTTTGTTTTGGTTTGTTGTGCTTATTTATTTATTTTTTTTATTTTTGGTCAATAAACTAGAGTAGGCATGATTGAAAGAGAAAATGATCTGGATATCAGCTAAAAGGAGACCATCTAACGAAGCTTCCGAGAGAAAACCTTACTAACATAGTCAAGTGATTTATGTCAAGTTCCATATAAGAAGATGGGAACAAAATCATTTAGAAAAACATCAAGTCCTTGGCATCATAAGTATCAAAAGGAAACTTTTAAAGACCATTAGGAAAGAGAATATATTAGAAAGGAAATAGATCAATATCAGAGGTCCATGACCTTGAGGATTTGTGAACTTGCCTTTAAAAATATATTACGTTCTCAACTGTATTCAATTTAATTTGGCATATTTTATTTCAGGTATTTAAAAATATTATTCTGGGGAGAGGTCCCTAGGCTTCTTTAGTTTTCCAAAAGTTTCCAATACAATACAATGCAATGACTAACATTTAAATAGTGTTTTAAGGCTTTCAAAGCATTTAACATTTGTTATTTCATTTACATTGATCGTCCCAATAACCCTATGGTGGGTGCCATTATTCACATCTTACAGGTGAGAAAATTGAAGTTTAGAAAGGTAAATGAAATTAATTGCTCAACATTGTATAAGAGAAAATATATGAGAAAACTGAAAATCAGGTCTTCCTTACTCAAAGTTTTTCTCTCTATCCATTGTTCCAAGTTTGAAGATTAAATTAACTCTCCCCTGCCCATTTTCAGATTTAATCACCACAAGTGTATACACCCCACTTACACTTGAGTCGGGGAGGTCTGTGACCCACTTGTGAGATAGTGGGTGATGAATCAGAATCAACTGACTGCCCTCTGGGCAGTCCTTAGCAAAGATTTAGCTATAATTGGTACACCTAAAATGGAAGGAAGTCACAGGAAGTGACGAAAAGAAATGATCTTTAAAAATGCCAAGAATTCCTGTTCAGAGGTCTTGAGGTCTTTTGTCTTCAACTTGATTTTGGAGGAGTTCTGACAGAGGATCTCAGATTGCTTCTACTTTCCCTAAAACTGTGGGGTGAGTGAAAAAGGCTGACTCCTTTCCTAGATTTTCTGAAGGGACTAGCCTCAGGAGAGACCTATCCTATTGAGAGAGGCTTCTTGTACCCTCAGGTCCTAGGCTCAAGGCTGAGGCCCCTCCACCTAAGGGTTAATTAGCCCTGCCTGGATTGAGCCATGAGCCTGAGCAAAAATATTAAGTGCATAGGCTAGATATCTTACCCTATCCTCTCTCTGATTTTCTTACTTTCACTCTTTCTATATTTTATAAATAAATTGTTAAAATAAAACTTTGGAATTTGACTAAATTCCTAGTGATCCTACTCCTAAATAACCTAGTCCAAACTTTTATAATAACCCCTTACATTCTGCCCCTTACACAAGTAACTGTCCAAGTTAAGACCATACCTCAAAAAAATGAACAATCCCTGGTCTATATGATTCAAAAAAGTAGCAAATTTGACATTTCTATTTCCCTAATGGCCAAATGAATTTGACTATACAGATGACTGTGCAGAAAGCAGTTGTTAGCCTAGCCTTAAAAGAAATTCTCTAGAAAAAGGGTTAATTCTGAGATCACTCAGGGACAGGATCTAAGCACTCTGCTGGACTCTTATAATTTACTTAATCATTTACTAAAAGGTGTAAATACATGAAAAATGACACACAGCACAAAAGAGCCCCTTGTGTTTTGAATCATTAATGGTCAAGAGAATGTCCTCAATTTTCAGGGTGTCTGATCATTCTCTATTTACACCTCATGGAGAGCTAGCTTAAAATTCTTGGCCAGGGCAAGATTTCTCCTTTCAGAGCCTTGATGCTCACATAAAGTGCCCCCAACAAGAAACATGGAAGTGAAACACAGATACAGTGAAGAAAGGTAAGGCAGCAATCCAAAAAAGAAAATCTGTTTGCATGTATGTTTTTAAGAGATTATCCCTCTAAAATGTCCCCTTTCTGCCAGCTCTCTATGGTATTTACACAGAATCTATAGAGGCTCATGCATTTTCAAAGAAGTTGCAATTTCCTGTCAGAGTTCTAGCAAATCCCTCTAAACAGCTGTAGACGGAAATCCAGCTACTTCTGTAATGAATGACCTCCAGTGTTTGGAACCCAAAGAGTAAACAAACATTTGCTCTCCTGAGAAACCCTGTCCTGGACATAACATGAACATTTCTGTGTTTTACCTTCCCTTGACAGTTGGCAGGAACCAAACTTGGTGATTGCCCAACAATTAGTTCTTAGTGAAAATGAAAGTGAATTAAATATCCCAGAAGTTCTACTTCACACATAAGAGGTACAAATACTAATGGTGTAATCTCAAAGGCCTCTTCCAGCTGAATAGTCTGTGACTCCAAAAGTCCAAGGATGGTGGTAATATAGGGGACACGGGGTTAAAATTGAAAAGACATGCCTCACATTTTTCCCCTCAATGTTTGTTTTATCTTTCAGGTCACTAGTTTCCATAAATTCTCTGTGTCTTAGCAGCATAGAAGATATTTTTAAACACAGCTCTTATGCTAGAGTGTACATTAAATATTTGTTCAGCTGATTAAAACAGTTCTACATTTATTTAATGTTTGAACAGTAAACAGTTTATTGAAAACTGAAATGTCTTTTTATACACACACACACGCACATACAATATACCTCATTAGACAGGCCTCTGTTATTGGGTTTCTCCACCTGTATTATCAAGAATAAGCAGAATTCAGATAAACAGATTTTTTTGTAGGTGCTTAACTCCCACAGAGAGATTGGATTCTAGTTAAGCCTACTCTTGGTCAAGAGGTAAGAATTCATGATAGAGGACTGAAACAAGGACAGCATGCAGAAGTGAAAGTGTATGGTTTCAAATGAGAATTCCAATTTCCTCCTAACTAAAATATTTCAACAAACTGAGCTAGTCTCATAGGTTTAGTGATAGTTTAGAATACTCAGTAGTAGTAGTCATTGTCCTGGACTATTTATACATAAAACAATCAATAAGGCTATTATAACTTCCAGGGTATGTTCTAAGTTCTGGAGGATATGGTAAAAAGACAAATGTGCTACAACAAGAACTTAAAATCTAACTGGAGAGATAAGGCATTGAGAAAAATATACAGATGTAAGTATAAGTAAAATAATTTGGGGGAAAATATTTTAGCAATGGTCAGAATCAGCAAAGTCATCATGTAAAAGGATGGTGTTTGATATCAGTCTTGAAGGAAATGAATTCTAAGATCTCTCTTGAAGAACAAATTCTGTGAGATGGAAGTGAAGTGAATTTATGGGATTTGCCAAAGAAGAGGAAAAGAGATGAGTGGTAGAGTGCTTTGTATGACAATAAGACCAGTTGGCCTAGGATATAGGATATAGATGGGAAGGGGATATTATTTTGAAGAATGATGATGCACATGGAAACCAACACCTTAAAATAATTCTTTATTTTATCATGCATGGATACTTATAAGACAAAAGAGAAAATAAAACACTTTTTGTATAGTTTAGCTCCTTCAGTATGAGATCTCAAAGAGTTTTGTACATATTACCTTATATATATTCATAATCTCTCTTTTCCTAACATCTCAAATTCATGAATATCCAGCAAATTCTAATGTGGTAAATTTGGGCAATGGTATATTAAGCTTTATTCAACAATCTCAATACTTTCA
Source organism: Monodelphis domestica (assembly GCF_027887165.1). Taxonomy (NCBI): domain Eukaryota; kingdom Metazoa; phylum Chordata; class Mammalia; order Didelphimorphia; family Didelphidae; genus Monodelphis; species Monodelphis domestica. The sequence continues at coordinate 164,217,999 of NC_077233.1, read as the reverse complement.
ATGTCACATTTGAATTGCTCATCCATCACATTTTCTCTGTAATATTGCAATAGCCTGCAGGTTGGCCATGCTGTACCAAATTTTTTGGAATCAAATGATCTAATGAAACATTTGTAAAGTCCACAACTCTGACACTTAATAGACAACTTAAAATGCCTATTGACAGTCTTCCCCTTGTCTTCTCTCTGTTCTTATTCAACCTCCACTCATCTATCTTCTTGAAATTGAACTTTGACCATGTTACCACCACTATTCCCATTTGATCAACCCCTATAGGTTCTGTTTCCTCCAAGTCAAATATAACATCTTTATAGACTTTATTTAAAAAAATTTTTTTTCATTATAGGGAGTCATGATGGCAGTGTAAAGGCAGAAAAAGTTCAGACATCTGAAAACCCTTCCTCACTGATCTAAAACAAAATGCTTCTGGGGGACTGAAAATCAAATATAACAGCAGGATAGAGATAAGGAACCATCCTGCTGGACTCAACTTAAAAGGCACCCCCCCCCACCAAAACCCTGAATTTTAGAACATTTGAGTTTAAGGGGAAGGAAGAAGGAAGGTCCCAGGACCCCTCCCCCACCTACAGTACTGAATTTCTATCAGTGGCTGGAATCTCTGGGCAGTCAAAGGTGCTAGTCTGGAGGGAGTACCTTGGAGGCAAAGCTATACCAGGCTAAAGGCTTTGAACACAGGCAGCTGGGAGTCAGCTAGAGGAGAAGCACAGATGAGGAAGCCTAGTCACAGTAGTGGAGACACTCCATATTGCCCCCCCACTTCCTGAGGTTTTGGCCTCAGGACACATACAGCTATGCAAGATAAAATTCACAGGGATTAATCTTATCAAGCCTTCAGAGGGCAGGGAAGCTCACTGCCCCACTGACTCCATTGAGAACCTTCTGACTAAACTCCAAAGGTGAGACTGCAATTACTACAGAACACTTTAAAGCAAGGTGGGAAGCCCAGCTACTTTTTCAACTTCTGCTGACAGCTGGGGAATATCTGGTATCGGGTTCAACCTGCCCAATCAGCAAAGAAGAGAAGAAGCCCCTTCAGGACAGAATAGCCCAAGCCCACAGATCCAGCACATAATGAGAGAAGCAAGACTACAGGCTACTATAGGGGGAAAGAAGGGGCAAGTATGAGCAAACAACAGAAAAAGAAAAAAAAAAACAAATTATAATAGACAGTTTCTATCCAGGCAGTGAACAAAGAGCAAATGAAGCAGAGGAGGATCAATGAACACACCAAGCAAAAACACAGAAACTCCAGTGAATTGGACCCAGGCTTTGGTAGAACTCAAAATACAATTCAAAAAACAACTAAGAGAAGTTGAAAACAACTGGGAAAAGAACTTTGAAAGTAATATAAGTCATCTGGAAACAGAGGGACTTGAACTAAAACAAGAAAATAGTGTCTTGAAAATCAAAATTAACAAGTTTGAAAATGAGGCAAAGGAGATGAAAGATGACCTCCAATGAAAATCAGACCAGAAGGAGAAGGATGATCAAAAAGCCAGGGATGAAATTAAGCCATTAAAAACTATAATGAAATAATTACAAGCAAATGACTTCACAAGGCAGCAGGAAACTATAAAACAAAATCAAAAGAATAAAGAAAAAAATGATGAAAACATGAAACACCTCATACACAAAACATAAGAGTTAGAAAACAGGTCGAGGAGATACAACTTAAGAATCATGGGTCTACCAGAAGATCATGACAAAAGAAAAAGCCTGGACAGTATACTACAGGAATTTATCCAAGAAAACTGCCCCAATATCCAAGAACAATAGGGAAAAGTGGAGATTGAAAGAATCCACAGATCACCTCCTGTACTTAATCCCCAACTGACAACAACCAGGAATGTTATAGCCAAATTCAAGAACTAGCAGACCAAGGGAAATATATTACAATCTGCTAAGAAGAAGTCATTCAGATACCATGGTTCTACATTGAGGATAACACAGGATCTGGCTGCATCTACATTGAAGGACTGGAATGGACTTGAATATGATATTCTACAAAGCAAAGGAACTAGGTCTACAACTTAGAATCCACTACCCAGCAAAATTGACTATACTCTTACTGGGGAGAGTATGCTCATTAAATAAAATAGAAGATTTCCAAGCATTTGTAATGAAAAGACAAAACCTGAACAGAAAATTTGATGCCCAAACTCAGAACTCAAGAGAATCATCAAAAGGTAATTTAGATGGGGGAAAAAAACAAAAACAAAACAAAACAAAAAAGAAAGAAACTTTTCTTAAGGGATCCAATACATTAAAATGATATGTAAACCTATAAGAAAAGAGGATATTAGTAACTCTTAAAAATTGTTATTATCACCTGGGTAGCTAGAAGAATTATACTTAGAGGGAACAATGACAAACTGTATAGGATGAAATGACAAGACTTAAATATGTATATAGATACATGTTTGCGTAAATATGTGTGTGTGTGTGTGTGTGTGTGTGTGTGTGTGTAAAACTAGAGTTAAAAAAGAGGTTAAGATTAAGAAAAATGGGAAAAGAAACAAAATGGGGCAAATTTATATGTCACAAAGAAACTCATGGCTGGAGGTGGGGAGAATATCAATACTCTGGAATGATAAAGAGGTTGGAGATAGGAAATAATTCTTATGTGCATTGAAATTGACTCAAAGAGAGAAAAATAATCAAATACATTGGAACAGATAATTGATTTGGGGCCTATAAGGAAGTAGAAGGGTAACAAGTGGCCTGGTGGGGAGGGAAGCAATACAAGGAAGGGATGGGGTGGGGGGTAGTTTTAAAAAAAGATTGTAAAGAAAATAAGAGGGGAATAAGAAGGGAGGGTGGTAGAAAGGGAAATACAATAAGGGTGGGAATTAGGGGGATTGAATAAAAACAAAACACTGGTATAGATGGAAATTGTGAAAGAAGAAAGGGCAGAACTAGGAGTAGAAATCAAAATGCTGGGAAATACACAGCTGGTAATCATACTTCTGAATGTAAATGGAATGAACTCACCCATAAAATGCAAGTGAACAGCAGAGTGGATTAGAGTCCAAAACCCTACCATATGCTCCCTACAAGAAACAGACATGAGGAAGGTAGACAAACATAGAGTAAAAGTCTGAGTATAAGTATGATAAACCCAAAGATCCCAGCTTTTGGGACAAAAATACACTATTTGACAAAAATTGCAAAATTGGAAGACAATATGGGAGAGATTGGGTTTAGATCAACATCTCACACCCTACACCAAGATAAATTCAGAATGGGTGAATGACTTGAATATAAAGAAGGAAACTATAAGCAAATTAGGTTAACACAGAATAGTATACATGCCAGATCTTTGGGAAAGGAATGAATTTAAGACCAAGTAAGAGTTTTAAAAAATCACAAAATGTAAAATAAATAATTTTGATTACATTAAATAAAACTTTTGTACAAACTAAACCAATGCAACCAAAATTAGAAGGGAAACAACAAATTGGGAAAAAAAATTATTCATAACCAAAACCTCTGACAAGGGTCTAATTACTGAAATTTATAAAGAGCTTAGTCAATTGTATGCCAATTGTACAACAAATTAAGCCATTCTCCAAATGATAAACGGGCAAGGGACATGAGTAGGTAATTTTCAGATAAAGAAATCAAAACCATTAATAAGTACAAGAAAAAATGTTCTAAATCTCTTATAATCAGATAGAATCAAATCAAAACAACTCTTAGGTATCACATCACACCAGCAGATTGGCTAACATGACAGCAAAGGGATATAATGAATGTTGGAAGGGATGTGGCAAAGTTGGGACATTAATGCATTGCTGGTGGAGTTGTGAATTGATCCAACCATCCTAGAGAGCAATTTGGAACTATTCCCAAAGGGTTCTAAAAGACTACCTTTTGATCCAGCCATAGCACTGATGGGTTTTACCTTAAAGAAATAATAAGGGAAAAGACCTGTACAAGAATTTCCATTGAGGCACTCTTTGTGTTGGCAAAAAATTGGAAAATGAGGGGATGCCCTCCAATTGGAGAATGGTTGAACAAATTGTGGTATCTGTTGGTGATGGAATACTATTGTGCTCAAAGGAATAGTGAACTGGAGGAATTCCATGTCAACTGGAATGACCTCCAGGATTTGATGCATAGTGAGAGGAGTAGAACCAGAACATTATAGACAGAGTTTGATACACTGTGGTACAATGGAATGTAATGGCCTTCTCCATTAATGGCAATGCAGTGATCCTGAACAACTCAGAGGGATTTACGAGAAAGAACACTATCTACATTCAGAAGAAAAACTGTGGAAGTAGATTACATGGGTCAAAGGGGATAATATTGGGGATGTAGACTCAAAATGATCATCCTAGTGCAAACATTAACAACATGGAAATAGGATCTGATCAAGGACACATGTAAAACCCAATGGAATTGCACATTGCGTATGGGAAAGGGTGGGAGTGAGGGGAGGGAATGAATAGTATTCTTATAACCAAGGAACAATGTTCTAAATTCACTAATTAAATAATTTTTTTTAAATGAGTTGGATTAGATGGGAAAAATAAAAGATCTCAGGCACTGTTGCTTAAAAAAGTAACATTTTTCATTATGGATCAAATATTCTTTTCAACTTATTTATTTACTTTTATTATTCATTTCTTTTAAAATTCTGAGTTCCAAATTCCTTCCATTCCTTTCTCCTACCTTTCCCTACTCACTGAGGCAGGCAATTTAGTAACAATTATGCATATAAAATTGTGCAAGATGTATTTCTACATTAGTCTCTTGGTTAGGACTAGGGTTTTTCTTGTTATTGTTGTTCCAGCTATGAGTCTTCCTAAGTTTTGTTTTTTAACTACATATTTTGAATGATATTTTACATCAATTACTGATGAAGTTGTTTGTATTATTTTCATTGGTAGTGCATCTTATCAGAAGATCCACATATTTTTATTACCTATTTAATAAGTCATACATGTTGTTTACTACAAAACACTGCATATGTTTTCTCTCATATTTGATTCTGAGTCACTCAAAGGTAAGCTCTATCTTTTGCCTTTTTGGTATCCCCAGATTTTTACACATTTCCTGACATGTAGCAGATATTTACATATACAGATACTCATTGACTAAGGGGAGGTAGTGGAGAGAGTATGTTAATTAGGAGGACCTACATTTAAACTTTGACTCATGTATTTATATGGCTTAATTTCTGTGGACAAATCATTCATCCTTTCTCAGCTTCAAGTTTTGTATCTTTAAAATGAGGATAAGCATTGCATCTATTTTACAGGTGGCATTGTGATCAAATGAGATGATATATATGAAATATTTATAAATTTTAAAGTATTTAAAGTATTATATGAATGTTAGCTATGATTATTATTATTTTTAAATTACTATCAATACTATTTCTACCACCACAATTACTACTTTCAGCACTAACTGCTACTACTACTACTACTACTACTACTACTACTACTACCACTACTACTACTACTACTACTACTATTACTACAACTACGACTATGACTATGACTACTGTAATGACTACTACAATTATGACTATGACTCCAACTACCACTAAGAATTCATTCTGTGTATGTATTGCAGTCCAGGAACTAGAGATGTATGAGTTAACCCTTCAGGTCACTAAAATGCCACCATGCTCTCTGATGAGCAGGAAAGCTGTGGTACAGAACTGAGATATTTTGAGTTAATGTTGGATTAATCTGGGATTCCGCTATGGACCTTTGTGAGCTGTCAGAGGCCATTATACCTCAACTGGCTGACAAGGTCACAGACTGAGGAAATGAGGTCTGCAAAGCAGACCCCAGAATGAGGGCCCCCTGCTGATCTTCCTCTGTGACTTCTCTCCCCAGATTTTTCCCACTAATGGACTTGCTATGATTATTATTCTCCCCCCCCAATACAGAAGAAATAATATGAGCGCAAATACTTATAGGTTTTATATATATATATATATATATACCTACTTAAACCCCCTAGGTTATTACCCCCAAAAGATTGCAATTACAGAATTAAAGCCCAAAGATTACTGCCAATGACCCCTCCTTTCTCAAGCATAAGGCATGCTTCAAGGTCTTACAATAAACACCTGCCAAAAGCTTGAGTACTATAAGGAATCTTTACCTATAGTTATTACACTCCAATGAATTTCTTAATGAACAGAAGCCAAGCAGCATTGCTAGGTACTTCAAAGTAACACAAGAAAAAACAGAACTTGTAAATTGAGGAAACCCCCAAACTGGTCTGCTTTAAGTCTTCAAACTTGGATACAAAGATGTTTTGTTGTTCATCTCCCAAGCAATTATGATTGATAGTGAAAGTTAACCAAAAGTTCAATGATCTTTTCAGCAGGTCAAGGGGTACTAACCTACAAATGGCTTTATTCACATTAATCATATCTGTCACAGAATATTGTAGAAACCTAGTAAATGATCACAGAATTCTTTGTTGTAGCAACATCACAAGAGTGTTGTTTAGGTGATTTGATAATATCCAATCAAAATGTAGAATGTCACATATGTAGAAGATTGATTGTGTGTCAAAGAAGCATGTACCAAAAAACCTATATAATAAATGAACCACATTACTATGACAGAGCACTGTGTGTGATGCCTGCATACGTGGGTTGAATGCACAGTGTATCTCATCTCCTTATTCCAACTGTGATGTCAGATCTGGGCAGAGAGAACTTGGATCCTCAGATAGGCCACTGGACAGACCTCTCTAGTGAGAAAGAAATATATAAGAATAGCTTATATATTATTCTTTTTTACAGTGCATTTAATTTTTAAATAAAAATGTTTTTCTCATGGTTACATAATTTTTGTTGTCTCCCTCTCCTCCTCCCTCCCCATATCCTGGAGATGACAAGCAATTTCACTGGATTAGTTATACATATATTATCACTCAAATCCTATTTCTACATTATTCATTTTGTAATAATCTTTTAAAACCAAAACCCCAAATCATATACCCATACAAATATGTGATAAATCCTACTTTTTCTTCTGTATTTCTACTCCCATAGATCTTTCTCTTGATGTGAATATCATTCTTTCTCATAAGAGTTGTCCTGGATTAT